>NC_083410.1:110381234-110709623 GCF_020745735.1 Hemiscyllium ocellatum | reverse complement strand
TCTAACTAACTGGTTCAGGGTTGCAGTTCAGGTGCAGTGGGACAAATGAGATCCTCTCTCATTACTAAACACCTTCGCCATATTTTTCACCTATTTTGATTTTAACAAACTCTTTGAGCTCCTTCTTTCTTCTGCTAGAATTGGTCTGACTTTACTATGGTCCAGTCTTGGTGATGTACAACTGTAATCTTTCAGGGTAAGGAAACAAATATAAGTCAAGGCTTCTCACATCCCCTTATGTTTTGGAAATGAAGACAGTTTTGAAGTTACATCGTCAGAACCAAACAAAACATTGGCACTATCATTTTGCCATAAAATACTAGTGTAAGAGGAATAAGGCTCTGCCTGAAGTTCTTTACTGTTGTAGAGAAAGGTGTGAAATTATTTATTTGTAACACCTGTTAACACTTGTACTCTTTAGCAGCCGAAATGAGAATATTAGAGCAAACTGTTTGCATTTGTACACTGCTATCATATGGCATACTGACCAGTTGGAAGGACGGCAAAGTTCTATGTTTGGCTTTGCCAATTTGTTCCATTTATTTCTAACATGCTGTCACAAGGGGAATCATCTTAAATAAAGGACAGCACTCCAAACTGTGCACTGTGGTGGAATGCAGCAAGACGTTTAACTGACTGATTGAGTGTTTAGAGAATTGATTTGAAGCTAAAGAAGAACTAGAGGATCACCAAGACCATCTCTGAAATGATATTGCATCAACCTCTCCTTATCGCACAGCCATTTCATCCCAGGAAGTGGTAAAATGAACCTTAGTCCCAGATGTTTTGCAGGTTTCACGCAAACTTTCCAGCCCTTTGTTGAGTCGTACATGTCACCCTTCCCTGTCACATTGCCCGCCTGATTTCTGTTGCCCTCTGGATCCTGATTTTAATTGAACCTCAGGAAAAGCTGCCAGTTTCTACCTCCAGACGCAGTAACGGTGAGCTACCTTCAGCGGAGCATTGAGCCCTAACAGGTTTCATGACTCCTTTCGAATTTTCTAATCAACAAGTTCGGATGGGTTGTTGCACGCCTGCAGAGCAGGCGGAACTTGAAGCTGGATCTCCTGCCTCAGAGGGAGGGACACTAGCACTGTACCACAAAATGTGAGTTACTGTTAGCATCCACTGAAACCCATCCAAGTTCCTGGTTCAATTAATGCAGCTCTGGGACAGGGTGAGAGCCCCCAGTTTAAAACCTTGCTTCCAATCCCCCAGACACAGATCCCTCACAATCGCCTGTGCACCTACAGTTCTGGTCTCTCACTCATCCCTCATTTTAATGACTTCACCATTGGTGACTGTATTCTCTGAAGCCTGCACTCTTATCTTTCCCAAATGTTTTTGCCTGGACAGGTCTTACACAATTAATGGCAGGGCCATGGGATGTGTTGCAGAACAGAGAGACCTAGGGCTTCAGGTACATCAGTCTTTGAAATTTGCATCACAGGTAGAAAAGGTGGTTAAGAAGGCATTTATTAAGCTTGCTGTCATTGCTCAGTCCTCAGTATAGGAATTATGGGCGTCATGTTGAGGTTGTACAGGACATTGGTGAGGCCTCTTCTGGAGTACTGTGTCCCGTTCTGGTCTCCCTGTTATAGGAAGGATATTATTAAACTGGAGAGGGTTTAGAAAAGATTAATCAACACGTTGCCGCGAGTGGAGGGTTTGAATTATAAAAATAGGCTGGACAAGTTGGATCTTTTTACACTGGAGTGTAGGAGGTTGAGGGGTGACCTTATGGAGGTTTAGAAAATCATGAGGGGCACAAATAAGGGGACTAGCAAGGCTCTTTTATGTAAAGTGGGAGAGTTCAAAACCAAAGTGCATAGCTTTTACGTCAGAGGACAAACCTTTAAAAAGGACACAAGGGGCGACATGTTTTACACAGAGAGTGGTTTGTGTGTGGAATGAACTGCTAGAGGAGGTGGGGGATGTGGGTACAGTTACAATGTTTAAAAGACACTTGGACAAGTACATGAATAGAAAGGGATATGGGCCAAGCGCAGGCAGGTGGGACTAGTTTAGTTTGGGAACATGATCAGCATGGACTGCTTGGATCGAAGGGTCTGTTTCTGTGCTGGATGACTCTCACTTTAAATGCACTTCTTAAAACCTACCTGTTTGAGCGAGTTTTGGGTCATTTGTTCAAATCTATCTCTAGCTGTGGGCCCAGTGTTTTTAAATGATCTTGTTGAGGTGTTTTACTATTGTCAGTGGCTGTTTAAGTGCCATGCATATCCAAACCTCGATCTGTTCGATGTGTGTGCTCCAGTTTGGGTGTTGTGTCCAGTGAGTTTTTAATGTGGGTTTTGGGATCTCATCAAAATATCGAACCAAATCATGCTGCATTAGAAACATAGGACCAGGAACAGATCATCGAGCCCACTCAAATCAATTCTTTCTGTAAGTCTGATCATGGCTGACCCTCTGTCTCAATGTCAAGTTCCTACTTTCTCCCCAAACCCTTTGAAATATACCTCTTTTTTTTTGAATATGTTAAATCATTTCACCTTCACAGTCTTTTGTGGTTGAAAATTCCTCAGGTTCGTTCCCCTCTGAGTGAAGAAATGTTTTCCATTTCAGTCCTAAATGGCCGACCCTCCAAACTAAGACTGTATCCCCTGGTTCTAGACTCCCCCTCAGGGGAAACATCTTCCCTGCATCTATTCTGTTCAGCCCTTTTAGAATTTGATACAGTTCAGTCAGATTCCCACTCATCCTTCTAAACCCAATTCAGGCCCAGGTGAACCCATCTCTTCTCATGGGATGTTTGCAGATGGTTCAGCAATGTTCAGCACCATTCATGACTCCTCTGATACGGATACTGTTGCTTTCAAATGCAGCGAGACTTGGACAATATCCAGGCTTGAACAAAAAGTCCATGGCACATAAGCACCAGGCAATGACCATCTCCATCAAAACAGAATCTAACCATTACCCTTGACACTCAGTGGTGTGACCATCACTGAATCCCCCATAATCAATATCCTAGGAGTTACCAATTAGCTGCATTGTGACTAGACCAGCCATATTCATTTGCTATAAGAACTGGTTAAATGCTTAGAATTCTCTGATAACGCATGTTATCAGAGCCTGTCCACCATATGCAAGGCATAAATCAGAAGTGTGGTGGAACACTCGCCACTGGCCTGGACGGTTGCAGCTCCAACAACACTCAAGAAGCTCAACACCATCAAGAACAAAGCAGCCACTTGATTGGCACCACATCCGCAAACATCCCCTCCCTCCACCACCACACTGTCACAGCAGCGTGTATCAGCTACAAGGGGGACTGACGTAACTCATCAAGGTTCCTCCAACAGCACCTACCAAACCCACTATCTCTACCCACCAGGAGGTTTAAGGGTAACAAAGGCGTGGGAAACTGCAAGTTTGCCTTCACACAGCTTCCTCTGTTGCCCATGGGTTGGGAGTTCATTGGTTAGATTAGATTAGATTACTTACAGTGTGGAAACAGGCCCTTCAGCCCAACAAGTCCACACCGACCCGCCGAAGGGTAACCCACCCAGACCTATTCCCCTACATTTACCCCTGCCCCTCACCCTATGGGCAACTTAGCAAGGCCAATTCACCTGACCTGCACATTTTTGGACTGTAGGAGGAAACCGGAGCACCCGGAGGAAACCCTCGCAGACACAAGGAGAATAAGCAAACTCCACACAGTCAGTCGCCTGAGGCGGGAATTGAACCCGGGTCTCAGGCGCTGTGAGGCAGCAGTGCTAACCACTGTGCCACCGTGCTGCCCACAAATTGGTTCATTGCCAAATTCCTGGCCTTGCTGACTGGAGAGTGCCGTGAGAGAACCTTCAGGATGGACTGCAGCAACATGAGGAAGGTAGCTCACCGTGGCCTTCTCAAGGCCCAGCCTATGACTCCCACCTCCCAGCGGCAAACAAATTACAAACAACAAACATTTCAACAGCTGTCCTCAGTTGTTTCTGCTGACCACCCAGTCTGAGAAATTATTCCGCTTCCACCAGCTGATCTCTGTCAGTGTCTCTCCCATCCCCTGAGACTCGGTACCATCCACGTACTGCAGTCCAGTTCAAAATTCAGGAAGTCCATCCAACCACAGCTGGAACCAAACTACCAATGAGTCCTGGATGGTTTTGAGCTGCTTCTGTGCAGTTGCAGCTGTACCTGCCCAGGCAAGTAGGGAGTATCTTAGTACGCAGCTCGGACCATTGACCTGTCCAGACTATGGGAGCTGTGTGCCAAACCTTTAGAAATAGGCCATTCAGCCCAAGTGAGTCCACACTGACCCTCTAAAGAATATCCCACCCAGACTCACCCTATCCCTGTAACCCTGCATTTCCCATGGTGAATCTGCCCAGGCTGCACATCTTTAGACTGTGGGAGGA
The DNA here is from genome assembly GCF_020745735.1 of Hemiscyllium ocellatum. Taxonomy (NCBI): domain Eukaryota; kingdom Metazoa; phylum Chordata; class Chondrichthyes; order Orectolobiformes; family Hemiscylliidae; genus Hemiscyllium; species Hemiscyllium ocellatum. Next base: position 110,705,238 of record NC_083410.1, on the reverse strand, counting down.
AACCGGAGTGTCTGGAGGAACAGTCGCTCAAGGGCGGAATTAAACCCACGTCTCTGCTGCTGTGAGGCAGCGGTGCTAGCCTCTGAGCCACCGTGCCATCACATGGGAATGGTCGTTGATGAGACCCACAAGGGCGAATGGCTCAACATTTCTCCAATTCTCATTTGTTTTAATTATTTTAAGGGATGTGAGGGCATTTGTCCTTGAGAAGGTGCCCATTTGTGCCCCCCACAACGCCTTTCCAGCAACTCATTGAGGATTCCTCAATTAAAGTAAATGCAACATTACTCACAACAATAAGTATCACAAAAAACAGTGAGATTAAAAGACCTGTCCAGATCTAAAATCACTCAAATAAGAGAACATCCATTACTTAACTTGGTCATGCCTCATTGGGTAGTGCACTGGACATCCTGCCCCTCAATTTGTGGAGTCCTGACAAAAGTTAAATATTATAACAAGTACACAGAATTCCCCGAGTTACTTCTCATTAGGTGATAGAAAGCACAGACCAGGTTTTGTATGGGACAAGAATTACTATTTATTTTAAGTAAATAGATTTTCATTACAAATAAATGTATTATGAGCTGTCAGTATATAGCAGTACTAGTTAAAACTCTAATTCTCTTTATAAAACTGTCTGTACACACAAATGCAGACAGACACAGACAGAAACAATAGAAAGCCTAGGTGTTATGGGGGGGGGAGGGGAGAAACTGGAAAAACTGTAAGACTGTTCAATGGTCCCTGTTCATAGGATTTACTGAGATGTACCTTTTAGTTTGTCAGAACTTGCTGCTCCTTGATCTCCCTTCTCCAGTTACTTTCATTCACTTACAGGGCAAGGTCAGAAGTCATACAGTACCAGGTTATAGTCCCAATACGTTTATTTGAAATTGCAAATTTTTGAAGTACTGCTGCTTCGTCAGGTCAAATGGATGTGATGAAGGAGCAGCACTTTGAAAGCTTGTGATTTCAAATAAACCTGTTGGATTATATCCTGGTGTTGGGTGACTTCTGACTGTGTCCACCCCAACCCAAAATTGGCACCTTCACATCATTACTTGCAGAAGGCACAGAGTGACTGGTTCAGCATTTGTAATGTCTCTGACGTGTCAGGTAAAAGCCACAACTTACAGCAATTGGTGAGGGAGAATAAACTGGTTTTCTTCAAGTTTTACATATTATCTAATGCAGAGGAAGAGAAAGAGTCATCCCACTTTGACGAGGTCTGAAGGCTTCTGATTGACCTGTTTACACCCCATAGGTTAATCAGTGACCTGGGAGCCAATCACGTGGTTGTTGGCAGGCAGAAGGTCTTTGTGATCAATGAATGGTCATAATTCCACAGACCAATCAGCTACTTGTTGCGAGTTGAATCTCATTCTGTGCACATTCTCTGATGACAGTTCGTCTGGACCTTTACCCACGAACCCCCCCCCCCATCTCCCACCCCCAATGCCCTCAAGCCCACAACCCATGCGTACAAACTGCACTGACAACACGTGCTGGTAGCTTGCTTATAAAACCCTTCCACAGCTTGGTCTCAAAAACTATTATTTTCCTATTTCAGTCCACAATCACAAATACAGAAAAGTAAAAAGATGTGGTCTTTACCCCACCTTGAAACTTAAAGCTGTGTTTTTGGCTGATATGTTGAAAAACTTCAATATGTTACTCCTGCAGCTAAGGTCAAGGATAATTGTTTCAGGGGTGGTAGATTTTCTGGACTTAATACTTTTCAAGTCCAAAGGGAGAATTGATCTTTTCTCTCTTTTGTCTTGTTTTCCTAATGGTGGCTTGCAGCTCTTTGACTTATTGCTAATGAACCAACAAAAGTGACATGATAAAGCAGCATATCAGGGGCGATGCTGACATCTGGCAATGTCACTGGACCTGTAACCTAAACACTTTGGGGAGTGGGTTCAAATCCCACTGCAGTACCTCATAGGCTTTGCATTCACTTAATAAATCTCAGTTATAATGACCCTGGAAGTGTTTAATTTTGTTGTTAAAAGTCCCTCTGGTTCACTTTAGCGAAAGAAATTTGATTGATTTATTGTTGATACATGTACTGGGATACAGTGAAAAGTGTTGTTTTGTGTGCTGTACAGGCAGATTGTACTATGCATCAGGGTAGCAGAACAGAGTGCAAAATACAGCGTTGCAACCGCATGAGAAGGTGCAGAGAGAAACAGAGGGGGATCAAATTTAATATTAGAGAGGTCTGTTCAAAAGTCTGATAACAACGGGGAAGAAGCTGTTCTTGAATCTGTTTGTACATGTATTCAAACTTCTATAACTTCTGCCCAGTCTAAAGGCGGCTCCAGAACCTAGTCTTCAGGAACCACTTGACTCTGGATCAGTGAGGGATTGGCAAAAAATACTGATCTTCCCTCCGCACAGATGCTGCCAAACCTGCTGAGTTTCTCCAGCATTTTAAAAATCAGCAGCACCCACATCCCAAGAAGGAAAAAAGTAGATGCCCCAGGGCAGCTGGTTATTACAAAGGAAAACATAAAGGGACAGCACATTCTTGCCTCAGTCAGCTGTGTGAGCAACCAGATTAAATTTACAGTGTCGAGAACATCTTTATTCAGGAGGTGACAGTATACTTGATAAACACAGTATTTGTTTAACTTACACAAATACATTTGTGCTTTGGCAGGAGAACCTAACTAACTCTTGCTGTGATCCTTGATGCAATGGCTTCCCTGAATTATACTGTGTAAATGTAGATGAAGTTCATCACTTCACCCCAGTCTGTAACTGTTCAGATAGAAGCAAGCATAGTGCTCATAATGAAATCCAATATGATGGAAGAATAAGATATGGGGCTTAAAATGTTTATATCTAAACAGACTCACTTCTTCCTGCATACCATTGCAAGAGACTCCCTCTGAGGCATTTTCCAAGCTGTGGCAGATTTCCATTACACTTTGGAATGGCTGAACTGACAGATTTTCGGCAAATGATTTTCTGATTGCAATTTCTTGCGCATCTGTTGCATTGTTACATGTCGGTGTATATCCAGGGATGAATCACGCCCCACACGATGACAGCGTGGTCTAATCTTATCACATTCCCGGGACCTTTTTAACCCACTCCATCAAGGACTTGAGCAGTTTTTCGGTTTGGAGGTTTCACATTAGCAGGGGCAGCTTGATTGCAACAGTCTAAAGCTGTCATGCCAAGTTACTTTCACTGCGAGGTGTGCTAACCTCTGCCATATCAATGCCTTATGTCTGTGTCTTTACCAACAATGATCCGATCTTCATAGATGAGAGCTCTCTGATGCTACTGAATGCAACACTAGTCATCACCTGTATTGAATATGATGCCCGTCCCCAACTACATTCCTGTTTCTGCATGCAGACTATTTTACAAAGCTGAGGCAATAGTACTTCAATTTACATATGGTTACAGACTGAATTTTTTTTTTGGCTTGGTGTAGGACTGTCAAAACAGTGATGTTTAAAGATCTAAAGTGAAGACAGAAATTGTTAGAGAAACTCAGCAGGTCTGGCAGGGAATGTGGGGAGAGAAACAGAGCTAATCTTTCAAGTTCAATATGTCTGTTCTTCAGATCTCATGTTGTAAATGGCTACATTATCAGCTCTGCCAGCTACCCTGCAGATTTGCAATCCCACACAAATTATTGAGACACATGAGCTCAGTCTCACATAGACAGACCTGCAAATGCAGCACAAATAGTGATCCTTAAGGGATTCGGGCATATAGTCAAGTAAGGGGCAGTTTATTAAAATATAGGACAGTTGGTCACCTTGCAACCATACTGTCATAGGGCATTCAGACACAATTTGGGGCCTCCCTTCTGGCAGTGTTTGCTCAGCAGCAGCACAGTTGCCTATGAGTTAGGAGATCAATGAATTCAAGTCCCACTCCAGCGGCCGGAGGGCAAAATGCAGACTGCACTGCAAGACAGTCCTGACGGAGTGCTGCACTGTCAGAGAGTCAGTAATGACGAAGTGCTGCACTGTCAGAGAGTCAGTACTGACGGAGTGCTGCACTGTCAGAGGGTCAGTACTGACGGAGTGCTGCACTGTCAGTGAATCAGTACTGATGAAGTGCTGCACTGTCAGAGAGTCAGTAATGACAGAGTGCTGCACTGTCTGAGGGTCAGTACTGACTGAGTGCTGCACTGTCAGAGAGTCAGTACTGACGGAGTGCTGCACTGTCGGACGGTCAGTGCCAAGGGAGCACCATACTGTCGGAGGGTCAGTGCTGAGGGAGTGGCGCACTGTCGGAGGGTCAGTGCTGAGGGAGTGCCGCACTGTCGGAGGGTCAGTGCTGAGGGAGTGCTGCATCTCGGAGGGTCAGTGCTGAGGGAGTGCTGCACTGTTGGAGGGTCAGTACTGAGGGAGCGCCGCACTGATCAGAGGGTCAATGCTGTGGGAGCGCTGCACTGATGGAGAGTCAGTACTGAGGGAGGGCCACACTGTCGGAAGGTCAGTACTGAGGGAATGCCGCACTGTCAGAGGGTCAATGCTATGGGAGCGCTGCACTGACAGAGAGTCTGTGCTGAGGGAGGGCCGCACTGTTGGAGGGTCAGTACTGAGGGAGCGCCGCACTGTCAGACGGTCAATGCTGAGGGATTGCCACACTGTCAGAAAGTTAAGTATGTACAATAGTTCCCATAAAATCATGTGAAGGTCACTGATGGGTTCCTATTGACTTGTTCCAGGGGATTACCAGCTAATGGATTTGAGGTATAATGTGATCATGTTGTGATTGCATCTTGTTTTTGTTACGAGTAAGGTGGAAGGGGTTATTGTTTCCTTTCCTTGCCCCACTCCTCTGCTGGTCACAACCTGATTTAAATGGAACCAGGGTGGTGATATGGTCAATGATCTAGGTCTCAGACTGTGTATGGTTCAGTATTCAGAACAGGTCACGCAGGTTTCTTAGTCAATAACAAGTAACTGATTCATTATCAAAATCAAACTTAAGGAAAAATGCAAAAATAATTAAAAACAAAAGTACTATGGATGCGAGAAATCAGAAACAAAAACAGAAATTGCTGGAAAATCTCAGTAGGTTTCGCAGCATCCGTGGAGAGCATTCAGAGTTAACATGTTGGGTCCACTGACCCTACTTCAGAACTCTGCTTTCTCTCCACAGATACTGCCAGAGCGGCTGGGTTTTCCCCGTAATTTCTGTTTTTGATGCAAAAAATTATTGACAGTTTGGATTATGCAAATATATATCTATCTACATTTTAAAAAAGCTAACACACTGTCAGTATTGAGAGATGCTGAAATGGAAGAGACAGAAAAAGAGAGATTGAGAGAGCACACGCCTCTCAGGCAGATCTCAAATTCTCTGTCATTGAGTTACAACAAATTACAATTGTCTTATCCTAATCTCATATGGAGCCACATGACTCCATTCTGCCTCCCTCTATCCCACTCCCTCTCCCTCTATCCCTTCTCTCTCCCTCTATCCTATTCTCTCTTCCTCTATCCCATTCTCTCTCCCTCTATCCCACACTCTCTCTCCCCATCCCACTCTCTCTCCCTCTGCCCCACTCTCTCTCCCCCATCCCACTCTTTCCCTCTGTCCCACTCTCTCACCCTCTATCCCACACTCTCTCTCCCCATCCCACTCTCTCTCCCTCTATCCCACTCTCTCTCCCTCTATCCCACTCTCTCTCCCTCTATCCCACTCTCTCTCCCTCTATCCCACTCCCTCTCCCTCTATCCCTTCTCTCTCCCTCTATCCTATTCTCTCTCCCTCTATCCCACTCCCTCTCCCTCTATCCCACTCCCTCTCCCTCTATCCCTTCTCTCTCCCTCTATCCTATTCTCTCTTCCTCTATCCCATTCTCTCTCCCTCTATCCCACACTCTCTCTCCCCATCCCACTCTCTCTCCCTCTATCCCACTCTCTCTCCCTCTATCCCACTCTCTCTCCCTCTATCCCACACTCTCTCCCTCTGCCCCACTCTCTCTCCCCCATCCCACTCTTTCCCTCTGTCCCACTCTCTCACCCTCTATCCCACACTCTCTCTCCCCATCCCACTCTCTCTTCCTCTATCCCACTCTTTCTCCCTCTATCCCACTCTCTCTCCCTCTATCCCACTCTTTCTCCCTCTATTCCACACTCTATCCCTCTATCCCACTCTCTCACCCTCTATCCCACACTCTCTCACCCTCTCTCCCTCTCTCCGACTCTATTTCCCTCTGTCCCACTCTCTTTCCCTCTCTCCCACTCTCTTTCCTTCTCTCCCACTCTCCCTCTGTCCCATCTCTCTCCCTCTGTCCCATCTCTCTCCCTCTGTCCCACTCTCTCTCCCTCTGTCCCACTCTCTCTCCCTCTGTCCCACTCTCTCTCCTTCTGTCCCACACTCTTTCCCTCTAGTCCCTTGTAGCGATGACCTTGGATGCTCGTGTTATTGGTCACCCAATGAGCTATTTAGCTGACACTACCCACCCTGGCACCATTTTCCCCGGAGGTGCCACAGGCCTTGCTCAGGCTCCCCATTGGCACACTGCAGGTTGAGTTGGTCTAAGGTGTGGAAGAGCATATTATCAGAAGCTGACGGAAATGTTCCTGTTCCTGAAGTGCCAACGAGACTTGGGGGACTGAGCTAGCTGCCAGGAACAGCAGACTGAGGAGGCTAAACTCGGGCAGGGCTGAGGAAAGGGGGTTTGGTAAATATTGCAGGATATAAGGTCAACATTACCTTTCTATTTGGAGATAGTGAACAAGGTTTAAAGTAATCAAGAAAAGGAGCACTGACAGGCATCGAGTGGTTAGTGCCCAATAGCTGTTCCCTCAGTGCAGGGGTGATAAATGCTGCGGGACAAGGTGAATTCACTGTTCACGTGAGAACTTAAACTGTGTTTGCCAGGCAAGGGACGACAGGTGGAAGTCGGGGGTGTGTGCTACAACTGATGAAAGGAACTTAAAGAGAGGTGATAGCTCAGTGGTGTTATCACTGGACTGTTAATCCAGAGGCCCAAGTAATGTTCTGGGGACCTGAATTCAAATCCCACCGTAGCAGATGATTGAACTTGAAGTCAATAAAACTCTGGAATTAAGAGTCGAATGGCGACCATGAATCCATTGTTGATTGTCAGGGGAAAAAACCCATCTGGTTCATTAAGGAAGGAGACTGCCATCCTTACCCTGCCTCCATGTGACTCCAGGCCCACAGCAATGTGTCTGATGTTTAATAACCCACTGGGCAGTTAGGGATGGGCACTAAATGCTGACCTAGCCAGTGAGCTTTAAATCATGAAAGCCATGAGGATTCTTGAGCCATTTTCAAGAATTTTTTAAAAAAGAACTTTCTCACAAAAGAAATCATTCCCACTTGGATAGAGTTCTCTGTGATGAAGTAGTTTGTTAAAGTTAGAGTTACCCTGGATGGACAGGTTAAGGTGGACTGAATGGGCTACCCCATACATAAATATCACGTAAGGAGAACATTTCAACACTGAGGCTAAAGTAAACAGGTATTGTTTTAAGTGTATCCGCCTTGTTATTTAATACAGGGATACATTCTAACAAAAGCGGCTGCTTTATTATTTTCCTTGGCAGTTTGCCATTTCATTTCATTTTTATAATGCATCTTGCATTTGACATTTTCTTTAAGCCTTGTTTCAGGCCGAATGGTTAACAATTTGACTTCATCTCAAGTTTTCTGCAGTCCCCTGAGACGGTTTGTCTTATAACGTGTGGAAAGTCCTGCAGACTGGGGGGCTTTTTATGGCATCTGAATTTTGGGGGGGTCTAAATTTTTTTTTGAGTAAGTTAACAACAAAGATCAACCAAGTAATTTGCTGTAACTTTTCTGTGGTTCACCCACAAAAAACCCAGAGGGACTCCCCCCCCCACCTTTCACTGTATTGGACTCCAGAGAAAATTGCCTGTTTGAAAGGCAAAAGTATGATGGGTTTCCATTGAATAATTAGCAATAAAGGTCAGATTTCCTATTAGAGCGGTGGAGTCCTACAACACGGAGACAGGGCCTCCTGGTCCATGCCGACCAAGTTGTTTTTTTTAAAAAGGGATTCATTGTTTTCTTTGCAAAAAAGGAACTTGTATAACTTTGCTGTGGATGACATCTAACTGGGTGACTACCACACACATCATTCTTCACATGTACACCAGGCACACAATGATTGAGCCCGCCACTGCCTTTATTGACCCCTCCCACTGTGTCTGAACTGTTACACTGCTTGTCTGCCATCTAATCTTGGATGTGCAGAGAGTTCCTCAAAGTAAACATCAAGAAGGTCCTTGGAAAATACTTGTCTTCATTCACAACCTCCCAACTCTGTTCCCTCAGTGCTGACTCCATTCCCTTTCCTGGGGACAAACTAGCCTTTAGTGTTACCCCCAAGCCCAGGTGAAATCCCGACTTCTGCTTGCCGTTTGGATAAGGCCTCTCATTTCCATCTCAGTCATATTGCTGGACTGCACACTGGCTGAAGGGTGTCCACTGGTGTCATCCTCATCCCTGTGTAGGTTACCTCCGTAGCAAAAACACTGCAGGGATTTGCAATCAAAACAGAAATTCATGGAGAAACTCAGCAGGTCTGGTAGCCTCTGTGGAGAGCGAAAGACAATTAATTTTACGAGTCCTGTAAGACTCATCGTCAGAGCTTTGTAACCTCCACACTTGACTGTTTCAATGTAATTCTGGCTGGTCTCCGGTCTCCTGTTCTCTGGAAACTTGAAGTCATCCAGATCTCGGCTGTCTCTGTCCCAGCTCATCGTCCACCAGCCATGTTGGCTGACCTTTAATGACTTCTCGTTAAGCATAATTCCAAATTTTAAAATGCTCATCCTTGTTTCCAATTCTCTCTGTGGCTAGGTCTTCTCCCACCCCCACCTCTGCAGCCCCTACAACTCTCCAAGATCTGTGTGCTCTCGGCTAATTCTGGCACATACCCCAACTTTGGTCTCTCTCGCGTTATCAGTTGTGTCCCATAATCTGGATTTATTTTTCTCCTTCTTCCTAACCTCTCTGCTATCTCTCTTCTAGACCTTCCCTCATGACTTGGGTTTTTTGATCAGTTACTGTAATATCATCTTTGTGCTTCAGTGTCGAATTGAGCGTGTTAGTGTCTCCTGTGAATTGCTCAGGGACATTTTAAGGTAGAAATTCAAGTTATTGTTGTTGAGTGACTGGTTTGAGTGTTGTGTCTGTGTCTGAGTTTTTAAAAGTATCAAATAGGCAGAATGATCAGCAAAGTTAGCAGATATCTGGTGTGCAGACAGCCAAGTTTGATGTGGACTTGAAGGGGAGATCTCAGACTTGAAGTAGCAGTCACCTTAACAGAGGTTGTAGACATGATTGTCAGAGGAATGGTTGCTGCTGCCATTATTATTATAAATGTAAAAAACGTAAGTGATAAAGACTGTCTTTAATTCATTAAGAGAATACTTATAAAGCAGTTATCAAAGAATTAGATTAAAACCAAAAGAACTGTGGAAGTTGGAAATCAGAAACAAAAACAGAAATTGCTGGAAAAGCTCAGCAGGTCTGGCAGAGTTAACGCTTCAGATCAAGTTCTGAGGAAGGGTCACTGGAGCTGAAACGTTAACTCTGATTTCTCTCCACAGCGCTGCCAGGCCTGCTGAGCTTTTCCAGCAAATTCTGCTTTTGTGTCGAAGAGTTAGAATTATTGTCACATACTCAAATGAACACTGTGACAAGTCACAACTTACAGCAACATCTTAGGTACAGAGGTACAGATCCTTCAGTACAAATTCTTAGAAAAAGAAATTTAGAAAATAAAGAAATAAAAGAAGAAATAAGGAAGTTCGATATTCTGGGTTAAAAATCACACAACACCAGGTTAGAGTCCAACAGGTTTATTTGGAAGCACTAGCTTTCGGGGCGCTGCTCCTTCATCAGGTGGTTGTGGAGTAGACACAGAATTTATAGTAAAAGTTTACAATGTGATGTAACTGAAATTATATATTGAAAAAGACCAGGATTATTTGTTAAGTCTCTCATCTTTTAAAATGACCATGTTGGCTCTACATATTCTAGATTTGGACAGAGCAGTAGGCACTGGGAGATGATGACGTTTAACAATCCCTCGCATGGTTAAAGCACTGAAGCATTTGACTGTCAATAATATCAGCTGCTACTCTATAAACTCTGCACCATTGCCTGCTGGCACTACCTCTGTTTCCTGCCCCATAGCATTTTCAACACATGGCACTGTTAGCACTGATTAAGACATTGCCTGAGTTATTTGTGGATGAAGACAGAAATCCTTTTGAATCATAATCAACTAGTTCACCACTTAGTTCATCAGTCAGACACCACCACTATCTCCTCAAATCGGCATAAACAGCACGCAGAATTGCATAACCCACAATGGTCAGCATGACTGCAACGCATTGGAGACTCAGTCATAATGTAAAATAATTGGAATTTTTATTCACCTTGTAGTCTGTCGTCTTCAAATGCAGAAAGCAATTTTTTTTCACATACCAACTCGAATGATGCCGCTTGTAGCCAAAATAAAACAGCAGAAATAATTGCCTGTTTATAAGACTTGCAATTTTGTAAGACTTTGCCGAGGCCACCCTTGGAGTATTGCGTTCAGTTCTGGTTGTCACATTAAAGGAAGGATGTGGAGGTTTCGGAGAGGGTGCAGAGAAGGTTTACCAGGATGCTGCCGGGATTAGAGGGTGTGGGGAGGCTGGAAAAAACTTGGGGTGTTTTCTCTGGAGGAGCAGAGACTCGATAGAAGTCTGTAAAATTGTGAGATACATTGATCGGGTTGAGAGTCAGAATCTTTTTCCCAGAGTTGAAATGTCTAAAACTAGGGAGCATGCATTTAAGGTGAGAGGGGGGAAAGTTCAAAGAGTTCAGAGGGGGATGTTTTTACACAAAGAGTGGTAAGAATGTGGAATGCGCTGCCAGGGTTGGTGGTGGAAGCAGATAGGAAGGGGTGTTGAAGGGACTTTTAGATAAGCACAGGGCCAAGGGTAGGCAGAAGGGATCAGTTTAGTTTGGTGTCATGTTCAGCACAACAATGTGGGCCGAATGGCCTGTTCCTATGCAGTATTGTTCTGTGTTCAATGCAAAATGATGCAGCCAATAATTGAGCGAGTTTTGTGTGTGTGAAGTTTGGGCTCTTTAGTCGGAACTATTTATTGTGGTCGCTGTCTGAACATCTAACACCTGCCCTTTGTGGTGGTTTGGGGGAGGTGGTGGGATTACAAATTATTCATTATGTTTGTTGAGCAAGACGTCACCTAGGTGAATATACCATCGTCAGTGCATGTACTGATGTCTTCCTGAGTACATTTAAGCAATCCCTTATATTTTGGGAAACTCAGCAGTTCGAACGAACTTTAGCAGCTGGTGTTTCTGAGAGTTCTATAAGTTGTAAATTGGAACAGGATTTTCCCTCCTTAACACAATAGTGGATGATGTAGTGATTCAGTCCACATGATGTCTTCTACATGTGCCTGACACATGTATAGGATTCCTAAGGAGTTTGATGGGGTCAATGCTGAGAGGATGTTCCCCCTCATGGGAGAGTCCAGAACCCGAGGATATAGTCTCAGAGTAAAGGGGCCCCAATTTCAGACTGAGATGGGGAGAAGTTTCTTCTCTCTGAGGGTTATGTGTCTTTGGAACTCATTGCCACAGAAAGCTGTAGGGGCAGAATCCTGTGTATATTTAGTGCTAAGTTAGATAGATTTTTGATCAGTCGGGGAATCTCGAGCACTGGGAAAAGGGCAGGAGAGTGGATGTGAGCAGCCATGATCCTATTGAATGCTGGAAGAGACTCAAGGGCTGAAAGTGTGTTGCTGGAAAAGCACAGCAGGTCAGGCAGCATCCAAGGAACAGGAAATTCAACAGGATGTTGCCTGACCTGCTGCGCTTTTCCAGCAAAACACTTTCAGTTCTGATTTCCAGCATCTGCAGACCTCACTTTCTCCTCAAGAGACTCGAGGGGCCAAATAGCCTTCTCTCATTCCTATTTCCTATGGTCTTGTGGTCTTATTTGTTGGCTTAGTGGTTGGGGAGCATCCGAGGAGCAGGAAGATCGACATTTCAGGCAAAAGCCCTTCATCAGGAATAGAAGGGAATTCTCTATTCCTGATGAAGGGCTTTTGCCCAAAATATCGATTTTCCTGCTCCTCTGAGGCTGCCTGACCTGCTGTGCTTTTCCAGCACCACTCTGATCTAAACTCCGGTTTCCAGCATCTGCAGTCCTCACTTTTGCATAGTGGTCAAGGGCCAATGGTGATCATTCCTACAATGGATAGCACGTTACAAATGTCCTTGTAGGTTATTCTACAGAAGGTAGAAAAGGTGGAATTATCGAATCATGCAAGACAGAAAATGCCCATTCGGCCGCTTAGATAAATACGAGTCTTTGATAGCACTATTAAATTAAGCCCCATTTATCCTGCAGAAATTTTCCTTTCAATTATTTCAGTAATTTTTTTTTTGCAAGTTCTAGTTGAATCTGATTCCACCATCTATTCAGACAGTGCATTCCTAATCTCAACAAGTCACTGCATAAAAGGGAGTCCTCTTGTTGCTGCCCTCCTTGGTGAGCCTGTGTATTAATACACCTCTGTTCCTTAATCATATCAGGTAGCTCTGCCTGTTATTGTAGAGTCACTGCCTGAGGTAGAGAGAGTCACTGAAATTACATTGAAAGATGATCATTTCTGATTAGTCACCTTGCTCCCTCTATCCTTCACCAGTGTTCATTCTTTGCTCAGGTAAGGACCCATGAGGTCTGTTCATGTTCTTTGTCTAGACTATTAATCCAGAGGTCCAGGCTAATGCTCTGGGAATGTGGTTTCGAATCTCACTATGGCAGCTGATGGAATACAATTCAATGAATAAATTTAAAATGTATCTCACTGAACCCATCACCAATTGTTCTGCCCTTTAAGGAAGGAGACTGCCATCCTTTCCTGGTCTGGCCTACATGTGACTCCTGACCCACAGCAATGGGGTTGACTCTGAACTGCCCTCTGAAAGAGCCTGAGCAAGTCAATAAGATCAGGGGCAATTAGAGATGGGGGCACAAAATGCTCACTTTGCTGATGATGCCCACATCCCTTGAAAGTAAGAAAGCGAAACTGACCAGAACTTCTGCTTGTAAAAGATTCAAGAACGATTGGGCACAGATTTAAAGATTTCTATAGACAAGATAGCTACAGGAGGGATGTTCCCAATGACCAGGGAATCCAGGACTGAGGTCATGGACTAAGGATAATGGATAGGCCATTTAGGACTGAGATGAGGAGAATGCCTTCACCCAGAGAGTGGGGAGCCTGGGGAATTCTCTGCCACAGGAGAAAATTAAGGCCAAAGCATTGAAAACTTTCAAGAAAGATGCTGATACAGCTCATAGAACTAAAGGGAGGAAGAAAGGGGAATGTAGGAGCAGGAGACTGAGTTGTATAATCAACCATGATCATATTGAATGGAGGAGCAGGCTCAGAGGGCTGAATGGCTTACTGCAGCTCCTGAATTTTAAAGTAATTTGCAAAAGAAGCAAATACAAGGTGAGAAAAATCCTTTCTGCGTGATGAGTAATCGGTGATGTGTGCATTTCCTGGAAGTGTGCTGGGGGTAGAAGCAATTGGGGCATTGATGGTAACTCAGATTGAAATAATGTGCAGGGTATGGAGAAGAGGCAGGCCAATGACACAAAGTCATAATGCTGGTTGGAGAGCCAGTGCAGACACGCTGGACTGAATGACCTCCTGTTCTGGGATTATTTGCAGGGATTAATTGTGAGGACCTATAATTGTAGCTAAGATGACTTATTTGCATATCTGTCAGGGAGTGAGTAATGCCAGACAGGAGTCGAAACATGCCCAAATTCATCTCGCTAAACCTGAAACATCGAGATCAATTGTACTACCTCTCCCTCGTCACTGAGAAGGATGACACAGTGTGGCACCTTGGGCTCCACAAAGCTGCATGAACCCATCAAACACCCAGCACCAGAGGTAGGGATGTAGGTGTGGCCGCTGTACAGCATTGGACATTCCAAGTCTATAGCCCCATTGTAGAAGGATGCAGGTTTTGTTTTGCCTGTGCCCTGAGAAAGCTGAGTCTGGTTTTGTTGTGGTGCAAACATTTTGAGCAAAAGCCAAATCGAGAGTCTGCCTTGGGTTGCAGGGTTTCATGTTAACATACCAAGAGTGACACACTCAAAATCATCACCGTGCAGAATGAGGCTATTCGGCCCATTGTGTCTGCACTGCCTCTGAGCATTTTAACTCCGTGCCAATTTCCCCATCTTTTCCCCATAACTCTGCAAATTATTTTGATTTGAATCACCATCCAATGTCCCTCTTGAATGCCTCAGTTGAACCTGCCTCCCCCACATTTCCAGGCAGTGTATTCCAGACACCAGCTACTCACTAGTTGTTTTTCTCACATCATGTGCTTCTTCTGCAAAACTCTTGCCCTCTGGGTTTTGATCCATTCCCAAGTGGGAACAGTTTCTCCCAATCTATGTTGTCTAGATCCTTTATGATTTTGGAAATGTCTATTAAATCCCCCCTCAGCCTACTCATCTTCAAGGAAAATACTCCCCTCCAGATTTTCGACAGAACTGGAGGATCACATCCCTGGAACCATTTGCATAAATTTCTCCAACACTCTGTGCACTGCATTCCCGTCCTTCCCATAATGTAGCACCAACATTGTACACAGACCTCCAGCTGAGGGCTAACCAGTGCCTTATATGAGTTCATCATAACCTCCCTGTTCTTTTAGTCTGTGACTCTTTTAATGAAGTCTCGGGTGCTATGCTTTACTAACAGGTCACTCTACCTGTCCTCCCATCTTTAATGACTTATGAGAAGTTGAACAGGCTGGGGCTGTTTTCCCTGGAACATCGGAGGCTGAAGGGTGACCTTATAGAGGTTTTTTAAAATCACAAGGGGCATGGATAGGCTAAATAAACAAGGACTTTTGTAGGGAAGCCCAAAACCAGCGGGCATAGGTTTAAGGTGAGAGGAGAAAGATTTAAAAGGGACCCAAGGGGCAAAATTTTCATGTAGAGGGTGGTGCGTGTATGGAATGCGCTGCCAGAGGAAGTGGTGGGGACTGGTGCAATAATAATATTTAAAAGGTACCTGGGTGGGTATATGAATAGGAAGGATTTAGAAGGATATGGGTCAGGCGCTGGCAAATGGGAGTAGATTAGGTGAAGGTATCTGGTCAGCATGGATGAGTTGGACCGAAGGGTCTGTTTCTGTGCTGTACATCTCTGTGACTCTATTAACAGCCTTGCCCTTATCACGTCTCTCAGTTTCTTATTGGAACAAATTTGAAAGCAAGCATCCAATTTGCCCTTTGATATTGTAGCAGCTTCAGATTGGAGAAAAGGTTCAGCCCATCTAGCTCCCTCCCATCCTCAATGTCCCTTCAGTGTATCTCTGACTAACCCAAAGTCCCATTTGGAGATTAAGATAAACTTATCCACTCCTTTCTTGAAACCCAGCCAAGTTTCTTGTTCTATGCAGATCATCTGTTTTACACACTTAGCACTCTTTTAGGAAAAACATGTGCATCATGCATTCCCTGTGTCCCTTGTGTTTTTACTTGTTTTGTAAATATAACCCATTGAGTTTGGATTCTGTGTGCAAGAGAAAAAAATTTAGTTGATTCCAGCTTGTCCCCCTATTTTCCCAACATTAAATTCTTTGATAACCCCTCTCTCAGTACTTTTGTTAAGGGAGGAGTGGTCCCTCCTGCCTTTTATGTCCTTGCCTTTTGCTCTTGCCCTAGCTGTGTCACCCTGTTCTGTCCCCTCTCGTGCATTTAAGAGGAAGCTTGGCTGGG
The DNA here is from genome assembly GCF_020745735.1 of Hemiscyllium ocellatum. Taxonomy (NCBI): domain Eukaryota; kingdom Metazoa; phylum Chordata; class Chondrichthyes; order Orectolobiformes; family Hemiscylliidae; genus Hemiscyllium; species Hemiscyllium ocellatum. Next base: position 110,689,410 of record NC_083410.1, on the reverse strand, counting down.
TTTGAATGAGGTGGCAATGGTTGATTTTAGACAAGAAAATCTAGGAGGACAATATTAAATTAAAAACTGAAAGAACTGCAGATGATGAAATCAGAAGCAAAACTGGAAATTACTGGAAAAGCTCAGCAGCTGGCAGCATCAGTGGAGAGAAATCAAGAGTTAACATTTTGGGTCCAGTGACCCTTCCTCAGAACTGGAAGGAGACTTGAACAGAGAAGAAATGCCAGCAGTGAGTATTCGGGCCAAATGGCCTGTTTGAGTACTGACTAAGGCGGGTCTCTGATGACAGAATGGACGATTAGTGTGCGGTTCTTGGAAAGATTCAGGATCTTGGCGAAGAATGATCAAATGCAAAACATGAGAAACAGCAAAGGCAAGAAGGAAAGAAAATCCTGTGTGGCAATCTCCAGATTTGACAGTAAAATTCCAAGCTCATAAATCCTAATTCCTAACATCTTGGGTCAGGCCAGCTTTCCCTTAGTGACACATAAATGGGCACGATGTCAAACTCAATTGAGCCCAACTTGCATCCATTCACTAAATTGATATTATCCCACTGGGAGCTGTGTTTAAAAAAAATGTATTTAAATTCTATTCAAATTAGTACGCTGTGGCCGGCAGCCTAATGAGCTTCCCATCAGCTCAATGTAGAACAGTGACAAGGAATACAAAATAGGAACGCGTCACCAACCCTCTTAACCGGGTATAAATGCGTGGGAAATTCCCTCAATGGTGCTGGTCCTGGTGTGTGTTAGTCCTGAGTTAGTCATCCCACCAGAAAGACAGAGGTATGACAGTGAGGGTGTGCTGCACTGTTTCAGAGGAACCTATTAAACCGAGAGCTCTGTCTGCCTGTTCTGATGCCCCGACACTTGATTAGACTAGACTTACAGTGTGGAAACAGGCCCTTCGGCCCAACAAGTCCACACCGACCCGCCGAAGCGCAACCCACCCATACCCCTACATTTACCCCTTACCTAACACTACGGGCAATTTAGCATGGCCAATTCACCTGACCTGCACATCTTTGGACTGTGGGAGGAAACAGGAGCATCCGGAGGAAACCAACGCAGACACGGGGAGAACGTGCAAACTCCACACAGTCTGTCGCCTGAGTCGGGAATTGAACCCGGGTCTCAGGCGCTGTGAGGCAGCAGTGCTAACCACTGTGCCACCGTGCCGCCCCCTTGAGGAAGGGGCTACACTCTGAAAGCTTGTGATTTCAAATAAACCTGTTGGACTTAGTGTGCTGTGACTTCTGATTCTGATGTTGTGCTGGAAATCAGAGCTGGGAAAGTGTCCCTATACATCATTGATTCACCTACCAACATCACTAAATCAGATCATCCGCCCATTAGTCTCAGTACTGTTTATGGGAGCTTGCTGTACATGGGGTACTTGTTTAATTTCATTGTGAGGGAGGAGTAACTAACTACACTTTAAAAATACTTAACTGGCTGGGAATCAAACCCTTCAGACACAGGCGGGGGTTATGTAAATATGATTTTTGTATGTGTGAGTTTTTATGTGCCAAAGCAAGAATTTAACTTTCGCAAATGTTAACGGAGTCAGTGGCTTTACATCTCACCCAAAACAGACTGAGTATTCTTCAGGATTCTGGACCCAAACGTGGTCCTAAAGGGCATGTTCTCCTCCATGAACGTCTCTGGCTGCAAGCTGTGTCATTACATCTTTAGTGCCAGGGCAGGTCAGGTCAGAGATGGGGGAGGGGAGAACAACGCTTTTGTTTTAACTTGATAATTGGGTTCACACGATGGAAACCAGATTTGTCCCGGTCTGAATTTCAATCAGGTTGATCACTGTCGGGAACCCATTCCCCCAACTCCCCCTCCCCCAACTCCATTTTCTGTATTTCCTTTTTGAAAGCACCAGAGTCTGGGGCCTGGCTGTAATCCCTCGGAAATTCCTTTTTTTTTGGAGCTCAGTGAACTTCCATTTTCATTCGTTTGACCTCTGACCTCTGGGTGCAACTGTTTTAAAATCCAGAGATGTTGCTGCACGCTCACAACTTTTTAAAAAACTCTGCGTTAAGACTGTTGCCTGAATAGCTAGCTTGGCAGCGGTACATAAACCTCCACCTGACCTGATTTTCTGGAGCATAAAGATTGCTTCAAGGAACACTACCACAAACAAGAGAATAAGTTGCTGTCAAAAGTTTCTGTCTGCAAATTTTAGTCTCCCACCTCCTACTTATAGCTGGTATAATATGGCAATCCAGCAGCAGAAATGTTTGTGCCTCTATACATGAAAACCTTCTGCTTTTAGTTCTGACATTCAAGAGTTACAGAGTATGAGCCATTTTATTTTGGTCAGTTTGCACTCACCTCTGCTCAACGGGAGACATTAAAAAGGAAAGCATTTTTCAGATTAACCAGAGAGCACTAATCAACAACACAAAAACAGGAATTGCTGGAAAAACTCAGCAGGTCTGGCAGCACCTGTGGGGAGAAAGTAGAGTTAACGTTTTGGGTCCAGTACCAAAGATGGGTCACTGGACCTGAAACATTAACTCTGATTTCCCTCTACAGGTGCTACCAGATCTGCTGAGTTTCTTGAACACTTCCTGGTTTTGTTTCAGATTTCTAGTATCCACACTTCTTTGTTTTATTTTAGGCACCAATCATCTTGGGTTCTTTAAAGTGAGAATGGGGACCATTGTAAAGGTAGAAGAATTATTACAATGGTATGCTTAATAAACAGTGAGACTCCCTACTGCGAACTGATGACATTTCAAATCTAGGCCTGTATTCAAGCCTAGCCTTTGTTTCTTTCGTAAGAAATCCTGTTTGCCTTGTTCTGATAGCTCATCTGTTTGACTGAGTTGGCGCATAGACCAGATATAAACTATGTCCATGCCCCAGTCAAAAGTGAATACATTTGTCTTGGTCAAGTAGTGACACTGGGGTTACACCCACCTATGGAATTGGCTGGGAATTAAATCCTTCAGACATGGAAGGGGTTATATAAATATGATTTGTATCCATTTCTTATCACTGTCCACCAAATTTCATGCAGAGGGTGGTGCATGCATGAAAGAGCTGCCAGAGGAAGTGATAGAGGCTGACACATTTGTAACATTTAAAAGGCTTCTGGATAGATATAAGAATAGGAAGGGTTTAAAGGGATATGGGCCAAGTGCTGGCAAGTGGGATTAGATTAATTTAGGATATCTGGTTGGCATGGACGATTTGGACCGAAGGATCTGTTTCTGAGCTGTATATCTCTATGACTCTGTATCGACTTTGGAATTGGCTTGATGTTAAAAACAAGAGGAGCCCATTTGAGTGTGTTCCAGCATTCATTCAGAGTGTGGGTAATCCATTGGTTTCATTACTCTGAACAGCCCTGCTGAACACACATCTTTCCATCCTACTTTTGAGATTGTGTCCTTTTGTGGGGATATTTTTAAAGAGAGGAGACAAGACTTTAAGATAGGGGTTACACATGTACCCTCTCCTGTGGGAGATCATTGTATCACCACAATGATCCCTTATCCATTCAGGGATCTGAGAGCAAGGCCAGCTTTTGTTGTCAATTTCTGATTGCCCTTAACCCAAAGAGCAGTTAAGAGCCAACCACAATACCGTGGGTCAGGAGTTACATGTAGGCCAGACCAGGTAGCAATGGTAATAGTGAACCAGATGGGTTTTTAAATAACAACCTGGTAGTTTCATGACCACTATTTACTGATACAAGATTTTAATCCAGATTTATTCCAAAATTTAATTTAAATTCTCCAGGTGGGTTTTGAACTGCTGCATCAAGAGCATCAGTCCAGTTCTTTGGATAACTAGTCTGATCAGGTAACCCCATAGGTTAGCATTCCTGGCTGTACAAACGTGTATGGACCATACCATCACATCATAATGTGAACATTAATAGTTCTCAAAATTCTCCTGTGAAAAGAAATGCAGAAGGAGACTTGGCATAGACCATTACACAACGGAGCAGAAGTAGACCCTTCGGCCTATCAGGGGTCTGCTGTGCCATTCTGTGAGATCATAGCTGATCTGACAATCCACCAACTCCACTTTCTTCCCTTTTCCACATACCCTTCGATCCCTTCCTGATTAAAAACCTGTCGACCTTAAACTTGAAAATAATTAATGACCCAGCTTTGACAACCCTTTGTGGGTAAGAATTTCACACATTCATTACCCTTACGGCGAAGAAAGACCTTTTCTTGACTTGAAAACATCACTGTTCCTTCATTGTCACTGGGTCAAAATCCTGGAACTCCCTCCCTAATGGCAATATCAGTCTCCCTACTGCACATGGACCCCAGCAGTTTCAGAAAGTAACTCAACCCCCTCCCCCCCCCCCCCACCCATCGTCTCAAGGGGAAACTAGGGACGGGCAATAAATGCTGGGCCCAGCCAGTGACACCCACAACCCACAGGCGAATAGAACAAACTCAGCTTTTTAGGGGATGGACACAGGCTCTGGTAATATAGGCCTAGATCTCCCAGATGCCGCAGGGACCTTTAAAAACCTTTGTCTATTGAGAATTGAGAAACTTTCCCGATTCAAACAGCAAATGAGGAGGAAGGAAGAGAGGAGCTTATGAAGCTATAGTCAGCAGCACAAAGCACAGTGATGGAGGTGTGGAATGTAAATCTCTGAGTCCAGATGGCCTTCATCTAAGGGTCTTAAAGAAGATTGCTAATGAGGTGATGTGCATTGGTGTTAATATTAATATTGATATTACAACTGTTTACAAATAGTTAATGTTAATGCTAATACTAATATTACAAAATTCATTTGATTCTGGAAAGGTTCCATCAGACTGGAAAGTAGCAAATATAACCCCTCTGTTCAAAGAGGCAGAAAACAGGAAATTATAGCCCAGTTAGTCTGACATCTGTCATGGGAAAGGTGTTAGAATCAACTGAGGCGATTATAACTGGCCTCAGTTGGAAAAACATGGAAACGTAGAAAATAGGAGCAGGAGTAGGCCATTCAGCCCCTTGAATTTCCTCCCCCATTAAACATGATCATGGTAGATCATCTAGCTCAGTTCCTGTTGCTACTTTCTCCCCATATCATTGGATACTTTAGCCATAAGATCTATATCTAACTCCTTCTTGAAAACATTCAATGTTCTGATCTTTCTGTGGTAGGGAATTCCACAGGCTCCCCACTCTCTGGGTGAAGACATTTCTCCTCATCACAGTCCGAAATGGCGTGCTCCGTGACCTTAAAACGGACCCCTAGTTCTGGACTCGCTAGTCATTGAGAATATCCTTCCTGCATTTATCCTGTCTAGTCCTGTTAGGATGTTTTAAGTCATCAAAAACCCAAGGTAATCAGGACGAATCAACAAAGGGTTTTGTGAAAGGGGTATTGTCATTGATGTACTTACACTCTCAGAATGTTGTTATGCAAAGCTGGATGTCATGGTGTAGAGTATACTATACCAACGTGTTTAGACAATTGGCTAACTAGCAGAAAAACGGGGACTGTGCAGGAATAGGTCTTCTTCTGATTGCTAAGAGATGGTGAGTGGGTTCCCATGGGGGTCTGGGCTGAGCCCTCAACCTTTTACAGTGTATATGACTGACTTAAATGAGGAGATTGAAGGCATGATGACAGATGACACAAAGGTGGGTCGGAAAACATGTTGTGAAGATGCTACAGCAAAGGTGAGGACAGTAATAGATTGGTTAAGTAAATGGACAAAGCTTTGACAGTATATGTGAAGTCATTCAGTTTGGCAGAAAGGATAAAATATCAGACTGTAATTTAAATGGAAAAGGACTGCAAAATTCTGAGGTACAGAGGAATCTAAGTGTTCTAGTTCATGAATCACAAATAGTTAGAATTCAACTACAGCAAGTGATTTGGAAGGTTGGTGGGATGTTCTATTTTGTTACAAGAGGAAATGAACATAATAGGATCTTCCAGGGCATTAGTGAGATCACATCGTGAACACTTTGTGCAGTTTGGGTCTCCTTTCTATAGAAGTAGATGTGTTGGAGACGGTTCAGAGGAGGTTACCCAGATTGAGACGTGGAATGAGTGGGTTGTCTTATGAGGAAAGGTTGGATAGTCTGGGCTTGTTTTCACCGGGGTTCATGAGAGTGAGGGGTGATTTGACTGAAGTGTATGAGATCCTGAATGCTCCTGACAAGATGCATGTGGAAAGGATGTTTCCTCTTTTGGATTAGTCTGAAACTAGGGGACACTATTTTAAAATTAGCGGTGAACCCTTTAAGTCAGAGATGAGGGGGAGTTTTTTTTCCCTCTGAGAGGGCTGTGCAGTATTGGAAGTCCCTCCCTCAGGAAATGATGGTGGTGGTCGTGGAAGTCAGCAGATATTTTTAAGACAGTGTTGGATTGATTCTTGGGAAGGTTATCAATGTTAGATGGGAATGTGGAATTTAGAACACAGACAGATCAGTCACAATCTTATTGAAAAGCAGAGCATGATGGAAGGGTCAAATTGCCTATTTCTACTTCTAATTTGTAAGTTCATAAAAAGCCAGTGCAGAATCGATGAGCTGAATATGCTCCTTTTTGTGCTGCACTGTATTATTCTATGGTTTGGAGACAGTCTATCTCAACTTAGTTCCAATATTTCTTATGCCTCTTGTCAAGGGATACATCTAATATGCCTTCTTTTCTGCTTTAACATTAATGCAGTTCTCAGTGTGATAATGGGCATAGTCAAGTCATTTAGCACTTCATAATTCATTAAAAGGGCATTCTCATCTTTGTAAGTCACAGTCAGAACATTACACTATTCCTGTATTTTTTAGTATTTAGCACAAAGGTGTCATTTGCTTTGTGAAAAACATAACTCATATCAAGGGCTGCTACCAGCGCACTGATTGCATGTGGAACAAAATGAGATTCAAACTCTTCTGGGCGCTTTACCTGGACAACGGGGTTCCTTTCTAATTAGTGAATTCAAAAGAATAAATGTGTCTAATTTAGCCTACTGTTACAGTTCACATATCTACCTATTTACATACAATTAAACAAAGTACTGTGGGGGCTGAAAATGCAGAATAAAAGTGGAAACTGCTGGAAATACACACCAGTGGGAGTTAACATTTTAGGGGTCGCAATGGAATGTTATTGATGTTGTTTCTGTCTGCCTCTACAGACCTGCTGATAATTTCCAGTATTTTGTTCGTACATATCATTTATTATGAGTCAAAAGGAATATTCCAGTAGTCTTGGAGGTTTGCAGCACAGAATTAGGCCCATCAGCCCATAGAGTCTTCACCGTCTTGCCAGCTTTCAATAACTTAAAAGATTGATTTACACTAAAAGTCTTTCATGATGTACATGGTTCATTCTCTGATGTATGATGTACATATGTGTCAATCTAATTAAATATTGCAAACAAAAGTAAATCTGCCTTTGAGCAGAAAGAAAAAAAAATGCATTGAATAAGATATTTTTGGATATTCAAGCACTTTTCGTGTTACAATTATCATCGAACCTTGCTATTAACCGTTAGCATTTTTGTCAGGGCATCACCAGCGTTAGTTACAACAAGTCACTTGTCAGTGAATTCAACGGCACACTCTCCACTAATGTGTTACAGTGAGGGCACAATTTGCAAAATAAAATCCCTACATAGCCGACTGATCATCAGACTTTGGAAAGTAGAGTAGAAAGTGGAATATTAATCTTGTCACTGACACGGGTGCAGGTTCATGCCCCACTGTAAAATTGAACAGAGAAATCTGACTGAAAATCTGGCAGGGAAGGAGTGCTGCCTGTCAGAATACTGTCGATTGTCTGCGTTGATAAACTGAGGTCCAAGGTTGCCTCAGGTGGACTTTAACAATTCCAAAGCACTCTTTTGCAAAAGAGCAGGCGATTTATCCCTGGTGTTCAAGTCAATGTTTATTCCTTGCATCAACGCTACTTAGAAAAAACAGGTCATTGAGTCTTTCTCATGTTGGAATGTGGGAGCTTGCTTCACATGAATTGAGGTCTGATTTCCCTAAAACAAGTGACTGCACTTCAGAAGCAGTTCATTGGACGTAAAGCACCATGTGACACTGGTGATTATTAAAAGTGCTATATAATTGGGCGTCTTTGTTTATTCTTTCACAAAAAAGATTTTGCATTTGTGTGGCACCTTCCTAAACCACCTCAAGATACTTTTAAGAGCATTATCAAACTAAATTTGACACGGAGCCTGAAAAAGGACAGGTGAGAGAGATGGGTTTTGAGGAAGATCAGAAAGGAAAGGAGAGAGAGAGAGATGAAAGGTTTCAAAGGGGATCCCATATTTCTTTGCTCACATGACCCTGTTGTAGTTGCAGATTCTTAGTTCATTGAAACTTCCTCGATTTTTGTTTTCGTGAACCCTTCAGCTAAACCATGAGCAGCTGTAATATGATCAACAAGTTCCTAACCCAATAACTGTTCACACCCTCTCATGGTTAGCACATAAGGCACATGTGACATACACATCTCTGAGCGGATGAGTGTGACATTCCTGAGTGGATGAGTGTAATGTTGGTGAGTGGATGAGTGTGACGTCTCTGAGCGGATGAGTGTGACGTCTCTGAGTTGAGTGGAGGCGTCTCCCAGGTGGGGATGGAAGGGTGCAAGGAAATTCGTGGCTGAGCTACAGTTCTAGGTCTCTTGAGCTGCTCGCTGGAGAGTGATATCAGTGGAGTATTGTGTCCTTGCTAGGCTTCTCAAACACAGAAGGAAGATGCTCTAACAGGGCTGGCAAATGGAGAAACAGAACAATGCAATAAAAAAGGACTAGGTTAATATGGCATTTATGAACATTTAACCGCATTGCAGCAATGATGATCTCTTGCACCTAACTCCCACTCCACTGGGTTCAGAAAGGAATTATCAGTATGGCCATGATGATATTTAAGAGGTGATGTAGTGTCATTTTGCCTTGAGCTTTGGCTGTGACCTCCACTGTAACCGTCCAACGGTAAAACCATTCAACCACCTTCTTGTCTAAAATGGCAGTCATTTTAACCCGGGGCCTTGGAATTCCATGGAGTGGAATTCTCCAGCTGAACGGTTTTAATAACAGGACAGTTTGAAACTTGGACAGAATGTGTACAGATTAGCTCCACGTGCTTTGTGTGTCTAAGGCATAGCCTTGATCTTTATAATCGTGTTTCTGGTTTCGTTACAAGGCATCTTTAATCTCTAATCTTTAAAAAAGAACTGATGCTTCACAGTTTGAAAATAAGGACAATGAAGCCATTGTTCTCATAGACTTTTGGCATTTTTCTACAGTGTCTAGCACCTCTGCTGGAACTACATATTGACCTTTTGGTCCTTTAAGCAGCTGATGACAGGGAAGACTGTGCAAGCCAAAGAAGCTCTACAGTTCTCTTTGAAAAACAAACTATTGTGCTTTAAAATCATATCACAAAAGAGAGAAAGCACAAGCAAAAATATAAGGCAAAGCCATTTGAAGTCACTAGTTAGACTGTAGTGTTGTGTCCAATTCAGTGCACCGTGCGTTGCGAAGGTGATCAAGCCTTAGAGAAGACACAGGCAGCATTTACTAAAGATGGTGCCAAGGCTGAGGGACCTCAATGATGTGCAGGCACTGGAGAAGCCAGGGCTTGTTGTCCTTCGACAAAGGTCAAAGGACGATTCAGTAGCCATCTTCAAAATTATGGGGGTTTTAAGGAGATACTACCTCTGGTGACAAGGTGATCAGCAACCAGCACAAATAGATTTCAGGTAATTGGCACAGAAAGCAATGTGACCCAAGGAAACCTTGATTTTTTTTTCTTAATGCAGTAAGTTGTGTCGTGAAATGAGCTGGTGATGGAAACAGATTGACTTTCAAAAGCAATTTGGATAAGTAGTTGAAGGGAAGAATGTTGAGGGCTGTGTGGAAAGAGCAGGAGAATGGAATTAATTGGATGTCTCTGTCAAAGGCAGGGTTGGCCTAGTTTTGCCTGTCTGTGTTGTATCTTGCGATGATTCCGCGGAAAGCATCAAAAATCCACCTGCTGAACAGAAAGGGTACTTTATTTTTAATTGTTCTGGAACTGCACCACAGGAAATTTCCAAGGCCGGTTTTACCATCCTGTGTCAGATTTTCCAACTGCAAGAAGCAAAGGGTCACTTCCTGGGTCCTGGCTAACACAAAGTTTCCTGACTGCTCCTGAAGATAAAATAATAGCGAAGAGATCGCACAAAAGAGTTTGGAGCAGATGTGGTATCTAATCTTAAAGTAATTACTGGTAACTCTGCCAAAAAAAAAGCAAAGTCAAAGACCTTTTGGAATTTTCCATTTTGTTTTTAGCTAACACCAGCTTCTGAGCAAACTCTGGGCGACACGGTGGCACAGTGGTTAGCACTGCTGCCTCACAGTGCCTGAGACCCGGGTTCAATTCCCGACTCAGGCGACTGACTGTGTGGAGTTTGCACGTTCTCCCTGTGTCTGCGTGAGTTTCCTCCAGGTGCTCCGGTTTCCTCCCACAGTCCAAAGATGTGTGGGTCAGGTGAATTGGCCATGCTAAATTTCCCGTAGTGTTAGGTAAGGGGTAAATGTAGGGGTATGGGTGGGTTGCGCTTCGGCGGGTCGGTGTGGACTTGTTGGGCTGAAGGGCCTGTTTCCACACTGTAAGTAATCTAATCATTGCAAATAGGGAAATGTACAAGATACAAGTGAGTTAGCACCATTGCTAGCAGAACCCAAACAGCTTAGGAAACACTTTCTCCTTGTTACACTAACGTAAGTATTCAGTACCTGTACAAATAGTAATTAATGAAAATAAAAGTTAATAATAATCCGTTTAGCATTTGAAATGAAAGTAAGCACATACGGTCAAGTGCTCTCGGCCACATTACATCAGTCAGGTAAGTATTTTCATTCCTCTTTCAAATGGTTGTGTGAGAAATGACTCAGTGGGGTTGAAACTCCGTTCATATGCTTTGTATTATGAAGCCTCGTCAGGCAAGGTGTTCCTGTGTTTGAATCAGACCTGAATGCTGTCGACAGAAAATGATATCCAGACTTGTTCTTAATCCTCAGTGAGCCAAGGTGCACCCTACAACCCAGACGGTCAGCCGATGGGAGGTTTCGTGATGGACGGACAGCAGCATATGGGTATCCGGCCCCCTGGTAGGTGTTCACATTGTACAGCGTGTATTCCTTCATACTCCCTTCTCATTGCTCACCAGTGTTTACATCTTCATTCCACACCATTCAGAGTGCTCATCAGGATTATCACCCTCATCTTTTGCTGCACTTCAGACTGCCTGCCTTGCCTTGCCTGTCTTCTATGCACCTAATGATTTTAAAAAAAAGAGGAGGAGAAATGATTTCTCCTGTTGCAGGATCCAATTACCCCGCTCGGCCCTACGATCCTGGTGTTTAACAAAAGAATAGGGTCTTTTTTAGCGCTATCTGTTTTTTTTTGACTTTGCTCATTTTCTGGCATCTTCTTGGATTTTTATCTCCTTTCTAGGACCTATGAGTGGATTGGGCATGAATATAGGCATGGAGGGGCAATGGCACTACATGTAACCTTCAGCTAGGTAACCAATCGCAAAGCCAGGGGGAAGTAAGTACCAATTAGGGACTTTGTTTTTACATCTTGTTCTAGGAGATTTTTTTCCTTCATACATTTTTTTTTGCTGTTCCTGCCCATAACTTCATGCTGCATTCACTTTTTTTTTCCAAACTGTTCTTAGGCCATCTGTTTTCTCTCTCCTAGTTGTGAATGCTTGACTTCACTGTCAGTGACATAAAATCTATTGAAAAATGTGCATGTTTGTATATGTGTATGCACACAGACACACACTCACTCACACACTCAACACACACACATATACATACATGTGTACATATCTAGGGGAGCATTTGTGCCTGATACTGTTATCGGCAACTGTGCACAGTAACACGGAGTTAGCCACATAACAAAAAAAAACAAGAACCAGCCAGAGGGGGGAGTGTGTCGCCATAGCAACAGACTGATTGGCAAAATGTAAGCAGTCTGCAGCAGTGCGAGGAGAGGAAAGAGCATGTCCCCAAAGTGTCATAAATCTGTCTAGCCACAGTTGATGCATGAGTTACATTTATACACTAACCTGGGAGACACCAAAAAGGCAATCGAACAGTGTTCCTACAGCAAAAGAAAACAGGCGCTTTGAATATAATTCGAATTGAGACCAATTCCTCCATATTCAATAAGGGCCACGATTTATCACAATTCTTTTTTTTTGTTTAAAAGATCCAGCCACTCGTAAAAGCATTATTTTGGGTTACAGAATTTTATTTTTTTTAGAAAAGCTAGTCAAAATGGAGGAGGTTGCAGCAATGTATGGAGTTCAGCTAAGACTAATTGCACACATCCAAATTAAGTATGCCATCACGTGCAGTGTGACAAATGGATTTGACTTTTTGAGTAATCACAAATAGAGATCATTAATGCAATCCTGAATGGCTGGGCCCAGTAAAGCCAAGCCTGTGAGCTTGCTGAGTTCTGCTGCCCTTGCCCTTGATGATAAATGAGCATTATTCTCCTTTTGTTTTAATTAAACTAACCATTTTGGTGTGTATGTGTGTGTGTGTGGTGTATTCTCAGAGTAAGCAGTTCTGTTTAAACACCAAACCACATCAAGCAACAGCAACATAAAGAGAAGGGCACATTCCCTTCCGCCACTGCTCCTTAAAGGGTTGCCACTAATTGATGTCCTCCTAGTTTGTTTTCTGAAGTGAAAGCACTCTGTTCTGATTGTCCTCTCTCATGTGGCGATGCCCGTTTTAATGATATCAAGGCCAAGCGAATTCTAGATATGTGCTTTGCATGGAATCTAAGATCAGCCTGACAATTAGCTGTGAAAAAAATTCCATTGAGCTGAGGAATGCAAGAGACTTATTACCTCAGAATGAAAATTCCGAGCTTGGCTAATTTAAATATTGTTTCTTAGTTTCTAGGTCAATTAAATTTAAATGATGTATTATATGCTTCATGACCAATTAAATTAATAGGTTATTACAAAAATATTATCGGCTTATTTGATTATGGAGCTGTGGGTACAGTATATTTTATAAGCAATTTTCATTAGCTCACAATTGTTCCTTTAGGCTAGATTAAGCAGCCGTTTGCTGTTCATACTGAAGACCTGAATCCAAGGTGTATGTAGCAGTCATAGAGCCATATTACTCAGAGGGGAAGCCAATTGAACGTACTTAGCGAGAGTGCCATGCTTTCCAATCCCTGACGATTATAGAGCTTATAGCTCTTAGGAACAATACACCTGTCAGTTCCCATCAACCATGACAACCCATGCAGAATGTAGAGACCCACAGAGAGCAGGAGGCCTATTGTTTTAGGCCTTAATTTCTCTTTCTGTTTCCATCCAAACCCGGCTGAAGGTGGCCCCCCCCGAATTTGAATTCCGCATTTCAGACATTAGTGATCACAGAGAGAGGTTTAATTCATGAGCATTATTGATTTGCTGACGATGGCCAATCAGGCCTTGCAGGTATGGTTTGTTTGGCATGGTCAGTGACCCCGACTCTGCCTGCCCAGCACTCGCCCCCCACCCTGGCTCTCTGGGAGGCCTTTGTTAAAGAACCCACCTTCCAATTACTAAGCAGAACTTTTTTGACCTTTTCACAAGGTCATGATTCCCACTCCCCCCTTTTCTTTTCCCTAGCTCGAAATCTTACCATTTTCAACAATAAAAATGATTGCTGATTAAAGTCTCCCTTAAATAGCTGTGACCCCCCCTCCTTCCCCCACCCACCAATGGTCTTTGAACAACAGGGGGTATGTTGTTCCAATATTCTCCATTATTTTCAGAGTGGGATGGTAGAGTTAAAAAATTTATTTTGAAATTGCATCATTGAGCCAGGCATTTCATATATTAATGGGGGACTCATTCAAACTGAGGAACGCACTACAGATGTTACTCTCAATATGTATTTTCTGCATGGTCATGCTTACCCTTAAAGAAACAGAAACGATTTTTTGAGACTTGTCATTTTTCCGAGTTGGTTTAAGTGGCGCATTGTTTTGCAGAAAAACAGCGTAGTCGGACATATTTGCATTGTGCATTGATTAAGGTATTTTTCCAACAAGTTTTGCATATCTCCATCGTTGTCTGAGATGTAGTTTGTGTGTTAATATTGCAGGTGGGTTGTGATGAACCAGCGCTGTTTCACTAAAAGGCTTCCATGTGTTTTCTTGCAGGTTTGCAAGGTATGCCAGGAGATTATGTATCACAGGGTGGTCCAATGGGTATGAGCATGGGACAGCCAAGTTACACCCCTCCCCAGATGCCCCCTCACCCTGCCCAACTACGACACGGACCTCCCATGCATTCGTACATTCCTGGACACCCCCACCACCCAGCAATGATGTTGCATGGAGGACCACCAGCCCATCCTGGGATGTCAATGTCAGCATCTAGCCCCACAATGCTCAACCCTGGTGACCCAACAATGGGAGGACAAGTCATGGACATCCATGCTCAATAGCTGAAGGGAAATAGCATGCACCCATGGTGGCTTGCGATCAAACACTGATTAGAAAGCAGTGAGACGGGATCTATGTTCTTCACATCAGCTGTGGACCAATTTGAAACAACATCTTTCACAGGGATCCTGAAACCAGGCAACGTCTTGTGAGCATCAACTCCTGGGGACTTGACATTCTGTTAAATGCTATTGTAGAATCACATAGGATGATGAGAGAGAGACTTTTAATTATAACTTGTACATGGTATTGTACTGTCCCTATAATATGGTGTTTCTTATAGATTAAAAAATAACTATGTGAACTTTCTTCCACACTATGTGTGTTGTTTCCAAGGCCCCAATCCTCCTCCATGAGCCTCCTTAGTCCAAACACAGCCTTACAATTGTCCTGCAAATGACTGAGAACTGTTATTGTCATGATTTCACACACACACACACAAAGTATATGGGGCGGAAGACTGCCTTCCCAGAATTCGAACGAGGCAGTCTCTAGCCTAGGGCTTGAATTTGCATGTCCAATTCATTTACTCACCATATTTGAATTGACCTGAACAGATGTAAATCGGGTAGGAAGGGAAAGCTGCAGCTATCAACAGGGATCAATCAGCTGTTACTGACAGTGTGTTAAGGAGAGTGGGGTAGCAGGAATTTACAAGAGAGAGGCCGTTCCAACAATGCAGGATCCGCCACATTCTGTGAGATGCAATTTAAAAACCATCTAGGACTGGTTGAAGAGTTCTTTTTTACCCTCTGTCTCCGCGAGTCTGTTTACACCCTTTATTTTGATTTTGTTATTTTGTCCCTTCTTTTCTAAACAACAACAAAAGAACATCAGCAACATCGTCCTGCGTGTAATTCATTTTAAGGCGATCAAATCGGAAGAATTTATGTATACCTTGTAAATAGAAAACGATTCTCTTTTTTTGTGCAAAAGAAAAACGAGAGAAAAAAAAAGGACTGGAAATAATTAAATGTATTATTGCAATTTTTTTTTGTAAAAGTAGCAGTTTGGTATGAGTTGGCATGCATAAGATTTACTAAGTGGGATGAGTTAATGCCTTTCATCGTGATTTGAACAGATGCTTGTGGACAGTGGACAGCAGTTTTTTTTCGCTATCGGAGGAAGCAAGGGGCAAGTGAAAATCGCACACAGTCTTATTCTGATAGAAACGGTTCGGATTGTAAAATAACTGAGTCAGTTGTAGTAGTTTTCCTTAAGATGTGTGCGGTCATGAAATCTGAATATAAAATAAAAATTATTTTTGCCATGCTGACTTGATTTGCTTGGGAAATGCCATTCTTTTACTCACCACCAGTCATTTCTTTTTTCTCTCTCTCAGGGAAGGTGTTCACAGGGGGCGAGGTTCAGACACTAAAGCAAACCTCCACCCTAGGGGCAAAACTTTCACACTTTACCCCCCTTGCTGGTTAAAGTCCTGTGAAGCTGATTCCTGGGGCTCAGAGGGGTCTCTCTCTGTCTCTGAGGACGGTGCACTGACACCCTCTAACCTATTTAAGTAACACCTCTTATTTATAAAGGCGTCACACCCCGCTCGGTTTGTTTTTAACTAAGTGGGGTTGAGATACACATCCACGCACTACAGCTCTCTGGAAACTTCAGGGACTCCCACATCTTCTTCATAGAGGTATACAGCATGGAAACAGGCTCTTCAGTCCATCAAAATTAATCCAGTCCCGTTTGCCAGCACTTGGCCCAATTCCCTCTAAACCCTTCCTATTCATGTACCCAATCTAGATGCCTTTTAAATGTTGTACCACTTCCTCTGGCAGCACATCACATACACACATAACCCTCTGTGTGAAAAAGTTGCCCGTTCGGGTCCCTTTTAAATCTTTCCCCTCTCACCTGAAACCCATGCCCACTATTGTGGACTTCCCTATCCTGGCATGTCCCCCCTCCCCAGGCTGATGGGCTGAGGAAAACATTGTATTTGGTTCACCGTTTGGTTCTGAAATAGAAACAGAAAGTACTGGCAACCCAACAAAATCAGAGCGGTTCCAGCACAGAATCAGGCAATACAGTCCATCATATCTATGTTGGTACTATCCCCAAGAACCAATCTCTTGCCTTTTCCCCATATCCTTGCACTCCATGTTTATCCATGTGCCCCTCTTCAATGCCTCCATTGAATCTGCCTCCACCACACGTTTGCCAGCAGTACGGTCCAGACACAAATTACTCACTGGCTGAAAATGGTTTCCTCCACTTCACCCTTCCTTCATTTACACCACTTTAAATCAATGCCCCACTCATTCTGCTTCCTTTCACAAGCAAGAGCAGCCTCTCCCTGTCTATACAGCTGCTCATGATTTTGAAATCCTCCATCAAATCACCTCTCAGCCTTCTCCTCTCCCAGGGACAACAGTCCCAATTTCATCAATTTCTCCTCATCAGTGTGGTTTCTCATTCTTTTAACTGTTCTTGTGAGTACCATCTGCACCCTCTCCAATGTTCTTGTGAGTACCATCCACACCCTCTCCAATGTTCTTGTGAATTCCATCTACACTCTATCCAATGTTCTTGTGAATAGCATCCGCACCCTCTCCAATGTTCTTGTGAATAGCATCCACACACTCTCCAATATTCGTGTGAATAACATCTGCACCCTCTTCAATGTTCTTGTGAATAACATCCATACCCTCTCCAATGTTCTTGCGAGTTGCGTCCGCACCCTTTCCAATGTTCCTGTGAATAACATCCACACTGTCTCCAATATTCGTGTGAGTACCATCTGCACCCTCTCCAATGTTCCTGTCAGTACCATCTGCACCATCTCCAACATTATTGTGAATTCCATCTACACCCTATCCAATGTTCTTATGAATACCATCTGCACCCTCTCCAATGTTTCTGTGAATAACATCCGCACCCTCTCCAATGTTATTGTGAATACCATCACCCTCTCCAATGTTCTTGGGAATAACCTCCGCACCCTCTCCAATATTTGTATGAGTAATATCTGCCCCCTCACCAATGTTCTTGTGAGTAACATCCACATCCTCTCCAATGTTCTTGGGAATAACCTCCGCACCCTCTCCAATATTTGTATGAGTAATATCTGCCCCCTCACCAATGTTCTTGTGAGTAACATCCGCACCCCCTCCAATATTCTTGTGAATAACATCAGCACGCTCTCCAATGTTCTTATGAGTACTGTCTGCACCCTTTCCAATATTCTTGTGAACAACCTCCGCACACTCACCAATGTTCTTGTGAGTACCACCCGCACCCTCTCCATTGTTCTTGTGAGTAGCAACTACACCCTCTCCAACATCATTTTGAATGACCTCCTCACCCTCTCCCATGTTCTTGTGAGTAGTATCCACACCCTCTCCAATGTTCTTGTGAGTGCCATCTGTACCCTCTCCAATGTTCTTGTGAGTACTACTTACACCCTCTCCAATGTACTTTTGAATACCATCTACACCCTTCCCAATGTTCTTGTGAGTTGCATCCACACCCTCTCCAATGTTCTTGTGAGTATCATCCTCACCCTTTCCAATGTTCTTGTGAATAACATCCACACACCCTCCAATGTTCTTCTGAATACCATCTGCAACCTCTCCAATGTTCTTGTGAATGCCCTCCACACCCTCTCCAATGTTCTTGCGATTAGCAACTGCACCCTCTTCAATGTTCTTATACATAGCATCCGTACCCTCTTCAATATTCTTGTGAGTAGCAACTACACCCTCTCCAATGTTCTTGTAAATACCATCAGCACCCTCTCCAATGTTCTTATAAATAACATCCATACCCTCTCCCATGTTCTTGTGAGTTGTATCCGCACCCTCTCCAATGTTCTTGTGAGTAGTATCCACACCCTCTCCAATGTTCTTCTGAGTACCATTCACACCCTCACCAATGTTCTTGTGAGTAACAATCTGCACCGTTTCCAATATTCTTGTGAGTGCCATCTGTACCCTCTCCAATGTTCTTGTGAATAACATCCGCACCATCTCCTATTTTCTTGGGAATAACATCCGCACCATCTCCAATGTTTTTATGAGTAACATCTTCACCCTCTCCAATGTTCTTGTGAGTACCATTTACACCCTCTCCAATGTTCTTTTAATACCATCTACACCCTTCCCAATGTTCTTGTGAGTTGCATCTGCACCCTCTCCAATGTTCTTGTGCATAACATCCACACGCTCTCCAATGTTCATGTGAGTACCATTTGCACCCATTCTAATATTGTTGTGAATAACATCAGCATCCTCTCCAATGTTCTTTTCAATACCAGCTACGCCCTTTCCAAAGTTCTTGTGAGTTGCATCTGCACCCTTTCCAATGTTCTTGTGAATAACATCCACACCCTCTCCAATTTCCCTGTGAGTACCATCTGCACCCACTCCAAAGTACTTGTGAATAACTACCACGCCCTCTCCAATGTTCTTTTGAATACCATCTACACCCTTCCCAATGTTCTTGTGAGTTGCATCCACACCCTGTCCAATATTCTTGTGAGAACCATTCGCACTCTCTCCAATGTTCTTGTGAGTACCATCTGCACCCTCTCCAATGTTCTTGTGAATAACATCCGCACCCTCTCCAATGTTTTTATGAGTAACATCTGCCCACTCACCAATGTTCTTGTGAGTATCATTTACACTCTCTCCAATGTTGTTGTGAATAACATCGGCACCCTCTCCAATGTTCTTTCGAATATCATCTACAACCTTCCCAATGTTCTTGTAAGTACCATTTACGCCGTCTGCAATGTTCTTATGAATAGCATCCGCACCCTCTCCAATGTTGTTGTGAGTACCATCCGCACCCTCTCCAATGTACTTGTGAATACCATCCACACCCTATCCAATGTTCTTGGGAATAACATCCGCACACACTCCAATGTTCTTGTCAGTACCATCTGCACCTTCTCCAATTATCTTGTGAATAACTTCCACACCCTCACCAATGTTCTTGTGAATAACATCCGCACGCTCTCCAACGCTTTTGAGAAACATTTGTCCCCTCACCAATGTTCTTGTGAATACCATTTATACCTGCTGCAATGTTCTTATGAATAGCATCCGCACCCTCTCCAATGTTGTTGTGAGGACCATCTGCACCCTCTCCCATGTTCTTGTGAATAACATCCGCACACTCACCAATGTTTTTGAGTAATATCTGCCCCCTCGCCAATTGTCTTGTGAGTACCATTTACACCCTCTCCCATGTTTTTATGAGTAACTTCTGCCCCCTCACCAATGTTCTGCTGAGTAACATCTGCACCCTCTCCAATCTTCTTGTGAATAACATCCACACGCCCTCCAATGTTTTTGAGTAATGTCTGCCCCCTCACCAATGTTCTTGTGAGTACCATCCACACCCTCTCCAATGTTGTTGTGAGTACCATCTGCACCCTCACCAATGTTCTTGAGAGTAACATACGCACCCTCTCCAATATTCTTTTCAGTAACATCCGCACACTTTCCAATATTTTTATGAGTAACGTCTGCCCCCTCACCAATGTTCTTGTGAGTAACATACGCACCCTCTCCAATATTCTTGTGAATAACTTCCGCACCCACTCCAATGTTCTTTTCAGTACCATCTGCACCCTCTTCAATGTTCTTGTGAATAACATCTGCACCCTCTCCAATGTTCTTGGGAATAACATCCGCACCCTCTCCAATGTTCTTGTGAATAACATCTGTACCCTCTCCAATGTTCTTGTGAGTGTCATCTGTACCATCTCCAATATTCTTGTGAATAACATTCGCACCCACTCCAATGTTCTTGTGAATAACATCCGCACCCTCTGCAATGTTCTTGTGAGTGCCATCTCTACCCTCTCCAATGTTCTTGTGAGTGTCATCTGTAGCCTCTCCAATATTCTTGTTAGTAACATCCGCACCCACTCCAATGTTCTTGCAAATAGCGTCCATACCCTCTCCAATGTTGTTGAGAGTACCATCCGCACCCTGTCCAATATTCTTGTGAATAACCTCCTCACCTCTTCAATACTCTTGTGAGTAGCAACTGCACCCTCTCCAATGTTCTTGTAAGTAACATCTGCACCCTCTCCAATGTTTTTATGAGTAACATCTGCCCCCTCACCAATGTTCTTGTGAGTAACATAAACCCCTCTCCAACATTCTTGTGAATAACATTCGCACCCTCTCCAATGTTCTTGTGAGTACAATCCGCACCCTTTCCAATGTTTATATGAGTAGCATCTGCCCCTCACAAATGTTCTTGTGAATAACATCCGCACCCTCTCCAATATTCTTGTGAATAACATCCGCACCCACTATAATGTTCTTGTGCATAACATCCGCACCCTCTCCAATGTTCTTGTGAGTGCCATCTGTACCCTCTCCAATATTCTTGTGAGTAACATCCACACCCTCTCCAATGTTCTTGTAAATAGCATTCGCCCCCTCTCCAATGTTCTTGTGAGTACCTTCCTCACCCTTTCCAATGTTCTTGTGAATAACATCTACACACTCTCCATTGATTTTCTGAATGCCATCTACACAGACTCCATTGTTCCTGTGAGTAACATCTGCACCCACTCAAATGTTCTTCTAAATACCATCTGCTACCTCTCCAATGTTCTTGTGAATGACCTCCACACCCTCTTCAATGTTCTTGCGATTAGCAACTGCACCCTCTTCAATGTTCTTATAAATAACATCCGTACCCTCTTCAATATTCTTGTGAGTGCCATCTGTACCCTCTCCAATGTTCTTGTGAGTGCCATCTGTACCCTCTCCAATATTCTATGTGTAACATCTGCACCCACTCCAATGTTCTTGTAAACAGCATCCGTACCCTCTCCAATGCTCTTGTGAGTACCATCCTCACCCTTTCCAATGTTCTTGTGAATAACCCCCACACCCTCTCCATTGTTTTTTTAAGTAACATTTGCCCCCTCACCAATGTTCTTGTGAGTACCATTTACAACCTCTCCAATGTTCTTGTGAATAGCATCCACACCCTCTCCAATGTTGTTGTGAGTACCATCCGCACCCTCTCCAATGTTGTTGTGAATAACCTCCACACCTCTTCACTATTCTTGTGAGTAGCAACTGCACCCTCTCCAATGTTCTAGTAAGTAACATCCGCACCCTCTACAATGTTTTTATGAGTAACATCTGCCCCCTCACCAATGTTCTTGTGAGTAACATCCGCACCCTCTCCAATGTTCCTGTGAATAACATCCGCACCTCTCCATAGTTTTTATGAGTAACATCTGCCCCCTCTCCAATGTTCTTGTGAGTACCATCCTCACCCTTTCCAATGTTCTTGTGAATAGCATCCACACACACTCCAATGTTTTTCTGCATATCATCTACACCCACTCCATTGTTCCTGTGAGTACCATCTGCACCCACTCCAATGTTCTTCTGAATACCATCTGCAACCTCTCCAATGTTCTTGTGAATGCCCTCCACACCCTCTCCAATGTTCTTGCGATTAGCAACCTCACCCTCTTCGATGTTGTTATAAATAGCATCCGTACCCTCTTCAATATTCTTGTGAGTAGCAACTGCACCCTCTCCAATGTTCTTGTAAGTAACATATGCCCCCTCTCCAATATTCTTGTGAATAACATCCGCACCCACTCCAATGTTTATGTGAGTAACATCTGCCCCTCACCAATGTTGTTGTGAATAACATCCGCACCCTCTCCAATGATCTTGTGAGTGCCATCTGTACCCTCTCCAATATTCTTGTGAATAACATCCGCACCCACTCCGATGTTCTTGTGAATAACATCCGCACCCACTCTAATGTTCTTGTGCATAACATCCACACCCTCTCCAATGTTCTTGTGAGTGCCATCTCTACCCTCTCCAATGTTCTTGTGAGTGCCATCTGTACCCTCTCCAGTATTCTTGTGAGTAACATCCACACCCTCTCCAATGTTCTTGTAAATAGCATCCGCCCCCTCTCCAATGTTTTTCTGAATACCATCTACACAGCCTCCATTGTTCCTGTGAGTACCATCCGCACCCACTCCAATGTTCTTGTGAGTGCCCTCTGTACCCTCTCCAATATTCTATGTGTAACATCCGCATCCACTCCAATGTTCTTGTAAATAGCATCCGCCCCCTCTCCAAAGTTCTTGTGAGTACCATCCTCACCCTTTCCAATGTTCTTGTGAATAACCCCCACACCCTCTCCATTGTATTTTTGAGTAACATCTGCCCCCTCACCAATGTTCTTGTGAGTACCATTTACAACCTCTCCAATGTTCTTGTGAATAGCATCCACACCCTCTCCAATGTTGTTGTGAGTACCATCCACACCCTCTCCAATGTTGTTGTGAATAACCTCCTCACCTCTTCAATATTCTTGTGAGTAGCAACTGCATCCTCTCCAATGTTCTAGTAAGTAACATCTGCACCCTCTACAATGTTTTTATGAGTAACATCTGCCCCCTCACCAATGTTCTTGTGAGTAACATCCGCACCCTCTCCAATGTTCATGTGGATAACATCCGCACCCTCTCCAATGTTCCTGTGAATAAAATCCACATCTCTCCATTGTTGTTATGAGTAACATCTGCCCCCTCTCCAATGTTCTTGTGAATAACATCCGCACCCTCTCCATTGATCTTGTGAGTGCCATCTGTACCCTCTCCAATATTCTTGTGAATAACATTCGCACCCACTCCAATGTTCTTGTGAATAACATCCGCACCCACTCCAATATTCTTGTGAATAACATCCGCACCCTGTCCAATGTTCTTGTGAGTGCCATCTGTACCCTCTCCAATGTTCTTGTGAGTGCCATCTGTACCCTCTCCAATATTCTATGTGTAACATCCACGCCCACTCCAATGTTCTTGTAAATAGTATCCGCCCCCTCTCCAATGTTCTTGTGAGTACCATCCTCACCCTTTCCAATGTTCTTGTGAATAACCTCCACACACTCTCCAATGTTTTTCTGAATACCATCTACACCCACTCCATTGTTCCTGTGAGTACCATCTGCACCCACTCCAATGTTCTTCTGAATACCATCTGCAACTTCTCCAATGTTCTTGTGAGTAGAATCCGCATCCTCTCCAATGTTCTTGTGAGTACCATTCGCATCCTCTCCGATGTTCTTGTGAATAACATCCGCGCGCTCTCCAATGTTCTTGTGAATGACCTCCACACCCTCTCCAATATTCCTGTAAGCACCATCTGCACCCACTCCACTGTTCTTGTGAATGGCATCCACACCCTCTCCAATGTTGTTGTGAGGAGCAATCGCCTCCTCTCTAATGTTCTTGTGAGTACCATCTGCACCCTTTTCAATGTTCTTGTGAATAACATCCAAACACTCTCCAATGTTCTTCTGAATACCATCTGCACCCACTCCAATGTTCTTGTGAGTACCATTCACACCCTCTCCAATTTTCTTGTGAGTACCATCTGCACCCTCTCCAATGTTCTTGTGAGTGCCATCTGTACCCTTTCGAATGTTCTTGTGAATAAATGTGCACTCTCTCCAATATTCTTGTGAATAACATCAGCACGCTCTCCAATGTTCTTATGAGTACCGTCTGCACCCTCTCCAATATTCTTGTGAATAACCTCCGCACACTCTCCAATGTTCTTGTGAGTACCACCCGCACCCTCTCCATTGTTCTTGCGAGTAGCAACTACACCCTCTCCAACATCATTTTGAATGACCTCCACACCCTCTCCAATGTTCTTGTAAATAGCATCTGTACCCTCTCCAATATTTCTGTGAACAACATCCACACCCTCTCCAATGTTCTTGTGAATAACACCTGCACCCTCTCTGATGTTCTTTTGAATGACCTCCACACCCTCTCCAATGTTCTTCTGAGTAGCAACTGCACCCTCTCCAATGTTCTTATAAATAACATCCGTACACTCTCCTATGTTCTTGTGAGTAGTATCCACACCCTCTCCAATGTTCTTGTGAGTGCCATCTGTACCCTCTCCAATGTTCTTGTGAATAACATCCGCACCATCTCCAATATTCTTGGGAATAACATCCGCACCCTCTCCAATGTTTTTATGAGTAACATCTGCACCCTCTCCAATGTTCTTGTGAGTACTATTTACACCCTCTCCAATGTACTTTTGAATACCATCTACACCCTTCCCAATGTTCTTGTGAGTTGCATCCACACCCTCTCCAATGTTCTTGTGAGTATCATCCTCACCCTTTCCAATGTTCTTGTGAATTACATCCACACACCCTCCAATGTTCTTCTGAATACCATCTGCAACCTCTCCAATGTTCTTGTGAATGCCCTCCACACCCTCTTCAATGTTCTTGCGATTAGCAACTGCACCCTCTTCAATGTTCTTATACATAGCATCCGTACCCTCTTCAATATTCCTGTGAGTGGCAACTGCACCCTCTCCAATGTTCTTGTAAATACCATCAGCATCCTCTCCAATGTTCTTATAAATAACATCCATACCCTCTCCCATGTTCTTGTGAGTTGAATCCGCACCCTCTCCAATGTTCTTGTGAGTAGTATCCACACCCTCTCCAATGTTCTTGTGAGTACCATTCGCACCCTCACCAATATTCTTGTGAGTGCCATCTGTACCCTCTCGAATGTTCTAGTGAATAACATCCGCACCATCTCCTATTTTCTTGGGAATATCATCCGCACCCTCTCCAATGTTCTTGTGAGTATCATTTACACCCTCTCCAATGTTCTTTTAACACCCTTCCCAATGTTCTTGTGAGTTGCATCCGCACCCTCTCCAATGTCCTTGTGAATAACATCCACACGCTCTCCAATGTTCATGTGAGTACCATTTGCACCCACTCCAATATTGTTGTGAATAACATCAGCATCCTCTCCAATGTTCTTTTCAATACCAGCTACGCCCTTTCCAAAGTTCTTGTGAGTTGCATCTGCACCCTTTCCAATGTTCTTGTGAATAACATCCACACCCTCTCCAATGTTCCTGTGAGTACCATCTGCACCCACTCCAAAGTACTTGTGAATAACTACCACGCCCTCTCCAATGTTCTTTTGAATACCATCTACACCCTTCCCAATGTTCTTGTGAGTTGCATCCACACCCTGTCCAATGTTCTTGTGAGAACCATTCGCACCCTCTCCAATGTTCTTGTGAGTACCATCTGCACCCTCTCCAATGTTCTTCTGAGTGTCATCTGTACCCTCTCCAATATTCTTGTGAATAACATCTGCACCCTCTCCAATGTTCTTGTGAATAACATCCGCACCCTCTCCAATGTTTTTTATGAGTAACATCTGCCCGCTCACCAATGTTCTTGTGAGTATCATTTACACTCTCTCCAATGTTGTTGTGAATAACATCGGCACCCTCTCCAATGTTCTTTCGAATATCATCTACAACCTTCCCAATGTTCTTGTAAGTACCATTTACGCCCTCTGCAATGTTCTTATGAATAGCATCCGCACCCTCTCCAATGTTTTTATGAGTAACATTTGTCCCCTCACCAATGTTCTTGTGCGTAACATATTCCCCCTCTCCAATATTCTTGTAAGTAACATCCGCACCCTCTCCAATGTTTTAATGAGTAACATCTGCCCCCTCACCAATGTTCTTGTGAGTAACATATGCCCCCTCTCCAATATTCTTGTGCATAACATCCGCACCCTCTCCAATGTTCTTGTGAGCGCCATCTCTACCCTCTCCAATGTTCTTGTGAGTGCCATCTGTACCCTCTCCAATATTCTTGTGAGTAACATCCACACCCTCTCCAATGTTCTTGTAAATAGCATCCACCCCCTCTCCAATGTTCTTGTGAGTACCATCCTCACCCTTTCCAATGTTCTTGTGAATAACATCTACACACTCTCCATTGTTTTTCTGCATATCATCTACACCCACTCCATTGTTCCTGTGAGTACCATCTGCACCCACTCCAATGTTCTTCTGAATACCATCTGCAACCTCTCCAATGTTCTTGTGAATGCCCTCCACACCCTCTCCAATGTTCTTGCGATTAGCAACCTCACCCTCTTCAATGTTGTTATAAATAGCATCCGTACCCTCTTCAATATTCTTGTGAGTAGCAACTGCACCCTCTCCAATGTTCTTGTGAATACAATCTGCGCCCACTCCAATGTTCTTGTGAATAACATCCGCACACTCTCCAATGTTTGTGAGTACCATATATACCCTCTCCAATGTTCTTGTGAATAGCATCCACACCCTCTCCAATGTTGTCGTGAGTACCATCCGCACCCTGTCCAATATTCTTGTGAATAACCTCCACACCTCTTCAATATTCTTGTGAGTAGCAACTGCAGCCTCTCCAATGTTCTAGTAAGTAATATCCGCACCCTCTACAATGTTTTTATGAGTAACATCTGCCCCCTCACCAATGTTCTTGTGAGTAACATATGCCCCCCTCTCCAATATTCTTGTGAATAACATCCGCACCCACTCCAATGTTCTTATGAGTACCATCTGCACACTCTCCAATGTTTATATGAGTAACATCTGCCCCTCACGAATGTTCTTGTGAATAACACCCGCACCCTCTCCAATGATCTTGTGAGTGCCATCTGTACCCTCTCCAATATTCTTGTGAATAACAGCTGCACCCACTCCAATGTTCTTGTGAATAACATCCGCACCCACTCTAATGTTCTTGTGCATAACATCCACACCCTCTCCAATGTTCTTGTGAGTGCCATCTGTACCCTCTCCAATATTCTTGTGAGTACCATCCGCACCCACTCCAATGTTCTTGTGAGTGCCATCTGTACCCTCTCCAATATTCTATGTGTAACATCCGGCCCCACTCCTATGTTCTTGTAAATAGCATTCGCCCCGTATCCAATGTTCTTGTGAGTACCATCCTCACCCTTTCCAATGTTCTTGTGAATAGCATCCACACCCTCTCCATTGTTGTTGTGAATAACCTCCACACCTCTTCAATATTCTTGTGAGTAGCAACTGCACCCACTCCAATGTTCTAGTAAGTAACATCCGCACCCTCTACAATGTTTTTATGAGTAACATCTGCCCCCTTACCAATGTTCTTGTGAGTAACATCCGCACTCTCTCCAATGTTCCTGTGAATAACATCCGCACCCACCCCAATGTTCTTGTAAATAGCATCCGTACCCTTTCCAATGTTCTTGTGAGTACAGTCTGCACACTCTCCAATATCCTTGTGAATAACATCTGCATGCTAGCCAATGTTTTTGAGTAACATCTGACCTCTCACCAATGTTCTTGTGTGTACCATTTACAACCTCTCCAATGTTCTTATGAATAGCATCCACACCCTCTGCAATGTTGTTGTGAGTACCATCCGCACCCTCTCCAATATTCTTGTGAATAACCTCCATATCTCTCCAATTTTCTTGTGAGTATCATCCGCACCCTCTCCAATGTTCTTGTGAATATCAACCGCACCCTTTCCAATGTTTTTATGAGTAATATCTGCCCCCTCACCAATGTTCTTGTGAGTAATATACGCACCCTCTCCAATAGTCTTGTGAATAACACCCGCACCGACTCCAAAGTTCTTGTGAATAACATCTGCACCGTCTCCAATATTCTTGTGAATAGCATCTGCTTCCTGTCCAATGTTCTTGTGAGTAGCATCTGCACCTTTTCTGATATTCTTGTGCATAACCTCCGCACACTCTACAATGTTTTTCTGAATCCCATCTACACCCACTCCATTGTTCTTGTGAGTACGATCTGCACCCACTCCAATGTTCTTCTGAATACCATCTGCAACCTCTCCAATGTTCTTGTGAATGACTTCCACACCCTCTCCAATGTTCTTGTGAATGACCTCCACACCCTCTCCAATGTTCTTGCGATTAGCAACTTCACCCTCTTCAATGTTCTTGTGAATAACATCCGCACCCACTCCAATATTCTTGTGAATAAATTCCACACCCTCTCCAATGTTCTTGTAAATAACATCCCCAACCTCTCCAATGTTCTTGTGAGTAGTATCCACACCCTGTCCCATGTTCTTGGGAATACCATTTGCACCCTCTCCAATGTTCTTGTGAATAACATCCGCGCGCTCTCCAATGTTTTTGAGTAACATCAGCCCCCACCCGAATGTTCTTATGAGTACCATTTACACCCTCTCCAATGTTCTTGTGAATAACATCTGCACCCTCTCCACTTTTCTTCTGAATGACCTGCACACCCTCTCCAATATTCCTGTGTGCACCATCTGCACCCACTCCAATGAACTTGTGAATAACATTCACACCCACTCCAATGTTCTTGTGAGTACCATCTGCACCCACTCCACTGTTCTTGTGAGTACCATCTGCACCCACTCCACTGTTGTTGTGAGTAGCATCCACCCCCTCTCCAATGTTCTTGTGAGTATGTTCTTGTACCATCGTCACCCTTTCCAATGTTCTTGTGAATAGTATCCACACCCTCTCCAATGTTCTTGTGAGTAACATCTGCACACTCTCCAATGTTCTTGCGAATATCATCTGTACCCTCTCCATTGTTTTTATGAGTATCACCTGCCCCCTCACCAATGTTCTTGTGAGTAACATCTGCACCCTGTCTAATATTCTTGTGAATGACATCCGCACCCACTCCAATGTTCTTGTGAATAACATCCCCCCCCTCCAATGTTCTTGTGAGTGCCATCTGTACCATCGCTAATATTCTTGTGAATAACATCCTCACCCTTTCCAATGTTCTTGTGAATACCATCTACACCCACTCCATTGTTCCTGTGAGTACCATCTGCATCCACTCCAATGTTCTTCTGAATACCATCTGCAACCTCTCCACTGTTCTTGTGAATGACCTCCACGCCCTCTCCAATGTTGTTGCGATTAGCAACTGCACCCTCTTCAATGTTCTTATAAATACCATCATTACCCTCTCCAATATTCTTGTGATTAGCACTGCACCGTCTCCAAGGTTCTTGTAAATAACATCCGCACCCTCTCCCGTGTTCTTGTCAGTACCATCTGCACCCTCTCCAATATTCTTGTGAATAACCACTGCACCCTCTCCAACGTTCTTGTGAATAACATCCACACCCTCTCTAACATTTTATGAGTAACATCTGCCCCCTCACCAATGTTCTTGTGAGTACCCTTTACACCCTCTCCAATGTTCTTGTGAATAGAATCCACACCTCTCCAATGTTGTTGTGAGTACCATCTGCACCTTGTCCAATATTCTTGTGAATAACCTCCACATCTCTCCAATGTTCTTGTGAGTACCATCCACACCCTCTCCAATGTTCTTGTGAATATCATCCGCACCCTCTCCAATGTTTTTATGAGTAACATCTGCTCCCTCATCAATGTTCTTGTGAGTAACATCCGCACACTATCTAATATTCTTGTGAATAACAACTGCACCCACTCCAATATTCCTGTGAATAACATCTGCACCCCCTTCAATGTTCTTGTGAGTACCATCCGCACCCTCTCCAATATTCTTGTGAATAACCTCCGCACAGTCTCCAATGTTTTTGAGTAACATCTGCCCCATCACCAATGTTCTTGTGAGTACCATTTACACCCTCTCCAATGTTCTTGTGAATAACATCCACACCCACTCCAATGTTCTTTTCAGTACCATCTGCACCCTCTCCAATGTTCTTGTGAGTACCATTTACAACTTCTCCAATGTTCTTGTGAATAGCATCCACACCATCTCCAATGTTCTTGTGAGTACCATCCGCACCCTCTCCAATGTTCTTGTGAATAACATCCGCACCCTCTCCAATGTTTTTATGATTAACATCTGCCCCCTCACCAATGTTCTTGTGAGTAACATATGCACCCTCTCCAATATTCTTGTGAATAACATCCGCACCCACTTCAATGTTCTTGTAAATAGCATCCATACCCTCTCCAATGTTCTTGTGAGTAGTATTCACACCCTCTCCCATGTTCTTGTGAATAGCATCTGCACCCTGTCCAATGTTCTTGTCAGTACCATCTGCACCCACTCTGTTATTCTTGTGCATAATCTCCGCACACTCTACAATGTTTTTCTGAATACCATCTACACCCACTCCATTGTTCTTGTGAGTACGATCTGCACCCACTCCAATGTTCTTCTGAATACCATCTGCAACCTCTCCAATGTTTTGTGAATGACTTCCACACCCTCTCCAATGTTCTTGTGAATGACCTCCACACCCTCTCCAATGTTCCTGCGATTAGCAACTGCACCCTCTTCAATGTTCTTATAAATAGCATCCGTACCCTCTTCAATATTCTTGTGAGTAGCAACTGCACCCTCTTCAATGTTCTTGTACGTAACGTCCGCACCCTCTCCAATGTTCTTGTGAGTAGTATCCACACCCTCTTCCCCTGTTCTTGTGAATACGATTTGCACCCTCTCCAATGTTCTTGTGAGTAGCATCTGCCCCCTCTCCAATGTTCTTGTGAATAGCATCCACATCCTCTGCAATGTTGTTGTGAGTACCATGCGCACCCTGTCCAATATTCTTGTGAATAACCTCCATACCTCTCCAATTGTCTTGTGAGTACCATCCCCACCCTCTCCAATATTCTTGTGAGTACCATTTACACCCTCTCCAATGTCCTTGTGAATAGCATCCACACCCTCTCCAATGTTCTTGTGAGTAGCATCTGCTCCCTCTCCAATGTTCTTGTCAGTATCATCTGCACCCTCTCTGATATTCTTGTGCATAATCTCCGCACACTCTCCAATGTTTTTCTGAATACCATCTACACCCACTCCATTGTTCTTGTGAGTACGATCTGCACCCACTCCAATGTTCTCCTGAATACCATCTGCAACCTCTCCAATGTTCTTGTGAATGACCTCCACACCCTCTCCAATGTTCTTGCGATTAGCAACTGCACCCTCTTCAATGTTCTTATAAATAGCATCCGTACCCTCTTCAATACTCTTGTGAGTAGCAACTGCACCCTCTCCAATGTTCTTGTAAGTAACGTCCGCACCCTCTCCCATGTTCTTGTGAATACCATCTGCACCCTCTCCAATATTCTTGTGGTTAGCAACTGCACCCTCTCCAATGTTCTTGTAAATAACATTCGCACCCTCTCCAATGTTCTTGTGAGTAGTATCCACACCCTCTCCCATGTTCTTGGGAATACCATCTGCACCCTCTCCAATCTTCCTGTGAGTAGCATCCGCACCCTCTGCAATGTTCTTTTGAGTACCATTCACACCCTCTCCAATGATCTTGTGAATACCATCTGCACCCTCTCCAATGTTCTTGTGAGTAGCATCCATGCCCGCTCCGATATTCTTGTGCGTAGCATCCACACCCTCTTCAATGTTCTTGTGAGTACCTCCTGTACCCTCTCTAATGTTTTTTTGAGTACCATCTACATGTTCTACAATGTTCTTGCGAATACCATCTGCACGGTCTCCAATATTTTTGTGAATACCATCTGCACCCTCTCCAATGTTCTTGTGAATACCATGCACACCCTCTTAAATGATCTTGTGAATAAAATCCACACTCTCTCCAATGTTCTTATAAATAACATCTGCACCTTCTCCAATGTTCTTGTAAATAGCATCTGTATCCTCTCCAATGTTCTTGCGAGTAGTATCCACACCCTCTCCCCTGTTCTTGTGAATACGATCTGCACCCTCTCCAATGTTCTTGTGAGTAGCATCTGCCCCCTCTCCAATGTTCTTGTGAGTACCATTTACACCCTCTCCAATGTTCTTGTGAATAGCATCCACACCCTCTCCAATGTTGTTGTGAGTACCATCCGCACCCTGTCCAATATTCTTGTGAATAACCTCCACACCTCTCCAATTTTCTTGTGAGTACCATCCCCACCCTCTCCAATGTTCTTGTGAGTACCATTTACACCCTCTCCAATGTCCTCGTGAATAGCATCCACACCCTCTCCAATGTTCTTGTGAGTAGTATCCACACCCTCTCCCATGTTCTTGGGAATACCATCTGCACCCTCACCAATATTCTTGTGAGTACCATTTACAACCTCTCCAATGTTGTTGTGAATATCATCTGCACCCTCTCCAATGTTCTTGTGAATAACCTCTGCACCCTCTCCAATGTTCTTGTGAGTAGCATCTGCCACTCTCCAATGTTCTTGTGAGTACCATTTACACCCTCTCCAATGTTCTTGTGAATAGCATCCTCTCCAATGTTGTTGTGAGTACCATCCGCACCCTGTCCAATATTCTTGTGAATAACCTCCACACCTCTCCAATTTTCTTGTGAGTACCATCCCCACCCTCTCCAATGTTCTTGTGAGTACCATTTACACCATCTCCAATGTCCTTGTGAATAGCATCCACACCCTCTCCAATGTTCTTGTGAGTAGTATCCACACCCTCTCCCATGTTCTTGGGAATACCATCTGCACCCTCACCAATATTCTTGTGAGTACCATTTACAACCTCTCCAATGTTGTTGTGAATATCATCTGCACCCTCTCCAATGTTCTTGTGAATCTCCTCCACCCTCTCTCCAATGTTCTTGTGGGTAGCAACTGCACCCTCTCCAATATTCTTGGGAATAACCTCCACACCCTCTCCAATGTTGTTGTGAATAACATCTGCACCCTTTCCAATATTCTTGTGAATAACCTCCGCACCCTCTCCAATGTTCTTATGAATACCATTTACACCCTTCCCAATGTTCTTGTGAGTTGCATCCGCACCCTATCCAATGTTCTAGTGAATAACATCCACACCCTCTCCAATATTCCTGTGAGTACCATCTGCACCCACTCCAATGTACTTGTGAATAACACCCACACCCTCTCCAATGTTCTTGTGAGTACCATCTGCACCCTGTCCAATGTTCTTGTGAATAACATCCGGACCCTGTCCAATATTCTTGTGAGTAACTCCACACGACTCCAATGTTCTTGTGAGTACCATCCGCACCCTCTCCAATGTTCTTGTGAATAACATCCACACCCTCTCCAATGTTTTTAGGAGTAACATCTGCCCCCTCTCCAATGTTCTTGTGAATAACATCTGCACGCTCTCCAATATTCTTGTGAATAACATCCACACCCTCTCCAATGTTTTTAGGAGTAACATCTGCCCCCTCAATAATGTTCTTGTGAGTACCATTTACACCCTCTCCAATGTTCTTGTGAATGACCTCCACACCCTCTCCAATGTTCTTGTCAATAGCAACTGCACCCTCTCCAATATTCTTGTGAATAACCTCCTCACCCTCTCCAATGTTCTTGTGAACAACATCTGCACCCTCTCCAATAGTCTTGTGAATAACCTTCGCACCCTCTCCAATGTTCTTGGGAATACCATTTGCATCCTCTCCAATGTTCTTGTGAATACCATCTGCACCCTCTCCAATGTTCTTTTGAATAATATCCACACCTTCTCCAATGTTCTTGTGAATAACATCCACACCCTCTCAAATGTTCTTGTGAATAAAATGCGCACCCTCTCCAATGTTCTTGTGAATAAAATCCGCACCCTCTCCAATGTTCTTGTGAATAACATCTGCAACATTTCCAATGTTTTTATGAGTAACATCTGCCCCCTCACCAATGTTCTTGTGAGTACCATTTACACCCTCTCCAATACTCTTGTGAATAACCTGCACACCCTCTCCAATGTTCTTGTGAATAACATCTGCACCCTCTCCATTGTTTTTATGAGTAACATCTGCCCCCTCACCAATGTTCTTGTGAGTACCATTTACATGCTCTCCCATGTTCTTGTGAATAACATCTGCACCCTCTCCAATGTCCCTGTCAGTATCATTTGCAACCTCTCCAATATTTTTGTGAATAACGTCTGCACCCTCTCCAATATTCTTGTAAGTAAGTTCCACACCCTCCCCAATGTTCTTGTGAATACCATGCACACCCTCTTGAATGATCTTGTGAATAATATCCACACCTTCTCCAATGTTCTTATAAATAACATCTGCACCCTTTCCAATGTTCTTGTGAGTACCATCCGCACCCTCTCCAATGTTCTTGTGAATAACATCCGCACGCTCTCCAATATTTTTAGAAGTAACATCTGCCCCTTCACCAATGTTCTTGTGAGTACCATTTACACCCTCTCCTATATTCTTGTGAATAACCTCCGCACCCTCTTCAATGTTCTTGTAAATACCATCTGCACCCTCTCCAATGTTCTTGGGAATACCATCTGCATCCACTCCAATGTTCTTGTGAATCGCATCAGCACCCTCTCCAATGTTCTTGTGAATACCATCTGCACCCTCTCCAATGTTCTTGTGAATCGCATCAGCACCCTCTCCAATGTTCTTGTGAATACCATCTGCACCCTCTCCAATGTTCTTGTGAGTCGCATCTGCACCCACTCCAATGTTCTTGCGAATACCATCTGCAACCTTTCCAATGTTCTTGTGAATAGCATCCGCAACCTCTCCAATGTTCTTGTGAATAATATTTACACCCTCTCCAATGTTCTTGTGAATAACATCCGCACCCTCTCCAATGTTCTTGTGAGTATCATCCACACCCTCTCCAATGTTCTTGTGAATAACATCTGCACCTTTTTCAATGTTTTTATGAGTAACATCTGCCCCCTCGCCAATGTTCTTGTGAGTACCATTTACACCGTCTCCAATGTTTCTGTGAATAACGTCCTCACACTCTCCAATGTTCTTATGAGTACCATCGACATGCTCTGCCATTTTCTTGTGAATAACATCTGCACCCTCTCCAATGTTCCTGTCAGTACCATCTGCACACTCTCCAATATTTTTTGAATAACGTCTGTACCCTCTCCAATATTCTTGTAAGTTCCACACCCTCCCCAATGTTCTTGAGAATACCATGCACACCTTCTTGAATGATCTTGTGAATAATATCCACACCCTCTTCAATGTTCTTGTAAATACCATCTGCACCCTCTCCAATGTTCTTGGGAATACCATCTGCATCCTCTCCAATGTTCTTGTGAATCGCATCAGCACCCTCTCCAATGTTCTTGTGAATACCATCTGCACCCTCTCCAATGTTCTTGTGAATCGCATCAGCACCCTCTCCAATGTTCTTGTGAATCGCATCAGCACCCTCTCCAATGTTCTTGTGAATACCATCTGCACCCTCTCCAATGTTCTTGTGAGTCGCATCTGCACCCACTCCAATGTTCTTGCGAATACCATCTGCAACCTTTCCAATGTTCTTGTGAATAGCATCCGCAACCTCTCCAATGTTCTTGTGAATAATATTTACACCCTCTCCAATGTTCTTGTGAATAACATCCGCACCCTCTCCAATGTTCTTGTGAGTATCATCCACACCCTCTCCAATGTTCTTGTGAATAACATCTGCACCTTTTTCAATGTTTTTATGAGTAACATCTGCCCCCTCGCCAATGTTCTTGTGAGTACCATTTACACCCTCTCCAATGTTTCTGTGAATAACGTCCTCACACTCTCCAATGTTCTTATGAGTACCATCGACATGCTCTGCCATTTTCTTGTGAATAACATCTGCACCCTCTCCAATGTTCCTGTCAGTACCATCTGCACACTCTCCAATATTTTTTGAATAACGTCTGTACCCTCTCCAATATTCTTGTAAGTTCCACACCCTCCCCAATGTTCTTGAGAATACCATGCACACCTTCTTGAATGATCTTGTGAATAATATCCAAACCCTCTCCAATGTTCTTATAAATAACATCTGCACCCTTTCCAATGTTCTTGTGAGTACCATCCACACCCACTCCAATATTCTTGTGAATAACCTCCGCACCCTCTCCAATGTTCTTGTGAATAACATCCGCACGCTCTCCAATGTTCTTGTGAATAACATCCGCACCCTCTCCAATGTTCTTGTGTATATCCTCCGCACCCTCTCCAATGTTCTTGTGAGTACCATTTACACCCTCTCCAATGTTGTTTTGAATAACATCTGCACCCTCTCCAATTTTCTTGTGAATAACATTTGCACCCTCTCCAATTTTCTTGTGAATGACCTCCGCATTCTCTCCAATATTCCTGTGAGCACCATCTGCACCCACTCCAATGTACTTGTGAATGGCATCCACACCCTCTCCACTGTTCTTGTGAGTAGCATCCGCCCCCTCTCCAATGTTCTTTTGCGTACCACCCTCACCCTTTCCAATGTTCTTGTGAATAACATCCACAACCTCTCCAATGCTCTTCAGAATACCATCGACACCCACTCCACTGTTCCTGAGTACCATCTGCACCCTCTCCAATGTTCTAAATACCATCTGCAACCTCTCCAATGTTCTTGTGAATGACATCCACACCCTCTCCAATGTTGTTGCGATTAGCAACTGCACCCTCTTCAATGTTCTTATGAATATCATCCGTCTCCTCTCCAATACTCTTGTGAGTCGCAACTGCACCCTCTCCAATGTTCTTGTAAATAACATCCGCACCCTCTCCCATGTTCTTGTGAGTTGTATCCACACCCTCTCCAATGTTCTTGTGAATGACATCTGCATGCTCTCCAATGTTTTTGAGTAACATCCACACCCTCTCCAATGTTCTTCTAAATTACATCTGCACCCTCTCCAATGTTCTTGTCAATACCATCCGTATCCTCTCCAATGTTCTTGTGAATAGTATCCACACCCTCTCCCCTGTTCTTGTGAATGCGATCTGCACCCTCTCCAATGTTCTTGTGAGTACCATCCGCACCCTCTCCAATATTCTTGTGAATAACCTACACACTCTCTCCCATGTTTTTATGAGTAACATCTGCCCCCTCTCCAATATTCTTGTGAATAACATCCGCACGCTCTCCAATGTTTTTGAGTAACATCCACCCCGTGACCAATGTTCTTGTGAGTACCATTTACACCCTCTCCAATGTTCTTGTGAATAACATGCACGCCCTCTCCAAGGTTCGTGTGAGTAGCATCAGAACCCTCTCCAATGTTCTTGTGAGTACCATCTCCACCCTCTCCAATATATTTGTGATTAATATCAGCTTCGTCTCCAATGTTTTTGTGAGTAGCATCCACACCCTCTCCAATGATTTTGTGAATAAAATCCGCACCATCTTCGTTGTTCTTGTGAGTCGTATCCAAACTCTCTCCAATGTTTTTGTAAATACCATCTGCACCCTCCCCAATGTTCCTGTCAGTACCATCTGCACCGTCTCCAATAATTTTGTGAATACATCTGCATCCTCTCCAATGTTCTTGTGAGTACCATCTACATTCTCTCCAATGTTCTTGTTTATAACATGTGCACCCTCTCTAATGTTCTTGTGAGTACCATCTACACACTCTCCAATGTTTGAGTGGATACGATCTGCACCATCTCCAATGTTCCTGTCTGTACCATCTGCACTGTCTCCAATATTTTTGTGAATAAAATCTGCACCCTCTCCAATGTTCTTGTGAATACTATCTGCACCATCTCCAATGATCTTGTGAATAACCTCCACAGCCTCTCCAATGTTCTTGTAAATAACATCCGCACCCTCTCCAATGTTCTTGTGAGTACCACCTACACCGTCTCCAATGTTACTGTGAGTAGCATCACCATCCATTCCAATGTTCTTGTGAGTACCACCTACACCCTCTCCAATGCTCTTGTGAATAACATCTGCGCCATATGCAATGTTCTTGTGAGTTGTATCCCCACCCTCTCCAATGTTCTTATGAATACCATCCGCACCCTCTCCAATGTTCTTGTGAGTACCAGCTGCCCCCTCTCCAATGTTTTTGGGAATAACCTCCATACCTTCTCCAATGTTCTTGTGAGTAGCATCCGCACCCTCTCCAATGTTCTTGTGAGTACCACCTGCACCCTCTCCAATGTTTTTGGGAATAACCTCCGCACCATCTCCAATGTTCTTGTGAGTAGCATCCACACCCTCTCCGTTGTTCTTATGAGTGGCATCCACACCCTCTCCAATGTTCTAGCGAATAACATCCGCACCCTCTCCAATGTTTTTATGAGTAACATCTGCCCCCTCACCAATGTTCTTGTGAGTAACATACTCACCCTCTCCAATAATCTTGTGAATAACATCCGCACGCTCTGCAATGTTTTTGAGTAACATACTCCCCCTCACCGATGTTCTTGTGAGTACCATTTACACCCTCTCCAATATTCTTGTGCGTAGCAACTGCACCCTCTCCAATATTTTGTGAATAACCTCCACACCCTCTCCAATGTTCTTGTGAACAACATCTGCACCCTCTCCAATGTTCTTATAAATAACATCCGCACCCTCTCCAATGTTCCTGTTAGTAGCATCCGCACCCTCTCCAATGTTCTTGCGAGTTGCATCCGCAACCTCTCCAATGTTCTTGTGAGTAATATCTACACCCTCTCCAATCTTCTCGTGAACAGAATCCACTCCCTCTCCAATGTTCTTGTGAATAACATCTGCCCCCTCACCAATGTTCTTGTGAGTACCATTTACACCCTCTCCAATGTTCTTGTGATTAACATGCACACCCTCTCCAAGGTTTGTGTGAGTAGCATCAGAACCCTCTCCAATGTTCTTGTGAGTACCACATCCACCCTCTCCAATATATTTGTGATTAATATCTTCTTCGTCTCCAATATTTTTGTGAGTAGCATCCACACCCTCTCCAATGGTCTTGTGAGTACCATCTACACCCTCTCCAATGATTTTGTGAATAAAATCCGCACCATCTCCGTTGTTCTTTTGAGTCGTATCCAAACTCTCTCCAATGTTCTTGTAAATAACATCCGCACCCTCTCCAATGTTCTTGTGAGTACCACCTACACCGTCTCCAATGTTACTGTGAGTAGCATCACCATCCATTCCAATGTTCTTGTGAGTACCACCTACACCCTCTCCAATGCTCTTGTGAATAACATCTGCGCCATATGCAATGTTCTTGTGAGTTGTATCCCCACCCTCTCCAATGTTCTTATGAATACCATCCGCACCCTCTCCAATGTTCTTGTGAGTACCAGCTGCCCCCTCTCCAATGTTTTTGGGAATAACCTCCATACCTTCTCCAATGTTCTTGTGAGTAGCATCCGCACCCTCTCCAATGTTCTTGTGAGTACCACCTGCACCCTCTCCAATGTTTTTGGGAATAACCTCCGCACCATCTCCAATGTTCTTGTGAGTAGCATCCACACCCTCTCCGTTGTTCTTATGAGTGGCATCCACACCCTCTCCAATGTTCTAGCGAATAACATCCGCACCCTCTCCAATGTTTTTATGAGTAACATCTGCCCCCTCACCAATGTTCTTGTGAGTAACATACTCACCCTCTCCAATAATCTTGTGAATAACATCCGCACGCTCTGCAATGTTTTTGAGTAACATACTCCCCCTCACCGATGTTCTTGTGAGTACCATTTACACCCTCTCCAATATTCTTGTGCGTAGCAACTGCACCCTCTCCAATATTTTGTGAATAACCTCCACACCCTCTCCAATGTTCTTGTGAACAACATCTGCACCCTCTCCAATGTTCTTATAAATAACATCCGCACCCTCTCCAATGTTCCTGTTAGTAGCATCCGCACCCTCTCCAATGTTCTTGCGAGTTGCATCCGCAACCTCTCCAATGTTCTTGTGAGTAATATCTACACCCTCTCCAATCTTCTCGTGAACAGAATCCACTCCCTCTCCAATGTTCTTGTGAATAACATCTGCCCCCTCACCAATGTTCTTGTGAGTACCATTTACACCCTCTCCAATGTTCTTGTGATTAACATGCACACCCTCTCCAAGGTTTGTGTGAGTAGCATCAGAACCCTCTCCAATGTTCTTGTGAGTACCACATCCACCCTCTCCAATATATTTGTGATTAATATCTTCTTCGTCTCCAATATTTTTGTGAGTAGCATCCACACCCTCTCCAATGGTCTTGTGAGTACCATCTACACCCTCTCCAATGATTTTGTGAATAAAATCCGCACCATCTCCGTTGTTCTTTTGAGTCGTATCCAAACTCTCTCCAATGTTTTTGTAAATACCATCTGCACCCACTCCAATGTTCCTGTCAGTACCATCTGCACCTCTCCAATATTTTTGTAAATACATCTGCACCCTCTCCAATGTTCTTGTGAGTACCATCTACACACTCTCCAATGTTCGAGCGGATACCATCTGCACCGTCTCCAATGTTCCTGTCAGTATCATCTGCACTGTCCCCAATAATTTTGTGAATAAAATCTGCACCCTCTCCAATGTTCTTGTGAATACTATCTGCACCATCTCCAATGATCTTGTGAATAACATCCACAACCTCTCCAATGTTCTTGTAAATAACATCCGCACCCTCTCCAATGTTCTTGTGAGTACCACCTACACCGTCTCCAATGTTCCTGTGAGCAGCATCACCACCCTCTCCAATGCTCCTGTGAATAACATCTGCGCCATCTCCAATGTTCTTGTGAGTCGTATCCCCACCCTCTCCAATGTTCTTGTGAATACCATCCGCACCCTCTCCAATGTTTTTGGGAATAACCTCCGCACCGTCTCCAATGTTCTTGTGAGTATCATCCACATCCTCTCTAATGTTCTTGTGATTAGCATCCGCAACCTCACCAATGTTCTTGTGAGTACCACCTACACCCTCTCCAATGCTCTTGTGAATAACATCTGCGCCATCTCCAATGTTCTTGTGAGTCGTATCCACGCCTTCTCCAATGTTCTTGTGAATACCATCCGCACCCTCTCCAATGTTCTTGTGAATACTACCTGCACCCTCTCCAATGTTCTTGTGAATACTACCTGCACCATCTCCAATGTTCTTGTGAATACTACCTGCACCCTCTCCAATGTTCTTGTGAATACTACCTGCACCATCTCCAATGTTTTTGGGAATAACCTCCGCACCATCTCCAATGTTCTTGTGAGTAGCATCCACACCCTCTCCGTTGTTCTTATGAGTGGCATCCACCCCCTCTCCAATGTTCTAGCGAATAACATCCGCACCCTCTCCAATGTTTTTATGAGTAACATCTGCCCCCTCACCAATGTTCTTGTGAGTACCATTTACACGCTCTCCAATGTTCTTGTGAATGACCTCCTCACCCTCTCCAATGTTCTTGTGAACAACACCTGCACCCTCTCCAATGTTCTTATAAATAACATCTGCACCCTCTCTAATGCTTTTGGGAATAACCTCCGTACCGTCTCCAATGTTCTTGTGAGTAGCATCCACACCCTCTCCGTTGTTCTTATGAGTGGCATCCACACCCTCTCCAATGTACTTGCGAATAACATCCGCACACTCTCCAATGTTCTTGTGAGTACCATCTCCACCCTCTCCAATATTTTTGTGATTAATATGTTCATCATCTCCAATGATTTTGTGAGTAGCATCTGCACCGTCTCCAATGTTCTTGTGAGTAGTATCCACACCCTTCCAAATGTACTTGTGAATAGCATGCGTACCCTGTCGAATGATCTTGTGAGTAACATCCACACTCTCTGCAATGTCCTTGCGAGAACCATCCACATCCTCTCCAATGTTTTTTTTAGAGATTAGATTAGATTAGACTTACAGTGTGGAAACAGGTCCTTCGGCCCAACAAGTCCACACCGACCCGCCGAAGCGCAACCCACCCATACCCCTACATTTACCCCTTACCTAACACTACGGGCAATTTAGCTTGGCCAATTCACCTGACCCGCACATCTTTGGACTGTGGGAGGAAACCGGAGCACCCGGAGGAAACCCACGCAGACACGGGGAGAACGTGCAAACTCCACACAGTCAGTCGCCTGAGTCGGGAATTGAACCCGGGTCTACAGGCGCTGTGAGGCAGCAGTGCTAACCACTGTGCCACCGTGCCGCCCACTAACACACTCTCCAATGTTCTTGTGGATACCATCTGCACCCTCTCCAATGTTCCTGTAAATACCATCTGCACTGTCTCCAATATTTTTGTGAATAAAATCTGCACCCTCTCCAATGATCTTGTGAATAACATCCACACCCTCTCCAATGTTCTTGTGAATAGCATCCACACCCTCTCCAATGTTCTTGTGAATAACATCCAAACCCTCTCTGATGTTCTTGTGAGTAGCATCCGCACCCTCTCCAATGTTCTTGTGAATGATATCCACATGCTCTCCAATATTCATGTGATTACCAGCCACACTCTCTCCAAAACTTTTGTGAATAGCATCTGCACCCTCTCCAATGTTCCTGTCAGTACCATCTGCACCACGTCCAATATTTTTTTGAGTAACTTCTGCACCCTCTCCAATGTTTTTGTGAATAGCATCTGCACCCTCTCCAATGTTCTTCTGAGTACCATCTACACACTCTCCAATGTTCTTGTGGATACCATCTGCACCCTCTCCAATGTTCCTGTAAATACCATCTGCACTGTCTCCAATATTTTTGTGAATAAAATCTGCACCCTCTCCAATGATCTTGTGAATAACATCCACACCCTCTCCAATGTTCTTGTGAATAGCATCCACACCCTCTCCAATGTTCTTGTGAATAACATCCACACCTCTCCAATGTTCTTGTGAGTACCATCCACACCCTCTCCAATGTTCTTGTGAGTAATATCCACGCCCTCTCCAATGTTCTTGTGAATAACATCTGCACCCTCTCCAATGTTTTTATGAGTAACATCTGTCCCTTTCCAATGTTCTTGTGAGTAACATCTGCACCCTCTCCAATGTTCTTGTGAATAGTATCCGCACACTCTCCAATATTCATGTGATTACCATCCACACTCTCTCCCATGTTCTTGTGAATAACATCGAAACCCTATTCAAAGCTCATTTGAGGCACATCTGTACCCTCTCCAATGTTGTTGTGAATACCATCTGCACACTCTCCAATATTCGTGTGTGTAGTATCCCCACCCTCTCCATTGTTCTTGTGAGTAGTATCCAAACCATCTCCAGTGTTTTTGTGAATAACATCTGCACCCTCTCCAATATTTTTGGGAATACCATCTGCACCCTCTCCAATGTTCTTATCTGTACCATGTTCACTGTCTCCAATATTTTTGTGAATAACATCTGCACCCTCCCCAATATTTTTGTGAATATCATCTGCACCCTCTCCAATGTTCCTGTCAGTACCATCTGCACCATCTCAAATATTTTTGTGAAAAACATCTGCACCCTCTCCAATGTTCTTGTGAATAACATCTGCAACCTCTCCAATGTTCTTGTGAAAAGCATCTGCACCCTCTCCAATGTTCTTGTGAAAAGCATCTGCACCCTCTCCAATGTTCTTGTGAATAACATCCGCACCCTCTACAATGATCTTGTGAATAACATCCACACCCTCTCTAATGTTTTTATGCTAACATCTTCCCCCCCTCCAATGTTCTTGTGAGTTGCATCCGCACCCTCTCCAATGTTCTTGTGAATAACATCTGCACCCTCTCCAAAGTTCTTGTGATTAGCAACTGCACCCTTTCCAATGATCTTGGGAATAACTTCTGCACCCTCTCTAATGTTCTT
This sequence comes from Hemiscyllium ocellatum, assembly GCF_020745735.1. Classification (NCBI taxonomy): domain Eukaryota; kingdom Metazoa; phylum Chordata; class Chondrichthyes; order Orectolobiformes; family Hemiscylliidae; genus Hemiscyllium; species Hemiscyllium ocellatum. The sequence goes on along the minus strand of NC_083410.1, from coordinate 110,645,598 downwards.
ATGAGGTGCATCCATACACTCTCCAATGTTCTTGTGAATTCCATCTGCACCCTCTCCAATGTTCGTTTGAGTAGTATCCACACCCTCTCCATTGTTCTTGTGAACAGTATCCAAACCGTCTCCAATGTTTTTGTGAATAACATCTGCGCCCTCTCCAATATTTTTGTGAATACCATATGCACCCTCTCCAATGTTCCTGTCTGTACCATCTTCACCGTCTCCAATATCTTTGTGAATAACATCTGCACCCTCTCCAATGTTCTTGTGAATTCCATCTGCACCTTCTCCAATGTTCTTGTCAGTACCATCTACACCCTCTCCAATGGTCTTGTGAATAACATCCGAACTCTCTCCAATGTTCTTGTGAATTCCATCTGCACCCTCTCCAATGTTTTTGTCAGTACCATCTGCCCCCTCTCCAATGTTCTTGTGAGTACCATTTACACACTCTCCAATGTTCTTGTGAGTACCATCCACACCCTCTCCAATGTTCTTGTGAGTTGCATCTGCACCCTTTCCAATGTTTTTGTGACTAACATCCACACCCTCTCCAATGTTCCTGTGAGTACCATCTACACCTTTTCCAATGTTCTTGTGAATACCATCTGCACCCTCTCCAATGTTCTTGTGAGTAGCATCTGCACCCTCTCCAATGTTCTTGTGAGTACCACCTACACCCTCTCCAGTGCTTTTGTGAATAACATCTGCACCCTCTCCAATATATTTATGAATAACATCTGCACCATCACCAATGTCCTTGTGAGTAGCATCTACACCCTCTCCAATATTCTTGTGAGTAGCATTTACACCCTCTCCATTGTTCTTGTGAGTAGCATCCACACCGTCTCCAATGTACTTGTGAATGCCATCAGCTCCCTCTCCAATGTCTTTATGAGTAACATCTGCCTCCTCACCAATATTCTTGGGAGTACGATTTACACCCTCTCCAATGTTTTTGTGAGTACCATCTGCACCCTCTCCACAATGTTTTTGTGAATAACACCCGCACCTTCTCCAATAATCTTGTGGCTAGCAATTGCACCCTCTCCAATGTTCTTGTGAATACCATCTGCACCTCTCCAATGTTTTTATCAGTAACATCTGCCCCCTCACCGATGTTCTTGTGAGTACTATTTACACCCTCTCCAATGTTGTTGTGAATAACATCTGCAACCTCTCCAATGTTCTTGTGATTAGCAACTGCACCCTTTCCAATGATCTTGGGAATAGCATCCGTACCCTCTCCAATGTTCTTGTGAGTACCATCCGCACCCTCTGCAATGTCCTTGTGAATACAATTCCATCCTCACCAATATTCTTGTGAATAGTATCCGCACGCTCTCCAATATTTATGTGATTACCATCCACACCCCTTTCCATTGTTCTTGTGAGTAGTATCCAAAACCCGCCCAATGTGTTGTGAATAACATCTCCACCCACTCCAATATTTTTGTGAATACCATCTGCACCCTCTCCAATGTTCCTGTCAGTGCCATCTGCACCCTCTCCAATGTTCTAGTGAATAGCATCTGCACCTTCTCCAATGTCCATATGAGTAGTATCCACACCCTCTCCAATGTTCTTGTGAGTAGTATCCAAACCCGCTCCAATTTGTTTGTGAATACCATCTGCACCCTCTCCAAAGTTCCTGCCAGTACCATCTGCACCCTCTCCAATATTTTTGTGAATACCATCTCACCCTCTCCAATGTTCCTGTGAGTACCATCTGCACCCGCTCCAATGTTCTTGTGAATAGCATCCGCACCCTCTTCACGTGTGAATTCCATGTGCACCCTCTCCAATGTTCTTGTGAATAACATCTGCACCCTCTCCGATGTACTGGTGAATAATATCTGCACCGTTTCCAATGTTCTTGTGAGTAGTTTCCCAACCCTCTCCTATGTTTGTGTCAGTACCATCTACACCCTCCCCAATGTTCTTGTGAGTAGCATCCGCATCCTCTCCAATGTTCTTGTGAATAACATCCGCATGCTCTCCAATCTTTTTGAGTAACATCTGCCCCATCACCAATGTTACTGTGAATAACATCTGCACCCTCTCCAATGTTCTTGTGAATACCATCTACACCCTCTCCAATGTTCTTGTGAGTACTATCTGCACCATCTCCAATGTTTTTGTGAAAAACCTCTGCACCATCTCCAGTGTTCTTATGAGTAGCATGCACACCCTCTCCAAAGTTCTTGTGAATACCATCCGCACCCTCTCCAATGTTCTTGTGAGTACTATCTGCACCATCTCCAATGTTTTGGGAAAATCCTCTGCACCATCTTCAGTGTTCTTGTGAGTAACATCCACACCCTCTCCAAAGTTCTTGTGACTGCCATCTACACCCTCTCCAATATTTTTGTGATTATTATCTGCACCGTCTCTAATGTTCTTGTGAATAACATCCACACTCTCTCCAATGTTTTTGTGAATAACATCTGCACCCTCTCCAATTATTTTGTGATTACCATCTGCACTCTCTCCAATGTTCCTGTCAGTACCATCTGTACCGACTCCAGTATTTTTGTGAATAACATCTGCACCCTCTCCAATGTTCTTGGGAATAGCATCTGCACCCTCTCCAATGTTCTTGTGAATAACATCTGCATCCTCTCTAATGTTCTTGTGAGTACCGTCTACACCCTCTCCAATGTTCTTGTGAGTAGCATCCGCACCCTCTGCAATGATCTTGTGATTAGAACTGCACCCTTTCCAATGATCTTGGGAATAACATCCCGCACCCTCTTCAATATACTTGTGAGTACCATTCGCACCCTCTCCAATATTCTCGTGTGTAGCATCCGCACCCTCTCCAATATCCTTGTGAGTACCATCCCACCTTCTCCAATATTCTTGTGAATAGTATCCGCACGCTCTCCAATATTCATGTGATTACCATCCGCACCCTCTCCATTGTTCTTGTGATTAGCATCCAAAACCCATGCAATGTTTTTGTGAACACCATCTGCACCGTCTCCAATATATTTGTGAATAACATCTACACTCTCTCCAATGTTCTAGTGAATAGCATCTGCACCTTCTCCAATTTTCTTGTGAGTTGCATCCGCACCCTCTCCAATGTTCTTGTGAGTAGTATCCAAACCCGCTCCAATTTGTTTGTGAATACCATCTCACCCTCTCCAATGTTCCTGTGAGTACCATCTACACCCTCCCCAATGTTCTTGTGAATAACATCCGCACCCTCTCCGTTGTCCTTGTGAGTAGTATCCACACCCTCACCAATGTTTTTGTGAATACCATCTGCACCCCCTCCAATGTTTTTGTGAGTACCATCTTCACTGTCTCCAATATTTTTGTGAGTACCATCTGCACCCTCTCCAATGTTCTTGTGAATAGCATCCGCAACCTCTTCACTTGTGAATTATATCTGCATCCTCTCCATTGTTGTTGTGAGTAGTTTCCAAACCCTCTCCAATGTTCCTGTCAGTACTATCTGCACTGTCTCCAATATTTTTGTGAATACCAAGTGCACCCTCTCCAATGTTCTTCTGAGTAGCATTGACACCCTCTCCAATGTTCTTCTGAATAACATCCACACCCTCTCCAATGTTCTTGTGAGTACCATCTACTCCCTCTCCAATATTTTTGTGAATAACATTTGCACCCTCTCCAATGTTCTCGTGAGTAGCATCTTCACCCTCTCCAATGCTCTTGTGAGTAGCATCCGCACCCTCTCCAATATTCTCGTGAATAGCATCCGCACCCTCTCCAATGTTCTTGTGAATAGCATCCGCACCCTCTCCAATAATCTTTTTCTTTAATAACATCTGCACCCTCTCCAATGCTCTTGTGAGTAGCATCCGCACCCTCTCCAATAATCTTTTTTTTTAATAACATCTGCACCCTCTCCAATGCTCTTGTGAGTAGCATCTGCACCATCACCAATATTCTTATGAATACCATCCGCAACCTTTCCAATATTCTTGTGAATAGCATCCACACCCTCTTCAATGTTCTTGCGAGTCACATCCGCACCCTCTCCAATGATCTTGTGAGTAACATCCGCATCCTCTCCAATGATCTTGCAAGTAACATCCACACCCTCTCCAATGTTCTTGCAAGTAGCATCCGTACCCTCTCCCATGTTCTTGTGAATAACATCTGCATACTCTCCAACATTTTTGTGAATACCATCTGCACCCTCTTCAATATTGTTGTGAACACTATCCGCACCCTCTCCAATGTTCTTGTGAGTAGTATCCAAACCCTCTCCAATAGTTTTGTGATTAATATCTGCATCGTCATCAATGTTCTTGCGAGTAGCATCTGCACCCTCTCCAAAGATCTTGTTAATAGCATCTGCCCCCTCCCTACTGCACACACATATTTCAAACAGTCAGCCAGCACAGAAACAGACCCTTCAGTCCAACCTGTCCATGCTGACAGGTTTCCCAAACTAAACTAGTTCCATTTGCCTGCATTTGGCCTATAGCCCTTGAAACCTTTACTGTGCATTTACCTGTCCAAATGTCTTTCAAATGTATAACTGTACCTTCACCTGCTATTTCCTCTGGCAGCTCATTCCACGTACGCACCATCCTCTGTGTGAAAAGGTTGCCCTCACATCCCTTTTTACCCTTTCCCCTCTCGCCTTAGAACTATGCCCTCTAGTTTTGAATTATCCGACTCCTGGGGAAAGACCCTCACTATTCACCTTTTCTATGACACTCATGATTTTATAAACCTCTATCAGATCACCCTTCAACTTCATGTGATCCATGGATCCCAGCCTATCCAACCTCTCCTCACAACCAATCCTGGCAACATCTTTTTCAATCTTTTCTGTAATCTTTCCAATGTAATAATAGCAGGGAGACTTGAACTGAATGTGTTATTCTAAAAGTAGTATTACCAATATCCTGGGCAGCTAACCTCCCTACTGCCAGACTCAGTGCTCTGACCAATGAAAGCAAGCATACCAAACACCTCCTTCACAACCCTGTGTACCTACAATTCCACTTTCAAGGAACTGTGTCCCTGCATCCCTAGGTCTCTCTGTTCACCAATGCTCGCAGGGTCCCTACTATGAACTGTGTAAGTCCTGCTCTGATTTGCCTTTCCAAAATGCAATACCTCACATTTATTTAAATTAAACTCCATTTGTCACTCCTGAGCAAATCTGGTCAAGATCCTGTTGTACTCTGAGATAACTTTCTTCACTGTCCACTCCACCACCCATTTTGGTGTCATCTGCAAACTTACCAACCACGCCTCCTATATCCTCATCCAAATCATTTGGAGAAATGACAAACAACAGTGGACTCAACACTGATCTCTGTGGAACATTTCCTTTAATGTGACGTCTGCACAGCTTCATGTCTGCTGTGACTCCTCCGTGTTTTCTGTTTCAGTTTAGTTTTGTAAAATGCAAGGTGTTGCAGCAAAAGGCTGGACTGGTTCAATGGAGAGATCAATAGCCCCGTAGCTGAATGATAGTGATCACAGCTCACTCAGCAAGGAGTGCAGCTCTCACACTAGCACTGCTCAAAATGTAAAGCAAAGCATTTTGTCTTTTTAAAATAAAATTGTTAGTGCCAGAACTGTTCCTCCACACCCCCCGCCACCTTCCCAAACAGGATGGATACAGACTATCATGAATCCAACGGAAAACCGATCTCTCCTTTCCCATTAAAATTCATTCAGATAATTTTGAGTCAAACATTTAAATACAGAGATTAGTTCCCAGTCACGCCTTATTGCATTCTCTGAATGGACCACGTTAAGTACATTTTGCTGGGACTGATGCCCTTTCCTTGAGGCCACCTAGCGTTTCCTAGCTACAGATCACCACTGCGTGCCCCCCCCCCCCGACTCACTAACCCTGAATTCTACCCCCACATTTCCCTGTTACCAACTCAGAGCCTGTTTCCCTACCCTCTTCCCTCTTTAAGTGACTCTATGCTTCAGGGAGGGAGGGACAAGTTCCGAGGCATTTCCAACCCGCCCCACTCTCATGTCCCCTTTCTCCTCCCAAGGGCTCTCCCCCAGGGGAGATGGGTTGCTTATGTGAATGGGAGCCCCTGCAAAACGGCTGCATTCTTGTGTACCCCTACCCCCTTCACTCAAAATACCTCTCCGGAGCAAGCAAACAACACCCACTCACTTTTTCTCTCTGTCTCCCTCCCCTTCTGGCTCTTTCTGTTCTCTCTCTCTCTCTCTCTGTGTCAGTATCTCTCCCTCTCTGTCACACTCTCTCTCTGGTAGTCTGTCGTGCTCTCTCTCGCTTTCAGTCAGTCTCTCTTCCTCTGTCTCTCTCTGTCTCTCTCTCTCTGTCAGCCTCTCCCCTCTCTGTCTTTCTCTCTGTGTCAGTCTCTCTCTGTGTCAGTCTCTCTCCCTCGCTGTCTCTCTCTCTCTCCCTCTCCCTCTCTCTCTCCCCCTTTCTCTCTCCCTCTCTGACTCTGTCTCTCTCCCTCTCTGTCTCTCTTCCTCTCTGTCTCCCCCTCTCTCTCTCTCTATCCCTCTCTGTCTCTCTCTGTCGCTTTCTCTCCCTCTCTCTCCCTCTCTGGTAGTCTATCACTCTCTCTCTCTTTTTCAGCCAGTCTCTCTCCCTCTCTGTCACGCTCTCTCGCGGACAGTCTATCGCTCTCTCTCTCTTTTTCAGTCAGTCTCTCTCCCTCTCTGTCTCTGTCTCTCTCGCAGGCAGTCTATCACTCTCTCTCTCTTTTCCAGTCAGTCTCTTTCCCTCTCTGTCTCTGTCTCTGTCTCTGTCTCTCTCCCTCTCTCACTCTCACTCTCCCTCTCTCCCTCTCCCTCTCTCACTCTCCCTCTCTGTCTCTCTCACTCTCTGTCTCCCTCTCTCTTGATCCCTCTCTCCTTCTCTCTCTCTCTGCCTCTCTCTCTCCCTCTCTGTCTCTCTCCTGCTCTCTCCCTCTCTCTCTCTCCCTCTCTCTCCCTCTCTGTCTCTCTCCTGCTCTCTCCCTCTCTCTCTCTCCCTCTCTCTTCCTCTCTCCCTTTCTCTCTCCCTCTCTCTCTGCCTCTCTCTCCCTCTCTGTCTCTCTCTCTCTCCCTCTCTCTCTCTCTCCCCCCTTCCCTCTCTTTCCCTCCTGCCTTTCTGTCTCTCTTCCTCTCCCTGTTTCTCTCTCTCTCCCTTTCTCTCTCTCCCCCTCTCGTCCCTCTCTGCTGGTTTGACTGCCATCTCTTGGGAAGTTGGAGGACTGCTTCCTGTGAATATTCCCAGCACCATTCCCTCTGTCTTTTCCTCAGCTCCTGAACTATTATTTGGGCAGTTTGGAAATTTTAGGTAGTGCTTTTATGTTGGGAGACTAATAAAGCATCATGACAATGGGAGGAGTTTTCATCAGGATCTGGGTGCGTATGAGGGGTCTGTTTGCTCGCTGTGGGGAGTCTGGGGGGTGGGGGGGTGAGTGTGTGAGAACAAGTGTTTATCTATACATTTCACATTATGTGTTTGACAGTGTGTGTTTGTGTGTGTGTGTTTGAGGGTGTGTATTTTTGTGTGTGAGTATATGTGTGTGAGTACATGCATGTGATGAGTGTGCAAGGGAATGCGTGTGTAACGGTCTGTGACAGTGCATGTGTGTACAGGTGTGAATCTGTGTAAGAGTGTACAGGTGTGTATATGTGTAAAAGACAGAGTGTGTGTGAATGTCAGATGCGAGTGTGGCTATGTGAGAGTGTGGATGCATGTGTGTATGTTTGAGAGGGGGTGCCTGAAAGTGTATGTTTGAGAGTGTGTATATGAATGTGTTTGAAAATGTGTTTGAATGCAGGTTTGAGAGTGTTTGAGTGTATGTGTGATTGTGGGAGAAAGTGAGGACTGCAGTTACTGGAGACCAGAGTTGAAAAATGTGGTGCTGGAAAAACACAACAGGCCAGGCAGCATCCGAGGGGCAGGAGAATCGACGTTTCGGGCATAAGCCCTGATTCCTAAAGAAGCCTGGCCTGCTGTGTTTTTCCAGCACCACATTTATCAACTGTATGTCTGATTGTGTGTGTTTGAGTGTGTGTATTTGAATGTGTGTGTGTGTGTGTGTTTGAGAGTATGTGTCTCAGAGTGGTGTTTGAGTGTGTGTGTGTTTGAGAGTGGTGTTGAGTGTGTGTGTGTTTGAGTGCATGTGTGTTTAAGAGTAGTGTTAGAGTGGTGTTTGAGTGTGTGTTTGAGTGTGCGTATTTGAGTGTATGTGAGCATATGTTTGAATGTGTGTGTGTTTGAGTGTGTGTGTGTTTGGGAATGTTTGAATATGTGAGAGTGTGTTTGAGTGTGTGTGTGTTTGAGTGGTGTTTGAATGCGTGTGTTTGACTGTGTGTGAGCATGTGTTTGAGAATGTTTGAATGTGTGTGTTTGAGTGTGTGTGGTGTTTGTGTTTGAGTTTGTGTTTGTGTGTGTGTGTTTGTGTGTGAGTATGTGTTTATGTATATGTGTTTGAGTGTGTGTGTTTGAGTGTGTGTGGTGTTTGAGTGTGTGGGTGTTTGTGTTTGAGTGTATGTTTGTGTTTGTGTTTGAGTGTGTGTTTGTGTTTGAGTGTGTGTGTTTGAGTGTGTGAGAGTGTATAGGTTTGTGTTTTCAAGTCAAACTGTGGCTAGAAGGAGAAGGAAATGATGTTAATATTCCCACCGCGCTGCCTTTGCGTTGGATGTGACCGGTTTCCCTGGTGATAAGTCAGTCCGGCCCCAAACCCCCGGGCTCCCAGCTTGTTGAGAGAAAGAGAGAGAGAGGGAGAGAAAGAGCCTATTTCTGGTCGGTCATCTATCACTGTCAGGAGGATAATGATTCTCGGTCAGCTTCTTATTGATGTTTGTAATTGGGTTATCTCCGAAGGAAAGTGGAGAGCAGGATCGATGGTAGCCAGGTCTGGGGGAGGAAGTGTACCCAATCAATGAGGCCGAGAGGAAAATCCCCAAAACATCTCCGCAGCAGCTTCGGGTTAGTGAGCGCAGGAGGATCCCAGCAACGAGGGGGCATGGACAGGTTAACTTCTAACAAGAAGAATGGGGCGGGGGTGACTGTGGAGAGACAGAGTCTGAGTCACAGTTACACTTCTAATGAATAATACAGTAAATGAGATCTCCCACACACCACCTCTCCTCCTGAACACTGTCCCTGTCCCTACCTGGTCACTATCAAACCCCAAACGCCTCAGGCCATCAGACAACATCCGCCAAGACTTTGAGAAAAATCCAATCCAGGGAAAAAACAAGAGAAAAGGCGCACAGGTTTCTCAGGGTAATGGAGCGGTTAACAGAAAACATTTCCAAACTTAATGGGGCACTTTAAAAGGCATTTTAAATGACTCGGGTTCCCCATCCGGGGGTTTGAAACATTTCCAGTGTCAGGATCGAGGAGGCAGTTGGCTCGCCCCATTCCGGACAGCTCACTGAGAAATGTCCAGTTAATTTATTCTTCTCTTTGTGTTTCAATCCTCAGTGTAACTCTTAAACGAAAAGGAACGGGAAGATTTTCTATGTGCGACAGGCTGGCGTCTTTCTAACTCTGTGCCTTCCCCCCACTTCACCTCCTTTACGAACTTATACAGAACATGCAATAAAGTGTTGGGTGCTAGTCCGGGTTAATAAACTCCGCCAGGACCATGTCTGACTCATGGTGAATTTTTAATGGACCTCTCTATTACCTTGCTCGGGATTTTATTTTGAAATGTGGGCTGCTTTGTTTTTAATACTGAAAGCTGCTCGCTTTAGAAACGAACCAAACTGTAAATAATACTCTCCCTCCTAACACAGAGAAAAAAATAGCAACTGTAATCCCATTTCACCCCCCAACAACTCCTATCTAATTTCTGCTTGAAACGATTCAATAACCAACAGAATAAAACCTGCGGTCCAATCCACGGGGTGGGTTTGATTTTGTATCTCAGTACTGAGAGGAGTTATCTACATTCTAACTGGGTTATTTCTCCAACCTGGGATGGGGGAGAGGAGAGGGGACAGAATTCAGAGGGACTTGGTGGCTGAACAGGATTTAACACACACACACACACGGACACACGCCGACCCACAGACACACTCATACACACACCGGCACACACAGACATCCTCACTGACCCATAGACACACTTATACACACACAGACATCCTCACTGACCCACAGGCACACTCAGATGCACACACCGGCACACACAGACATCTTCACTGACCCACAGACACACTCATACACACACCGGCACACACAGGCATACTCACTGACTCACAGACACACTCAGATACACACACGGACACATTCACCGACTCTCTCACACAGACACACATTCAGACACAAACACACACAGACACAATTAGACACAGACACACATAAGCGATGAAACGATGAATCTGTAAATGCTTTTACTCCTCCCTTTTATGAATATTCCTCCAAATAGGAATTTGGAATTCCAAATTAGAATCATTTATTCTCCTTGAGAGGTAATTTCGTTGGAACAAATTTCTAAATGTATCCCGTGAGGGTTTTGTTTTAGGTTGAGGGGTATTAGCGTGCGGGTGGGGGCAATTATTAAAACACAATCCCCCTGGTCCGCAGTTTTGAGCTCTGAGTTCTTGCCTGGTCCTGTCTGCGGTTTGTATAGGTGACCCTCGGCGTTTCTATCCCAGCGCCAGGGAGGAGATAGGGAGGGGGCACCTTTCAGAGAAAATGGACTTTGATTGAGAACTTTCCCTCGTAGCAAATGTCCCCGCAGCGACACTCCCTTACCCGTACCTGCAAAGTTCAACTCCCTGCCTCTGAACAGACAAAATAGCCGGGGTCCAAACCTTACACAGCGGTCGTCTCAAACCGCCAGCATTTCTGAGTGCGGGTATTTAATCGGTCGAAAGCAGCGCCTGGTGATTTTTAAAGCCCCTGCTTTAACCGATATCGACCGGTTCAGAATTGTCGGTGTGACCCCTCAACTAAAAAAAAACGCTTCCAAATTCTCCCTTTACCCCTGTTGGGGGGGGGGGGGGGGTGGGGAGAGCGAGGGTGTGGGGTGAAAATCAGCCAACAACACAAATCCAATGGATTGACTCTCAACAAATTTCCTCAAACGACTGTTTGAAAAAAAACAAGAAGTAGCGGGGACAAACAAATCCTGGGCATGAAACGAAATTCAAATCAAAACTTTGAACAGCCGGAAAGTTAGGAACGAAATTAAGGAGGGATTCTGCAGAGGATAATAACTGTTGTTATTTTCAGGAAAATCTATAGCGTTACTTTTGCTTTTATTTGCAAACTGATTGTCGGAATTTCCAAAGATTTTGAAGCAGTTATTGTTTTGGTTATTTCGCCAGTGGTTAGTTATACTCAGACCGAGGGGGAAAAGGGGTCTGTGTGTGTTTAGGGGAACGCCGCGTGTTCGTTCCCACAGCGGTCCCACAGTAAAGTCGGGAGCACGGGAGTGAATTCCCCTCGCATGCCAAGCCCGTTTCAAACTGCCAGAAAATAAAATTATTGTTGTAATAATTCCAGGTTAGTACCGTCAGACAGCTGGGGGCTAACAGCGTAGAAAATCAAATCTAACCTGAAATAACACACCGCTTTCCCCCCTCCCGGATAACAACAGAGGGTTGGGGGAGATGTCAACAAACTCGATAACAATACAAATCCGGAGTTCTCTCCCTCTGTGCTATTGCTCGGCTGTTGTCCCCATCTGTAGCACCGTGCTGATATTCGTGAAATTAGATTTTCGCTTCGTTTTACAGACAGCATCGCAATCGTTTCTCAGAATCCGTCTCCGCCCGGTGCTAAATCGCTCTAAGTCATTCATTGCAAACGCTGCCTGACTGCATTCGCTGGATTTAAAGTTTTATTTATTAGAAACACAGACAAATGTGGAACCGGGAAGTCTCGGGATGGGAGGAAGAGGGTAATTTGGGGAAGAAAACGACTCAGCAAAGGATTTGTGTTTTTCACACACACACACACACACACGGATTAATGAAAGAACAGCTAATCTTCGGGGGCGAGCGATACAGACAGACCCGGGAAACACGTGCAGCAGAATTAAATCAGAAATTTATTTTTTGTTTTTGCAAAGCCCAGTTTGTGGTTGCAGGGATATTTTTTTTTGGTGTGTTTACTGTGGAACAGCAGATGTCCATCCCCCTACTGGCGAACTGTCTGAGTCAACACAGAAACTGCAAAGGTCACCCATTCTCAAACTGAATTTACAACAAACATCAATTCAGCTTTTGTGTGACGGTTCTAGTTTTTAAATAATAAATACAACCCGGAAAAAAAACAAACAAGGAAAAAAATATCCACGTTTTGAAACGAAGTTAACGGGGTTTAAAAAACGAGGAAAGAGGGATGCGTAAGGTTGGTTGAAATTTTTTCTCATTAATTGAGCCGCTTTCAGCTCTCTTCACCCCCTGGTGCCGAGAAATTGTGTCTCTCTCTGTCTCCGTGAGGGGCAGCTACAGTCACACTCACTGAAATGACACGTCTGAGCTGACGTTGTCAAACACGGTGAGTAAAATGTGACAAGCAATTCTTGCAGTGACTGGTCTAAATGGAGCTGTACCGGGCTCCATATGGCAAGGGGTGAAGTTTCCACGATGCATTCAGATTAATTATTGTCTGCACACTCCTGTGCAAAGTGGCTGGCGGGCGGGGGTGAAGACCAGAAACGCTCCCTCTTTTCCCCCTTCTCAAACTCACCAAACAATTACACTTGTCCCTGCCCGCTGGTTGTTGACAAGTAGTGAAATGTCCAGTAACGTCCCAATATTAAGAGCGTCTCTCATTTAGTTGCCCGGTTTCTCGTCTCTTGTCTCCTTTTTTTTAATGAGACAATCTATTATTAACCCTTCCACCAAGGTAAATTTGGCGAGGGTTTGAATTAACCTCACCCAGGCACCATTAAACTGTCAGACATTGTTTAAACAATATCATAAAACGTGTCATTGGTAGTTCTAAAATCTTAAATAATTTTACGATTTAAAAACTAAAACATTTGTGTCATTGATTTAAAATGGGCTAGTAAGAATAATAATTGTTCTTTTATTTTGTTTCCTGGTATTAATGCAGATGCTAATTTTAAGCAATTAATTGGTCATTTCCAAATGAGAGTTTATCCGTTTTGATCATGTTATGTACTTTTAAAATAATCTGTTACTGAAATCATAAAGCAACCTTCTTTAAACCAGTGTTTTATATGGACTGTTGCATTTTTATTCCTGAACTCTTGTTGGACATAAAAAAATGGATTCATTGATGAAGATCTTGCTGGGGCGAGGGCTGGGGGTGAACATATGCACACTTTGTCAAATTGTTCATTTTGCATTCATCAGGACATTTTGCAAGAATAAGGGAAAGCCAGTATTTACATGCCATGGCACTGAGATCCCTCACCTTGTCTGGAGCAATGTCCAGGTGTGGCAGCATTCTGAAATGAACAATTTAGTTGGAAGAGGGGAAGTGTACCTGTTTAACAATTTTTGTCTCTCTGTTTCTATCTCCTTAAACAATCCCCCTCCCTCCCCACACAATTTCTTTGAGCGCAGAGATCTGCTGGAACCAACAAAAGGAATAATAAGGATGAACTTGGCAGCTGATTATCAAGGTCAGAGCAGACAAGTCTGCCTCAGGTGTCAGCACATGCTAGGCCAGCTCAGCTCCTCTCCACCTGATGAGATCTGATCCAATAATAGTCACTGTGTTAGCCTTTAATGAGGCATCCTGTGAGAGCTTACCAGCCTCCACCTGCTCTCTGTAGTAATAGCAACAGTTCCAGGGAATGTCAAAAAAGCACAACCATCCTTTTCCCTCCTCAATCTCTTGTACTGAAAGATTGTGTTTCAAACTAACAATAGCCACTTATGTTCAGACCCTCTTTGATCCAGGTACGTCCTGGAAGAGCACCTGACAGTAAGTTCTGATGCAAGAGAAAACGTGAAGACAGAAATAGGACTCCCCATATCTGTGTCTAATATGAAGCATGAGATTACGGGGTGAACTTCAGTGAGAACAATTCAGTTTAGTGTCTCACAATGACGGTGCCTTTCAGGGACGGCAGATTTATCTGATAATGCAATATATCTGTTTCCATGATTATCATAAACACATAAATTATCATCTCAAATGATTTTGCGAAGGTCCTTTATGTTGCAATAAATGGTATGTGACAGTTCAGTCCTCTGGGCAAAGCACATAAAAGCAATTGAATACCAAAAAGATTGGACATACTAAATAAAAGCTGTGCATTTAATATTTTATCTTGTAATTTTAAACAGAAGGAGAGAAACAAACAGTCAGTAAGCTAAAGCTGCTGCAAATGTTATTTTCTAATGTGTGAAATATGGCTCTTGATTTTAACTTTTACAAGCAGCCCACAAATATTGCAACAACTTGTCAAGCTTTGACAACAGACATTCACTGTTCATATTTTGTCTTTCGTTCTGGGAGCTAATCTTGTCTGAGTGTTAATGAATAATAGCAAAATGTTGGCCGAGGAAAAGAATTCTTTCACTTTTTTTTTGACCAAATCAGTTAACTCGGGTTACACTACAGTTGTATTTTACCTTCAGCTCAGAGGGCACTTCAGGTTTTTATCAGGTAAATGCAAATAAGACGGAGGGTGGAAAAGATAATATATGCCACCATCAATAACTTTTTAAGTGCAAACACTGAATGATTAAGCTGGACACTTTATGTGAGAGGCAAAGATTAGGCAAAAGGAATGTGGTAACAGATAGTGCTGGGTAGGAGAGGAGGTACACAAAAAAGATTTCTGCTGGATCATGATCTGAATGTTCTGTCTACACTGCACTTAAATAAACAAATGTCATGAAAACATGGGAGCCCCATTTATCAAACTAGTCGTTTACTAAAGGGACACAAGCTTATATGTGTACAAAAAATAAATTACAAATCAATGTCACTGGATTTCATTTCTTTCTAATTTATTTAATATTTTCTTTTGTTGTTTGTACGGATTTGCAGGTAGCAACCTCCTAAATATTTCGATAATGCAAAATAATGGCTCAAATAAATGACAAACATTGGGAACATTAATTTAGATTTAGATAACTCATTAAACTTTCCGAGACGTGGCAAAAAAAAGACACAATGATTTTTTTTTCTCAAAATAAAGGAGTGCACGATGCTGGAAATTTGAAACAAAAACCGGAGCTGCTAGAGAAACTCAGTGGGTCTGGCAGCATGTGTGGAGAGAAAGCAGAGTTAACTTTTCACGTCCAATCACCCTTCTTCAGAAAGGTTCTGAATGGTCACTGCTGGATTTGAAACATTAACTCTTTTTTAAAATCTCCCGCACAATTTTTTTTGCTAATTTAGAAATCATGAAAGGATAATTTTTATCTGCATCAAAGTATTTTTCTCATTTGCTGTAACATTGTTTTTCCCAATAAATTAATAAGTTTTATCTAGTTTGAGACTTTTTCTAACATTCTTTGCTTTCCTCCCTTGTCTCCCTTCCATCCCTCCCTAAGCTCTGTACAATGCATGCAGTAATATAATTAATAGTGGTTTCAGTTAGCGTGAGGCCGGACAACATAGAATCCTTTTATTCTCCGTGCCCAGGTAAATGCATAGCATTTTTCAACTGATGAGAAAACTACATTATCAGTGGAAAAAATGTTAGTAATGGCCAGATAGCCAGAGAGATAACAAAAGTCAGAACAGATGAGTTACAACACTGTCTTTGTTGCCAGAGAAATATTTGCTCAGTGTTCAATGAAACTAGTGAAATTTGCAGAAGATCTCTTGGAGATAGCGTTGTAAAATTCCTTTATATGGCTATCTGATGTGGAGGATATATACCAGAGAACAGTGGGACACACAGCCTGCTCCATACATGAAGAGTCTATAAAGTTAAGGACCCAGACATGCGTGAGATAAACTGAGCTTCCTGCAGCCCTCCTGTTCCGTTATTGTGTTTGCATGGAGAGACAAGCTCGTGGATACAGTTCACATTAATGCCATTGACTTCAATGCAAGTAAAATAATTTATGTGGTTTACAATATCAAAGTATTTTCTTTCTTTCTTAATGGGATGTGAGTGTTGTTTGTAAGGCCAGCATTTGATGCCCAACCTTAATTGCCCTTGAACTGAGTGGCAATACAATTTGAGAGGGCAGTTAAAAGTCAGTTACATTGTGGGTCTGGAGTCATATGTAGGTCAGACTAGGAAAGGACAGTAGATTTCCTTCCCTAAAGGGCATTAATGAATGAGATGAACTGAAAAAAAGATGCTGGAAATCACAGTGGGGTCAGGCAGCATCCATGGAGAGATAGCAAGCCAATGCTTCGGGTCTAGATGACTCTGAGATATTACACAATCAATTGGTAGTTCCATAGGCACAATTACTGACACATGATCTATTTTACTGTAGCTGCTGTGGTTGGATTTAAACTTATGCCTAGATTGCTAGTTCAATGACATTACCACTATAACGCCACCACTGCACGTATGCTAACATCATCAAAAACAATGTTTGCAACACCACACAGATTTTTGTTGTTGCTCTGTTGTGGTTTCTATGCATGTTGCTAATGAACACTGACTAAACCGTAAACTCTTTAGTTTAGATAAATCACAGTGCAATGCCATTGTGACTATTGATATAACATAATGCAATATAATTGTTGTCTGCACTATGGAGTGTACTCTATGAATGCTGGACTTTGACAGGCATTAAAGCTAATTGAGTTATAACGGTGACTTTTTGTAATACAGTGATCTGAAAACAACATCTTGCATTTATGTAGCACTTTCCAGACAGTGAAATATTTTTCAGGCACAGTTATCAGGTGAAGGGTGACACTGAGCCACGTAGGGAGATAGGAAGAGAGGTGACCAGAAGCTTGATGCAAGAAGTAAATACCTAAAAGAAGGAAAAGCTACAGAGGCAGAGGAGTGGAGTGAAAGAACTGGGAAGCTGAAGACATGACAGCTGATGATGAAAATCAGGAATGGAGGAGTGCTGATAATGCAGAAGGTTATGGGGCTCAAGGAGATTGCAGAGATAGGGATGGCTGACTGACCTACTTTTGTTTGTTTGGGTAAGATGCAGAGGGATTTGTAAATAAGGATGAGAATTTTCAAACCAAGGTATTGCCAGAACAGGCATAGGTCAATGAATGCAACATGTGGGTGAATGGAACTCTGTGCAAATTAAGATATGGGCTGGTGGGTTTTGGATGATCATAATTTTATTGATGCTGAAAAATTTTATAGTGATCATCAAATAGTAAAAGTCCACAGGATTTCAGCAGCAGATGGGCTTTGACAAGGGGGCGTGATGTGATGTTATGGATCTGGAAATGGGTGTATTTATAAAGCCATAGAGATGTACAGCACGGAAACAGATCCTTCAGTCCAACTCGTCCATGCCAACCAGATAGCTTAAATGAATCTAGTCCCATTTGCCAGCATTTGGCCCATATTCCTATTTGTATACTCATCCAGTTGTCTTTTAAATGTTGCAATTGTACCAGCCTCCACCACTTCCTCTGGCAGCTCATTCCATATACGTACCACCCTCTGCATGAAAAAGTTGCTCCTCAGGTTCCTTTTAAATCTTTCCCCTCTCACCTTAAACCTATGTCCTCTAGTTTTGGACTGCCCAACCAGGGAAAAGACCTTGGCTATTTACGCTAACCATGCCCTCATGGTTTTATAAACCTCTATAAGGTAACCTCTCAGCCATCGCGCTCCAAGGAAAATAGCCCCAGCCTGTTCAGACTCTCCCTATTTCCATTAAAGAAATTAAAAACTCAGGACATCAGAAGCCTTGGCAGAAGACATTCGCGAGAATTTCACTGTTCAGGCTGTTAGTGACTTCAAGGGAATGTGCAATTCTATATGGCCATTGAGACAAAAAAAAATGCTCAGATATGAACAATATCCAGTAATTGTCTAGTTAGATCATTTTATTATTGGTCTCAGATATGAAATTATTGATTCCAGCCTGTGCCCCTACTGAAACAAGTACTACGAATATTTATACTTTGATTTATCTGAGAGCTGAAGGAGGATATTTGGAAAACATTCTATTAAAATTCTAATTCTGGTATTGAATTGTCTCTGGAAGACCTGGAAAGATGTCATGTTTAATAGAAATGTATTCTGGCTCTCCAAATTAGACACGAGAGTTTTCCTTAAGGAAATGAAATGGAAACAGCCACTGAAAGAAGCATATTAGAACAGCAATGAAGAATGACTCAGATAACTGACTTATATTTTTAGCAGAACTGCTGAAACTTCCAGATTGAATTGAAGGGCAAATATTCAATTAGCCAGAATATATAAAGTTTATGACAATGCCTCGTCGATGTAGTAGCAGAAATCAGAGATGAGAGGATGGTGATCTGTTGAATTTGATGGTCTTTCACTTGGTTCTGCACAAGGCAATAGAGAGACTGTTCTCCCATCTAGCTTTATTTCTTATCATGGAGAGATCTGGTATCAGCAACTCTGCTGAGTTCAAATATATAGAACTGAGAGGAAAATATTAACCAAGGCACTCAAAGTCTTGTTAAAGGACTCTGTTATGTTAGATATTTAAGGCTGCTTTTATAATGAGTTAACTGTCATACTAATGTTGCTGGTTGGTGCAGCTGGTGGAGAGATTACTGGATTTGCTAGGGCTGACAACTGGGAAGACCAGTATTAGCCTGGGTTTGCTCAGGACAAATGTAGTGTTTGTTGAGCTTTATGTTTTAATCTAGCGCTCAGAGTGCACAGTGTGGCATAGAATGACCTAACATTGTTCTCACAGAGGCCATTGAAGAAATTTGCCATTGCAAAAGGAAGGCACAGGTGGCACAGAAGATCCCAAACAGTGCTGACTCCGAAACATGCCCTTGGGTTCGGGCTGACCTCAATAACGGGAACTCACACTGGAACTTCCTGTGGACTTCACTTACTGGAAGGCAACAATTTGGCATGAAGCAAAGTGGGAAAGCAGCAGTGGGTTTTTAAGAAACTTTGTTTTCAATGATTGTAAGCCTCGCCAGCAAGGCCAGCACTTGCTGCCTGCCCTTGAATCCAGGAGTGCACTGGGCCATTTCACAGTGCAGTATGAGCCATCCACATTGAAGTGGGTCTAGAGTCAAACATGGGCTAGATCAGGTAAGGACGGGGAATTTCCTACCTCAGAAAGCCACGAGTGAACCAGATGGGTGTTTGGGCTCTAAGACCACAAGAATAGAGGCAGAAATTAAGCCAATTGACCCGTTGAGTTTGCTCCGCCATTCAATCCAATCCTGAAGAAGGGTTATACCCGAAATAGTGACTTCTCCACCTCCTGATGTTGCCTAGCTTGCTGTGTTCCTTCAGCGTCCTACCTGTCTACTTTAGATTCCAGCATCTGCAGGTTTTTCTTTTGTATCCTTCCTTTCAATCCTGGCTGATAAGTTTCTCAACCCCACTCTCCCACCTTCTCCCTGTAACCTTTGATCCCCTTAACCAACAAGAATCTAACTATTTCTGTCTTAAATATATTCCAATGACCTGGCCTCGAAAGTCTTCTGTGGCAGTGAATTCCATGGATTCCCCACTCTCTGGCTGAAGGTGTTTTTCCTTATCTCCATTCTAAAGGATCTTACAAAGGGTTTACAACAATTGATAGCTCTGTGGTTATTATTACACCGCAGTCACATCAAAGCTTTTGCAGAAACTCTGGGCCTTGGACTGTGACATTAACCCAGGCGAGTGTGGTCACCAAGAATGTCCTATCCCATCACCAGCTTGAATTTCAACTTCTAAACTTTCATCTGATCCAGTCAGGAAATAGGATGCTCCCCATCTTTATTTCTGCAATTCTTTGAAGCTCCCTTTAAAGGCCGATTTCAAGAAGCCTTTTAAAGCAATGCCACATTTCCTGAAGCTTGATTTGCTTCCCAAAAATTTGGTTGGACTAATGGTCATCACTGAGGCTCACACATCCCTGAAGGTCCTCATGGACTCTCAGTTAGAACAGGAGAAGCAGGGAAGCTGATGGGGGGAGGGAAAGTCCTGGGTGAGGGAGGTTAAAGTGGTACCTTATGGTCTGGAGAGACATCACCTTCTCCACCTCGACCTACAGGAAAAGTCTATCTTCTTTGCTCCAGTTCCTCCTTCTCACCAGATTGATATCAGGTTTTGAGGAAACTCCGAGCCTGTTCATTATATTGTAAAAAGACTTTTGGATAAGTTTATGCATAGGAAAGGATTGGAGGGATGTGGGTCAACTGTAGGCAGGTGGGACTAGTTTAATTTGGATAATGGTCAGTGGGGACTGGTTGGAACGGAGGGTCCGTTTCCACGCTATGTGATTCTATAGGCCCCAGCACATGTGCTGAAACTCTGGTTAAGATCAGAGCCTGAGGAAACTGGCCTTGCAAACAGGGTTAAAATCACCTCTAATCGGACACTAGATCAGGTAGCACAGACTGGGAGGGGAGGAAAAATTGGCAAGCCACAAAAGAAGAGTTTTTTTGCAGGGCATAAACAAAATATAACTCACATTAAACCTTTCATTCTAAACATGAGATCTTTGTTTTAGAGAACACAAAGAACAAATGAATTACTGCATGTTCAGTAATAAATTATATTGTCCTTCCCACAGGAAATTATGGACTGACTGCACAAGTTTGGACAAGAAAGTTGTGATTGAAATAATACTGATATAAGGTATTAGCCATAAAATGCCAACATTTAGAGTGCTCCATAACTTTTGTAGAAGTTGTTCTCTTGTCAGAAGTGTCAAATCTATATTTACAGCATAAAAGACTGTGTAGTGTGCCATGTAACTGCGAGCATTTTTAACCTTGTTTGTAAATTTTGTCAGCTATAAAATACTGATGCTGCCCTTTCATACCCACAAAGTAACAGACGCCAATAACAACTGAACTCAAACAAAACCCCGATCAAGAATATCGGCTCCCCCAGGGAGGTTGTTAGAGAGTTGTACAGATGATCCCATGAACCACGAGATTGAAAGATGGCTCGCTTTCTGACGGATAATGGAGTTTAAAGTTGAGATTTTGCAATATTTGACTCCCACCTTGACAGCTTTCGGTATAATTCATGGTTATGAATTTGATTGGGGCTGCACAGGTAAAACACAATATATTTCCAAGAACATTTCCAGTCGTTAAACTTTGCAGCTTGGGCTCATCACTTCCATGACCATTATTGGCACCATACCATTCTTCAAACTTTAGTGCGTTCTCGTCAACTGAAAGCAGAATGGGATACTGCAGGAAAATGGGATGTGCACAGCAAAATCCCACAATGCCAGTCTTTTAAAGGTTTTCTAATGATGTTGTTGTAGGGATAAGTATTGGCTCCTTACTTTTAAGAAAAAGCAACTTACGTTTAAATTGTGCCTTTAATTTACAAAACATCTCAAGCAGTAGTTGCTGGAAAAGCTCCGCAGGTCTGGCAGTGTCTGTGAAGAGAAATCAGAGTTAACATTTTGGGTCCAGTGATGCTTCCTGAGTTCTGAGGAAGGGTCATCGGAGCGGAACCGTTAACTCTAATATCTCTTCACAGACGCTGCCAGACCTGCCGAGCTCTTACAGCAATTTCTGTTTTTATTTCAGATTTACATCATCTTTTGATTTGGAGACACCGGTGTTGGACTGGGGTGGACAAAGTTAAATATCACACAATGCCGCATTATAGTCCAACAGGTTTATTTGGAAGCACTAGCTTTCAGAGCACTGCACCTTCATCAGGTGGTTGTCTGGTGAAGGAGTGCCCTCCGAAAGCTAGTGCTTCCAAATAAACCTGTTGGATTATAATCTGGCGTTGTGTGATTTTTAACTTTGCAGTCTTTTGATTTTTATAAAGCGTCTCAAGATGTTTCACACATGCATTATAAAGTGAACTATGCCAGTTAAAGAATCACAGTGAAACTATCTATATTATCTGCAAATTTAGGGAACAACTTAGTAATTTAAATCAGTGAAGCACCCTCAGCCAATGCAGATAACTTTTTTTTTTCTAACTCATGGGACATGGGCATTGCTGGCTGGGTCAGCGTTTACTCCCTGTCTCTAGTTGCCCTTGAGAAGGTGGGGGTGAGCTGCATTCTTGAACCGCTGTAGTCCATGTGCTGTGGGCAGACCCACAATGCCCATAGGAGGGAATTCCAGGACTTTAACCTAGTGACTGCGAAGGTATGGTGATATATTCGCAAGTCAGGGTGGTGAGTGGCTTGGAGGGAACTTGCAGTTAGTGGTGTTCCCATGGATCTAAAAATGGTTTACGAAGGCTTAAAACAGCACAATAGTGGTCATACTGTTGAACCATACATTATTGTCCCTCAAACTCTACGCCAACAATATGTTCAACCTAAGATCCAAGCATCCAACCTGGTTGGTGAATATGAACTGACAAAGTGGGAACTATCTTAAAAACCCATCTGGTTCACTAATGCTCCTTGAGGAAGGAAAATGCTGTCCTTTCTCTATAGGTGACTCCAGACCCAGAACAAGTGGCTGATCCTTGACTCCCCTCTGAAATGACCCATCAAGCCAAGTAACTGTAAGAAATGCTAGAAAGAATGAAAGAAATTGACCTGGCATTGATCTAGGCACTGGAGATGGCAAAAACAGCCAAGCCACTCACCATCCTGACTTAGAAATAGATCCCTGTTCCTTCAGTGTTGTTGGGTCAATCCTGGAATTCTCTCCCTAACACCATTGTGTCAACCTGTTGAGCATGGACTACAGCAGTTCAAGAAGGCAGCTCATCACCATCTTCCGAAGGGACAGTTAGGGACGGGCAATAGACGCTGACCCTGCCATAAATGCCCAAATCCTATGGGAGACTAAAGGAAATGAAAAGTGTGCAATTTCTGTCAGCCAACAAGTGACTAAATACAACCTAGAAAATTACAAAAGGTGTGAGCAATGAACTAAGTAATTTGTAGGAACAATTGGGAAGGTGAAAACACCCATTTCGCCCCAAAATCACTAAAAAAGAAACACTAAAACAAAAGCAATTTCAACTGAAAAACAATTGAATCTGGCACTTGATATAATTATGAAAATAATTGGAGCTGTATTGTGAGTTGAAAGAACCTGGAGCCAGTGAAAATCTTGAACATTTTATTTCTGAATCAACTGGAAGAGATTGTGATTATTATAAAACTGAGCTGGGGCTTGTCGTAAAAGTTGTGGCTTTTCTTAATTAGCCAAATTATTTGTAGGGGCCAGGATGGCTTGCAAAACATCATTCAATCATTTAAAGTAGGCGGAGCCATCAACACGCAATTTTTAACGTATAGCTTGTTCAGGAATTGGTGAAATCAGTTCAATAAAGGAAGAACATTTTGAGAGAATTTCCTTTCTCATTTCTTTTGTCCTCTGCCTTTTTCCACTTCCTTACTGGTCAGCAGTGAGACCTTGCCATGCATCATCTCCGATCCTGGTCCACATGGGAGACCTGGCGACTTGTGCCAGTAGCAAATTTGCCACAGGATATGTCATTGGGAATGTGGTCAGCAACTATTTGGTGACACGGCCATTGAAGTCATTGCCTACTCAAGTGAGTGAACACGCTGGGAGTCTCTGTGCACTGGTCCACTTCTATATTTACTGCCATGTTGTTGCTGGAGATGCCCTTTATTTGCCTGACCAGTGGAGCTGGAAGCCATCCAGCCACATCTCTTGTTTTCCACAAGTTGTCAATGGCTTGGTACGTTAACATAGGAATGGCAGTAGGCCATTCAGCCCTTTGAGACTGTTCCACCACTCCCTGAGGTCATGGCTAACTCCATATACCTGCTTTTGGACCAAAGCTCTTAATACCTTTGCTTAACAAAATATTATCTATTATCTATTTATTTAAAATTAACAACTGACTCAGCATCTACTGCCATTTTGTGGAAGAGAGCTCCAAACCTCTCCCACCCTTTGTGTATACAAGTGCTTCCTAACATCTCTCCTGAACGGTCAGGCCCTAATTCTTGAACTATGGCCCTAGTTCTGGAGGAGGGAGCTGAGACCCAAGCCTGGTCCATGTGGAGCCTTGTACTTTTGGTTAGTTTGCTGTTGACCTACAGGTGCACACTCAACATTAACACAATGGCCTTGCAATACCAGTGCTAACTTCAAAATAAAGGGGCAGGTAATCATCGATCTAAGGTAATCGTAGATGCAGCTACCGACAGTCTCAGGTTGTTGACGTTGCTGGAAGGTAAAATATCGACATCCTGACCCATAACTGTGGGAGAAAATAGACAAACGAAAGCTTAAATTAGAAACAGCAAAGAAAACTTAGTCTGGTACATTTCAATGGAGCAAAAGGGTTAACTCTGTGTGTGGTGTGGGATACAACAAAGGACCCTGATGGTACCTCTGTAGAAAATGTCCTACAAGAATATCCAAATCACAGAATAAACAAAGTCAGTTGTCTGCTAGAGACAGAAAGTCAGGTGGATTTAAAAAGCAAACAGGGACTTTAGAGAATGATATTCCACCAAACAGCCCTCAGGAGGAGACTATCTGTGAAAGGAGATGTGAAGTGTTTGTTGGAAGATTGAACTGAAAATCAGGTGGATTCTGCGACCAACATGTGACCCATTTTGGCCAGAGGTTACCACTCTTTAATATAAAATAAACAATATTCCCTGCTCTGCTCTCTGTCCTTTCATTAAATTACCTCAATGCTCTCTCTAACACAGCATAGAAGGTCACACAGCACAATGGCTCAGTGGTTAACACTGCTGCCTCTGAGTGCCAGGGTCCCAGATTCGATTCCAACCTCGGGGCGACTGTCTGTGTGGAGTTAGCACATTCTCCCCGTGTCTGGGTGGGTTTCCTCTGGGTGCTCTGGTTTCCTCGCACACTCCAAAGATGTGTAGGTTAGGTCAATTGGCCATGCTAAATTGCCCATAACCTGCAGGCTAGGTGGGTTAGCCATGGGAAATGCAGAGTTATAGGATAGCTGGGGTAGGTCTATTTGGGATGCTCTTCAGAGGGTTGATATGGACTGAATGGCGTGCTTCCAAACTGTAGGAATTCTGCGAGTCAGAATAAAAAGAACTCATGCTTAGCTTTAATATTAACAATAATATGTGGGTCATGTTAGCCTTCCACTGTCTTCCCCAACCATTCTATGGGATCTATTTTGTATTACTCATAATTGGCACTAAGTAATCAACATGATCCATCCATGCACCAGAACTTGCTGAGTAAGCTTTCCATACAGCATCTTGTTCCATGTCTTCTGAAAATCCACAGACCCAACCTCCACGAAATTCCTTTCTTCAACAGTTATCATGTCTTCAAACAAAATTCTCATACACATGACAAACCTTTTGCCAATCCACACTACCTGTCCTTTACTTATCTACTTTCTTTCCAGCTGACTCAGTTCCCAAATGAGCGATTTTACTGTAACCCAACACATCATCTCATGTTTTATTTTCGGCTTGGCTACATCCATGTGGGCCTTCATGTTATGTATGAGCTTTTCAAACAGGCATTTAGGGTTCAACTTTGGCTATGGGTAATGTTTTTTATTCATTCCCAGGATGTGGGTGTCATTGACTAGTCCAGCATTCATTGTCTATCCCAAATTGCCCAAAGGGCATTTCAGAGTCAACTATATTGCTGTAGGTCTGGAGTCACATGTAGACCAGACCAGGTAAGGAAGGCAATTTCCTGCCCTAAAGGTCATTGGTGAACCAGATGGGATTATCCTGACAATAAACAATAGATTTATTGCCATCCTTTATATTTAACACCAGATTTCTTTTGAATTCAAATTCCAACATCCACCATTGCGGGATTCCCAGAATTTGAATTCAAAAGAAATCTGGGGTTAAATATAAAGGATGACAATGAATCTATTGTTCATTGTCAGGAAAATCCCATCTGTGTCTCTGGATTAATAGTCCAAAGATAAGACCATCAGGCCATTTCCACCCCAGTGTAACAGTGAAATGGACGTATTTAAATCCCCTGTTGAGAGTGTGTTGCTAGAAAAACACAGCAGGTCAGGCAGCATCTGGGGAGCAAGAAAATCGATGTTTCGGGCCGAGCCCTTCTTCAGTGTTTAAATCCCCTACCAATCTTTGTGCCTCTCTTTGGTTTAATAGGAAGGAAGATTAGGTATGATGGAAATTGGGTAGCTCATTTGACTAGATTATATTGACTGTATTATACAGGCAGGCATTGACTGGTGGGATTTGGAATAACATGGTTTTGTCATAACACGAGTTTTAACTGTCCTGCACAACACATTTCTCAGCTGACTTCCAGCAGCACAGAGGAATGAACATGTCACCAATCTAGGCACTTCTAGGCAAGTTCCTGCTTGTTCAATTCACTTAGCCATTGCCGACCTCGTTCAAGGCTGGATCAGTTTTGAAAAGCTGGCCCCCAAGGACCCTGAACCCTCCACTTCCAAAGCAGCAAAAGAGCAGACTGCTGGTCGTCACCCTTTACCTTCCAGACGAGTCTCCCACCTCCACATAAGCAGTGGCAAGAAAATTAAAAGATATTGTTCTTACATATTCTCATGCTCACTTTGGTGTTTATATTAATTCTGTTGAGTTTGAATTCTGTACTTGTTTTGCATCCTGCAAGCGTTTACAACGGTTTCTGCAGGGATATGGGTTTCGAATAAAGCAGTTTTATTTAGCATGGTCCTTTTCAGTGTGTGTTGGTCATGTATCTCATTATAAAGCAGAAAAATGCAGCTATCAGCTAAGATTGGAATAGCTGAGATTATAATCGACGAGGCTAAGGGGAGATTAGGCGAAGATGTACAAATTTGCCAGGATAGAGTGGATGGATAAGGTCCATTTACATTAGGGGA
Organism: Hemiscyllium ocellatum; assembly: GCF_020745735.1. NCBI lineage: Eukaryota > Metazoa > Chordata > Chondrichthyes > Orectolobiformes > Hemiscylliidae > Hemiscyllium > Hemiscyllium ocellatum. The sequence continues at coordinate 110,618,842 of NC_083410.1, read as the reverse complement.
GGGGTCAGTGACTGGAGTGAGAGTAAGAGTGCTTCAGCCTGAAAGTTATTTAAAGAAGGGTCATGGCAGTAGAGGCAGAAACCCTTGATTTACAAAAAACCCTCAATTCATTTCATGGGGAATCTGCATTCATGAAATTCAGTCGGCCAGTTAAATCCAAGTGAAAGTGACTTTTTTATTCACCTGTGGGACATAGGTGTCACAGGGAGAAGCTGCTGGAGGGATGCCTTCATGAACCGCTGTAATCCATTTACTGATTCTGGATTAATAAATACTATCACCTGGGAAGCTGATCACTCAACCATTGCGTAAATTTTTGTTATTAGCCGGTTTCACCTCACCCAACCCCTTCCTTTCTCTCATTCCAGGAGAAGACATGCCATGGTAAGGCATGATTTGGAGATGCCGGTGTTGGACTGGAGTGTACAAAGTTAAAAATCACACGACACCAAGTTATAGTCCAACAGGTTTAATTGGAAGCACTAGCTTTTGGAGCGCCGCTCCTTCATCAGGTGACAGTGGAGGACACAGTTGTAAGGCACAGGATTTATAGCAAAAGTTTACAGTGTGATGTAACTGAAATTATATATTGAAAATGTATAATTGTCTGTTGAGTCTTTCATCTTTGCAAATACTATGATAGTTTCACTTCTTTCATGTGTAAATCACAGAACATTTTTTTTGGAGTTGCATTCTCAGGTTAACTGTAACAATTGGTGTTAGCTATACAGCATGTTGGTGTTGTGTGATTTTTAACATGGTAAGGCAGGTAGAGGCACAAGGCTGGTGCACTGTTAACTTTCAGCTTTCCACCGCTTATAAGGAGTGAACTGTGCCTGGCTTGATATTGCATGGTGCCCTTAACTGACTGCTCCTCAGCCCCTCCGACTGACAGGACTTGACTGAGGGAATTGTACCCTTTTCAATCTGAGACAGGAGCATTTAGTTAATGCGGTGTGTTTTAGGTGTGACATTGAAATAAGATGGTGCTGCATCACTCCTATGATTGCTGATTGTTGATACCAATGGCCAGTTCCCTGGCTTGCTGGCTGCTCTGAATGGCAAGGCAGGGCAGAAGTGCTTTCAACTTTCAACCTTTCATGCTAAGGGGGTAAAGAGGAGAAAAGGCAAGGTAGGGATGCTGGAGAGCATCCGGCCTGGTGCTAAATGAATATGTACTCAGAGAGTGAGCCTCAAGATGCAGTCTGGTCCAGTCTGGGAGCTGAGTGCATATCCCTTTAATATACACAGTGCCCTTGCAGCAGCATCACAATGAGAGGTTCTGCTGGGCTCCAAAGTGCAGGAAAAGGATATTTGAGGTAGATGGGAAGCTAGCAAATGTCGGAAGCCAGTGTAGATTTGGAGAATGACCAGCCAATTTCTGTTGGGATGTTGCTGCTGGGTGTTTGAGATAGAGGTCTGGACAAGCAAGCAGAGAGCTGCACTTACTAAGCTCCTGCTCTGACCTCCATGTCAAGAATAGAGAATTATGGGAATGTCACTGAGCGTCACTCTCATATCCGCTACAAGATATTTCTGTTCAGTTTAACTAGTGCTCTAGGCCAGAGTTTCATCTTAATGGTGGTTGTTTATTTTGGAGCTTAGACCTGTTCAGTCATTACTACAACCAGAAAATTATTTGCTGTCCTCAGTTCAGTTGTTATTTTTGATAATCCAATTAGCTCTTTGCAGTGGGTAGGGACTGCCTTTGTATTTCTAGGAGTTGGTTTAAAGGCAACCAAAAATAATCATCACTAAACACTGAGGTATTTCTTCAACCAGAAGGTTTTGATCACCAATAACTTTATTCATTTAAATTCATTCCTTGGGCTGTATGTCAATTACTGTTGGAATAGTTCACTGTTTTTGAGAAAACATGTTCCCAGATTTCTCTGTCCATGTAAGTACTTTAAGATTTTACACCAATGATTTGTGCAGTGCTTAACTTATTATCATTGACATGTTAAAGTAATGTCTCATATCAGACCTGAGTGGTAAGTGCTGTCAGTAAAATCCCAGAATTAAACAAAGAACTGGGGATCTGAAACAAAAACAGTAATTGCTGGAAAATCTCAACAGGTCTGGCAGCATGTGGGTGAAGAAAGCAGCGTTAACATTTCAACTTCAGTCACTCTTCTTCAGAAACTGAGTCACTGAACCCGAAACGTTGGCTCCGCATTCTTCCCTGCAGATGTCCAAAGATATTCAGTTTTGGTGGATTGGCCATGGGAAACGCAGGGTTAAAGGGAAAGGGTTGGGGAGTGGGTCTGAGTGGGATGCTCTTCAGAGGGTTAGTATGGACTCAATGGACTGAATGGGGTTCTTCGATTCAATGAATTCTCAGCGTCTATATTCAGTGCAGGTTGGGGAATGGGAGCCCGTGCATTGATGAAGTGGGATTAGATAGTAATGAAGGTAGTAATGAGCGAGAATCCCTGATAATAGACCTCTCACCACTCACTTGCAAGAGTTTCACCTTGACCTCCTGAACTGAGTTGGAAAGTGAGATTTTATTTGGTCTTGGTATTGCGAAGGACCTCGTCCCAATATCTCACCCAATTTTTCACAAACTTCACACCATATCCAACACCATTCAGGACCTGGGAAGATTCCACCTGATGGGCCGAATGGTCTCTTTCTGTGCCAGAGCCATTCTCTGATTCTGTGATCCAATTTACACCATGAATCTGCACCCTCCTCGCCCTTTTGGATACAGTTCCAGTGTTTTCCATTCCTGAACAGCAGTCTTTTCTTCTGCTACACAGAGAATTCCCAGGCTATTGGGCACCACCCAGCTCGTGCCTGTGGTTTGTACAGCCCTGCATCTCGTGCACGTCGGAGGAGCTGGATTTGATGGGTTCTGATTCCATTTGGAGAGTGTCAGGTGAAATATTCTTGAGCGCAGAGAATGACATTTTCTTGCCCCTTGTAAATGAGCAGCCTGACCCGTTTGTGTGCTTTTGAAAACACAATCAGTTGCTGCTAACGAAGAAAGCTGCGAACAAGAATCAATGGGCTGGTGCACAATTTATAAAGTGTCGATCTCTACCGAATGACTTGGGGTATCATTGAAACAGCGACAGGGAGCTATATTTTATCTGTCCAGCAGAGTGCCAGTGAATGAAGGAGATGATGAGAAGTGAGGCTGAGATTGTGAGGCATGTGCAGCCAGGCAGAATTAACTCTCAAACACAGCAACTCATCAGCAGGAAGCCTAACTGGTTAAAATGTCCAAGCTGCCTCTGATGTCTCTGAGGAAGGCTATTCAGCCCATCGAGTCCATGCTGACCCTTTGTGGTCTACTTCCTTTAAGTTCCCCATCCAATTTCCTTTTGAAATCATTCGCAATGATTTCAAGTTTTGTGTCACCTGCAAGCTGTGATTTGCTTCCTTACCTTTCAGTCGCCAGGATATCACTTCTTCCATGCCTACCTTCCTCTGATCTAACAAAAAAACTGCACCTCTCTGTTCTGTTAATTCATTTATCACTGCCTAAAGCACCTGCAACCCACCCCTAAATGCCCAGAGGGCACTTAAGAGTCAACCACATTGCTGTGGGTCTGGAGTCACATACACACCACAACGGGTAAGGACAGCAGACATTAGTGAACCAGATGGGTTTTTAACAGCACTCTACAGTAGTTCTATAAGTGGCACAGTGGTTAGCACTGTTGCCCCAGAGACCTGGGTTTAATTCTCGCCTCAGGCGACTGACTGTGTGGAGTTTGCGCATTCTCCCCGTGTCTGCATGGGTTTCCTCCCACAGTCCAAAGATGTGCGGGTCCGGTGAATTGGCCATGCTAAATTGCCCGTAGTGTTAGCTGAAGGGGTAAAGTTTTGGGTGGGTTGGTGTGGACTTGTTGGGCCGAAGGGCCTGTTTCCACACTGTAAGCAATCTAATCATTTTGACTAACTTTTTATTGAAATCCAATTTCACCAAATGCAGCAGTGGGATTCACACTCACATCCCGAGAACATTAGCCTGCGGTTCTCGATTACTAAATAAAGACCAAAGGAACTGTGGATGTTGTAAATCAGAAACAAAATCAGAAACTGCTGGAAAAGCTCAGCTGGTCTGGCAGCATCTGTGGATACAAATCAGAGTTAATACTTCAGGTCAACTGACCCCTACTCTCTACAGAAGATAATTCGGAAAATATTGCTTTATGTGCAGAAGATAGGGTGGGTGGGAGGCGGTAAGAACTAAAAGATAGGTAAGGATAGAGCTTAAAGAGAGTGAAGAGCAGTTGGACAGATAAAAGAGTGGATAACGCTCTGGCTAGGAGGGTGAATAGCTGTTAACAGAGACTAACAATGCATTGGGAGAAAGTGAGGGAACTGCAGATGCTGGAGATCAGAGTTGAGAGTGTGGAGCCAGAAAAGCGCAGCAGTTCAGGCAGCATCCGAGGAGCAGGAGAGTTGACATTTCGGGCATAAGCCCTTCATTCCTGATGCTGCCTGACCTGCTGTGCTTTTCTAGCACCAAACCTTTCAACACGAACAATGGGTTGTGTGTAATAGCAGACCATGTGCTAACAAGGCCTGGTGTAAGGGGGGTGGGGAGAGCTCAAGTTGTTGAATTCAATATTAAGTCAAGATGCCTGCAGGGTCCCCAAGCGGAAAATGAAACGTAGCCAGACCTGCCGAGCTTGTCCAGCAATTTCTGTTTTTGGTTTTAGGTTACTTGTCCAATGATATTACCCCAACACCATGACGTCCCCTCCATTACTCAGACTCACATTGACACTGTCACCTTTATTTTCTGGGTTGCATTTTGGAGCCTAATACCTGGGTCTGTAAAGTTATTCAGCTCAGCAAACACCTTTAGGCAGTCCATTCACACCAAATCAACTGCATTACCGCTCCCCCACCACCCCATTGCAACAACCCTCTCTGTGACCTGATCACAAAACTCAATCACTTTAGTTAAGTGCAATTTGTTTATGAATCCTTGCTAGTTTTCCTGAATTAATCAGGTCCTGTCCAAATGACTCTTCACTTTGTCCAGTTCACATGTGCCTGCAATCTGTGAATTGTGGGTCTTTCAAAATCATCAAAGAATGTGGCCAGGTCCCAGATGTGATGTCCTCAGCAAATTTCCTTGTTATTCTCCCTCAGCAAACTGGGGCACAAGGGCAAAGCTTCAATTTGAAACTGGGACAAAAATGCACAACTTCTCAGGACTGGGTACCTCAAGGACATCTGAAATATGCCCTGGATCATAATCATCATACATGAACTACTAAAACTAAATGCTCAATAAAAACTGAAAGAACTGTAAATGCTGTAAATCAGAAACAAAAGTTCTGAAGAAAAGTCACTGGAAATCAGAGCAGGACTTAGACACTTAATGGTAAGGTCCTGGGGAGTGTTGCTGAACAAAGAGACCTTGGAGTGCAGGTTCATAGCTCCTTGAAAATAGAGTCGCAGGTAGATAGGATAGTGATGAATGCATTTGGTATGCTTTCTTTCATTGGTCAGAGTATTGAGTATAGGAATTGGGAGGTCATGTTGCGCCTGTACACGACATTGGTGAGGCAACGTTTGGGATATTAGTGTGTCATTTTGGTCTCCTTCCTATAGGAAGGATGTTGTGAAACTTGAAAGGGTTCAGAAAAGATTTACAAGGATGTTGCCAGGGTTGGAGGATTTGAGCTATAGGGAGAGGCTGAACAGGCTAGGGCTGTTTTCCCTGGAGCTTCGGAGGCAGAGGGGTGACCTTATAGAGGTTTACAAAATTATGAAGGGCATGGATAGGATAAATAGACAAAGTATTTTCCCTGCTGTCGGGGAGTCCAGAACTAGAGGGCACAGGTTTAGAGTGAGAGGGGAAAAATTAAAAAAGGATCTGAGAGGCGACCTTTGCACACAGAGGGTGGTGCGTGTATGGAATGAGCTGCCAGAGGATGTGGTGGAGGCTGGTACAATTGCAACATTTAAGAGGCATCTGGATAGATATATGAATAGGAAGGGCTTAGCAGGATATGGACCAAGTGCTAGCAAATGGAACTTGATTAGATTAGGTGTTTTCCCTCTGTCAAAGAGGGTGTAAGTAGTGGAATTCTTTTCCCCAGGTGGTATTGGAGGCTGGGTCTTTAAAGTTATTCAAGACTGAGTGAGAAAGATTTTTGATAGATGGAGGGACTTGAGGAGGGCAGATGGGAATGTGGGGTTGAGGCCTCAACCAGATAGGTCAATGATTTTATTGACTGATGGAGCAGGCTGAAGGGCTGAATGGCCTACACTGCTCCTAATGTTCTTATCAACATTGAATGACCTTTTTGTTACACAGGCTTTTGGCACTTACAAAGGGCCTCCAGGTTGTAGCCCAGAATTCAGGCCGAGTGGAACAGAGGGGCAAGTTGAATGGGGAGGGGTCTGTTTGATGGTGGCTGGGGGAGTGATGAGAGAAGCGAAACTGAGAAGACATTAGAAACCAAAGTCTCCAAAGTGAAGCATCGAAGAGGATTCCTCCTGGTATACCGTTTTCCCTCTGGAAGAGCCACTGCTCCTTCTCAAACTGAAACAGCAAATTGGGACAACTCGGTTTCACTTATTCTCAGTTGGGATATTTACATTGCACCCTCCCAGCCTCAGATTGGTCTCACAAGCAGCTACTCAAGAGACTTGGTCCTAGGACTAGAAATGGTGTATGGCACAGTAACAAACCCTTCGGCCCAACTAATCCATGCCAGTTTTTACGCTCGATTGGAGCTTCCTGCTTTTTCTGATGCAAATCTACCATGTTAACCCTCCATTCATAGAATCCCTACAGTGCGGAAGCAGGCCATTTGGTCCATCGACCATCCAAAGATTAGCCCTTGACCCACCCCCTACCCTATCCTTGTAATCTTGCATTTCCCATCATTAACCCACCTTTCACATCTCTGGACACTATGAGCAATTTAGCATGGTCAATCCATCTAACCTGCACATCTTTCGACTATGGGAAGAAACCGGATCACCCAGAGGAAACCCACGCAAACATGGGGAGAATGTGCAAACTCCATACAGACAGTCGCCTGAGGCTGGAATTGAACCCAAACTCCTGGGGCTGTGAGGCAGCAGCACTAACCACTGAGCCACTGTGCTGCCACTCCATGTTTGTAACTTGTCTTTCCTTAAATACATTAATACTTAACACCTCAATCGCTCCTTTTGGTAGGAATTTCCGCACTCTCATTCTGCTAAAGTTTCTTCTGAGTTCTCAGTTGGATTTATTAATAAATGCCTCACATCGATGGCTTCTACTTTTGTTCTTGCCTCAAGTGGAAACATTTTTCTACTCACTCATGAGCCCTCATCATTTTTGAGACCTGTTTGGTTACCTCACAGTGTTTTCTTTTCAATAGAGGAAGACTAGCCTGTTTATCGATCCGCGCTCGCTATTACCTCTCAGTTCTGATATCATCTTCATAAATCCTCCTATGCCCTTTCTTCATTGCATGTATAACGCTCTTATTGCATTATGTGAACGTGTTGCAGAGGCAGTGAGATGGTAGCAGGTAGCTTGTTTGCATCAGCTGTAATGTCTGCCCCAGACACTTTTCACAAACTGCATCAGCCCAGGATCAATACCTGATTAAAACAACAATTCCACTGATGCCACCAATGTGTCATCATATAATTATGAATCAATTAATACCACTCCCACCCAGATCTCTGCTGTTGATTAAGCTTTTGAAAACTGTTCAATTTCTTCCTGCTTCAAATCATTAGCGAAAGTTATTTACAGTTAGAGTTTAAAATCCAATCTCAAAAATTGCCAATGAATTTTGAAAGTTGTAAAAATAATATTTACATAATATTGACAATATGCATGATGTATTCACATGTGAGGTACATTAATCAGTTAAACAAGGTTTGTAACTTGACATGCTCAGCTCAGAATTGTTGAAAGGGGATTGTTAAAAAAAGAAGTGCAGAGTGCCCAACAATTCATTTCTTATTCATGAATCTCACCAAACACAGCGTCTGAGTTGTGTCAGGAATGGTGAGGAACACTGAGTCTAATGGACAGTTAAATCAAATGGGCTGGCTGATTCTACTCATTTCCCAGTAGATGTGTCAGGTTCAAGTTACCCCCAACCTTTGATGGATGAGCCATCGAGGCACATCATTGGCCTGGAAAGTAGCCCAAAATGAGCAAAAAACTAATTCATTGTCTTTCAGAATAATACTAGATCCATGTGATCTCTGGGATGGAAAAAGTGGTTAACCATGACAACCTGGTCATTAGTTGTGGAACTGGGATGAACCAGCTAGATAATTTCCTCGTGTCCATGTTTCACATTTCCATGCCACCATCCTTTCCATCTCCCCTGGTTCCTCTACCAGACAGTCTCGGAGTTTAGAATGTGATGAATTGTGACATCTAGCTGGGATTAGAATGCAGCTTCAGGTGACCCTGGCACCCATTAAAGAAGCATATTTGTACATGCCAATACTCAAAATCCAATGTCTTAGTATTATCATGGACAGAATGAGGCCAGTGAAGCTCATTAAGAGTCCCACTCCCCTGCTGTTCTCCTGTAGTCCTGAAAATTCTTCCTTTTTAAAATATTAATCTCTTTTAGAATTGGATTGAATGTACAGCTGGCTAATAGGTCATTCAACCTATCTATCCTACAATCTTTACAATGCATATGCCTCACATGAACTAGTGTGAGTTTGTTTCGAACAGCATGATACTATCTCCCATAGCTTAAGAAACTGGATGTGGATACCGTGATATTGAAGAATCCAACACATGTTTATTACAACTAACAATTATGTACATCTTTACATTCCTTTTGCACATCAGTGTCTGGGCTAATACAAAGGCATTAAGTTTCAACAGAGGAACATGCTTTCCGTGAGGTAACATGCTTCAAGTGATCCAAGGTAAGAAGGATATGAGACCTTTATACTCTCCAGTCATGTGCTATTATACAGTGATAACATCATGAACATATCACTTAACCACCTGATGAAGGAGCGTCGCTCCGAAAGCTAGTGTGCTTCCAATTAAACCCGTTGGACTACAACCTGGTGTTGTGTGATTTTTAACTTTATATCAGTTAAAGGTATACTGACTGTGAGATATAACACAACAGGAACCTCATTCAAACCCATTTTCTTCCAATTCCAATAGCATAACCCTCTTGACTTTTCTTCCTCATGGATTTATCATGTTTCAATAATGTAGCATGGATGCTTACATGATTTATTATTTTAGAATACACCTTTTAAACCTGTATCTTCTACCATCGAGAAGGACAATTACATGGGAATACCACCTCCTGCAGTTTCCACTCCTAGCCACTCACCACCCTGACGTGGAAATATATCGCCGTTCCTTCACTGTCGCTGGTTCAAAATCCTGAAATGACCTCTTTAGTGGCATTGTAGGTATCCCCACACTCCATGGACAACACAGTTCAAGAAGGCAACTCACCATCACAGTCTCAAGGGCAACTCGGGATGGGCTACAATGTTACCCCCACCAGCAATGCCCTTGAGTGAGTTAAAAACAAATAATGCTGCGGTGCTCTCCTGCTCCCCAAAGTAAGTCAGGAGAACACATATTAACTGAGGAAACAGCATGGGTCGCAGTGTTATGACCCTCACAGGAACTAAAATAACTCTATTGGCTTGAGTTATAGACAGAGGAACAATATTGAGTTCCATACAGATAATCACAAACTCCAAAAGCTTTGATCTCAGTTTATGGTGTCATCTGGTCTGCCCAATTATATTTCAATCCTGTAAGGTTATCCCTCAAACTATTCATCAATACTTGCCCACAAGAACTCCACATAGTATAGGCATAGAACAAATGTTTGTTTCAGTGATGTTTTAATCTATAAATCCAATGTGTAAAATAATGAAATGTGTTCCCTTGCTTGACAATAATTATTATGAAGTTTGTTTGGAAAGTGGTAACACAAGCAAGTGTTAGGAGCTTGTAATATGACTGAGAAAACTGCTTTTCTTCCTTTTAACGACAACTGAATCTTGTGCGGAACTGAACAACTGCAAATGTAACAACAGACAGGTCAATCCCAACAAGAAGGGTTTTTTTTTCAAAGAGCGTGTGAAGGGAAGCAAACAGCTTATTTCTGCAAGGGATGGTTCAGTTGTGCTCACTCTGAGGCAGAATGAATCCTCAGACAAATAAACACTGTGTCTAAATACGATCATTAAGCTGAAACCTGAGAGGGGAAGTAGTGTGGCTCTGTTCGCGGAGACTAACAACACCCAAGAACATCTCACTTTGTGCTTTAATGAGAAGTGGTTGAGAGTGTGAAGGTGAAAAGACAGCTATAGGGATTACTGGCTGACAAGGTGAGACTGCTTCATGCTTACAATGTTATTTTTCCAAGCTGCAGTTGTGAGGATTGAATTCTTTCAGTTGAAATACAGAAAACATAATCTGACACTCAAGCTAAAGGGATGTGACTAATGAACATGCCTACACTTTTGCTGTCATTGCAATACTCTGTCGGTAAGAAATAGGTTGTAAGGTTTGTAATTTATCTATAGCTTTCTAGTTCTACATTTTGAATAATTATATTAATTTATTCTGTGTTTTCTTGTGTGAATTCTCCAACAGTACCAGCAGGGCATATCAGAAAGTGTCCCAATGTAGTATTTCATTTCAAACATGCCTATCTTTTATTCTCAATTCTGACAATTCATGTTATTGATGAGAAACCAAAATAGAACAAGAGAAATTAGTGAATTTAATTCAACACTTTGTATCAAACAGTGGCTTAAATGTGGAAGAGAGCTCTTTTTTGCTTTTACTCTTTACCATTTACCATAATTGTGCTCCCTCTTTAAACATTTCCTGTCATAGGTATTCTGTTTTGAGAGTGTTTGAGGTATTGAGCTCTGCTTGGTTGCTCCTGTCTGTGCAATGCTGTTCTTTTTACAATTTCTGTATTGATTTTTCTGGATCTTGTTTCATTTCTCAATTGGAGTGATTTTTTTTATCTCCCCTCATTTCGATTGGGACCTCCAGGTCAAAATTATTTCAAAGCGCCACTTTTGGAACTGTTTGGATAACCTTGAGTTTAAACAATTGTGCTATAAACTTTTTTGGGTTCAGCCTGCCTTTATTCAGTTCAGTGGGAAAGGTGAACTGTAACTCCTGTGATTACCAGTATCAGTGTACCCCACCAACCTCCACTGAACCCCGGGATAACACAGCAATGCTGTGAAATCAACAACTTCAAATCATCTCACTCAAGCAGCAAAAACAAGGCTCCTCCTTTACAACTCTCTCCCTCCCTGCTCAACCCTGGGCCACAATGCATTATTTCCAGCTCCTGAAACCTTTCCCTCCCTCCATCTCTCTCTCTGATAAGGGGAGATGGGAGTTCTAAGGAACAACTGACAACTCAGAATAAAAATGCACATTTGTATTGCACCTTTCCTGCCCTAAAGATGCCTCAGATTGCTTCACTGGTAATTAAGGGCTTTTTGAAATGTGGAAACTGCAGCATCATAAAGGAACTAAGCATTCAATTTGTGAACAGCAAGATCCCACAAAAGAACAAAGAATTGGTGGCCAACAATCTGCCTTTGGGACTGTTGATTAAGAGTAAAGTATTTTGGAGGATACCTCAAGAATTCTCCTTTTCTTTGTCAAATATAGATCCAACACCTCCACCAGAGAAGGAAAATGTGTGAAGTGTTTTATTGTGCGATTTGGGAAGATCTTTAGCAATGTGGCTGGTCCAGACATATGATTCTTACTCATAGTTTTACAGCACAGAAAGAAGTCCGTCATCCTGTTGTGTCTGTGCTAATCATCAAACATTCCTAATTTGGAGATGCCGGTGTTGGACTGGGGTGTACAAAGTTAAAAATCACACAGCACCAGGTTATAGTCCAACAGGTTTAATTGGAAGCACACTAGCTTTCGGAGCGACGCTCCTTCATCAGGTGAATGTTACAATCGAGCCCTCCACAATCACGGCGCTGTGGCACAGTGGTTAGCACTGCTGCCTCACAGCGCCTGAGACCCGGGTTCAATTCCCAACTCAGGCGACAGACTGTGTGGAGTTTGCACGTTTAGATTAGATGAGGTTACTTACAGTGTGGAAACAGGCCCTTTGGCCCAACAAGTCCACACCGACCCGCCGAAGCGCAACCCACCCATACCCCTACCCCTACATATACCCCTTACCTAACACTATGGGCAATTTAGCATGGCCAATTCACCTGACCCGCACATCTTTGGACTGTGGGAGGAAACCGGAGCACCCGGAGGAAACCCACGCAGACACGGGGAGAACGTGCAAACTCCACACAGTCAGTCGCCTGAGGTGGGAATTGAACCCAGGTCCCTGGCGCTGTGAGGCAGCAGTGCTAACCACTGTGCCATCGTGCCGCCCCGTTCTCCCCGTGTCTGCGTGGGTTTGCTCCGGTTTCCTCCCACAGTCCAAAGATGTGTGGGTCAGGTGAATTGGCCATGCTAAATTGCCCGTAGTGTTAGGTAAGGGGTAAATGTAGGGGTATGGGTGGGTTGCGCTTCGGCGGGTCGGTATGGACTTGTTGGGCCGAAGGGCCTGTTTCCACACTGTAAGTAATCTAAACATTCCATTCAGTCTGCTCCCATTTTCCAGCGTCCAGGCCACAGCCTTGAATTCTCTGGCTTTTCAAGTGCTCAGTTAATCCTTCTTAAATGCTCTGAGGGTTATTGAGTCATAAAGTCATACAGCATAGAAACAAGTCAATTGGTCCAACTCATCCACCCTGACCAGACATCCCAATCCAACCCAATCCCATTTGCCAGCACTTGGCTCATGTCCCTCAAAACCTTTCCTATTCATATAACCACCCAGATGCCTTTTAAATGTTGCAATTGTACTAGCCTCCACCACTTCCTCTGGCAGCTTATTCCATACACGCACCACCCTCTGTGGGAAAACATTACCCCTCAGGTCCTTCTTAAATCTTACTCCTCTCACCTTAAGCCTCTCATTTTGGACTCCCCCACCCTAGGAAAATGTCCCTGGCTATTTATCCTATCCATGCCCCTTCATGATTTTATAAACCTCTATAAGGTCACACCTCACTCCAAGTCTGACACTCCAGGGAAAAATGCCCCAGCCTGTTTAATCTCTCCCTATAGCTGAAACCCTCCAGTCCCAGCAACATACTTGTAAATCTTTTCTGCACCTTCTCAAGTTTAACAACATCCTTCCTATTAGAAGGGTGACCAAAATTGTGCACAGTCTTCCAAGTGTAGCCTCACCAATGTCCTGTACAACCCAATCCTGTACTCAGTGTTATGACCAATGAAGGCAAGCATGCCAAACGCCTTCTTCACCACCCTGTCTGTCTGGGACTCCACTTTCAAGGAAGTAACCACCTGCACTCCTAGGTCTTTTTGTTCAGCAACACCCACCAGGGGCTTACCATTAAGTGTACAAGTCTGCTCTAGTTTGCCTTACCAAAACGCAACACCTCACATCTATCTACATTAATATCCATCTGCCACTTCTTGGCCCATTAGCCCATCCCATCAAGGTCCCATTCTAGCCTGAGATAATCTCTCCACCACACCATTTATTTTGATATCATCTGCAAACTTACTAACCATACCTCCAATGTTTACATTCATATAAATGATGAAAAGCAGTGGACCCAACACTGATCCTTGTAGCACACCGCTGGTCACAAGCCTCCAGTTCAAAAACAACCCTCCACCGTCACCCTCCATCTCCTACTTTCAAGTCAATATTGTATCCAATTGGCTAACATTCTCTGTATCCCATGTGATCTAACCTTACTGACCAGTCTACTATGTTGAACACTTTGATGAAGTCCATATAGACACTCTCCAATGCTCTACCTTCATCAATCTTCTTTGTCACTTAGTCAAAAACTCAGTCAAGTTTGTGAGACACAATATCCCACAGACAAAGCCATGCTGACTGTCCCTAATCAGTCCTTCACTTTCCAAATATATGTAAATACTGTCCCTCAGAATCCCCTCCAACAACTTACCCACCACTGGCGTAAGGCTCACTGGTCTATAGTTCCCTGGCTTTTTCCTACAGCCTTTCTTAAACAACAATATCACGTTAGCCAACCCCCAGTATTTCAGAACCTCACCTATGGCTATTGATGATACAAATATCACAGCAAGAAGCCCAGCAATCTCTTCCCTAGAACAAAGTTTTAGGAAACATCTGATCAGGTCTCAGGGATTTGTCTACCTTTGTGTGTTTTAAATCCTCCAGCACTTTCTTTTCTGTAATAGAGATATTTTTTGAGATATCACTATTTATTTCCCCAAATTCCCTAGCTTCCATGAGCTTCTCCACAGTAAATACTGATGCAAAATATTCACTTAGTATCCTGTGGTCCCACACATAGATGGCCATGTTGATCTTCAAGAGGACCTATTCTCTCCCTAGTGACCCCTTTTCCCTTAATGTACTTATAGAATCTCTTTGAATTCTCCTTAACTCTATTTGCCAAAGCTACCTAATTTGTATTGTCCTGATTTCTCTCTTACTGCCGTTATATTCTTTTTAGGATTCACTCGATCCCTGTTGTTTATACCAGACATATGCTTCCTTCATTTTCTTAACCAGAGCCTCAAAGTCTCTAGTTATCCAGCATTCTCTACACCTACCAGCCTTGCCCTTCACACTAACAGGAACATACCATCTCTGAACTCTCGTTATCTCATTCTTAAAGGCATCTGACTTCCCAACCGTCCCTTTAACTGCGAATTATCACACCCAATCAACATTTGAAAATTCCTGTTTGATACTGCAAGTATGAACTTTAACTTTTTGATTAGTTCTATCCCTTTTAGAACTATTTTAAAACTGATAGAATTACATTCACTTGCCCCAAAGTGCTCCCCCACTGACACCTCAGTCACTTGCCTTGCCTTATTTCCCAACAGAAGATCAAATATTTTTCCTTCTCTAATAGGCACATCCACATATTGAATAAGAAAGTTTGCTTGTACACTCTTAACAAATTCCTCTCCATCCAAACCTTTAGCAGTTTGACAATTGCAGTCTATATTTGGAAAGTTAAATCCACAACTATTACAACCCTATTTTTTCTTACAGATGTCTGAAGTTTCCTAACATATTTGTTTCTCAATTTTCCACTGACTATTGGGGGGTCTGTAATACAATCCCAACAATCTTATTTTTAAGTTCTACTCCTTTAACTTCACCGAAGAATCTCCCAGGAATATCCTCCCGAAACACAACTGTAATATTCTCCCTAACCAAAAATGCCATTCCCCTCCTCTCTTGCCTCCCTTTCTAACTCCTTTAGTATCTATATCCCATAGCATTAAGCTGCCAGTCATGTCCACCCCTGAGCCACATTTTTGTAATAGCTATGATGTTCCAGTCCCATGTTCCCAACCATGCCCTGAGTTCATCTGCCTTTCCTGTCAGGCCTACCTGCATTGAAGTGGATGTAGTTTCATTCATCAATCTTTCCCCGCTAAGTCCTTGCCTGCCTTTTTGCCTCTCCCATCCTTACAGGTAGTGAGTTCCAGATATAGGGCTTGCAACACATTATTATTGGGATGAAGAGCTTCAGTGGTGAGGATAGATTTGCAGAGCTTGGGACTTCTCCTTGGAGTGCAGAAGACCAAGAGGAGATCTGGTGGAAGTTTACGAATCATGCTGGATGGAGTTGATGGGGGAAACTCGTCCCTCTCATAAAAGGGTCATGAACAAGGCGACACAGATTCACACTGATTTACAAAAGACAAAGGAGTGATGAGGAGAAGACTTTTTCACTCAGGGGGTAGCTCAGGATGGAATGCAATGCCTGGAAGTGTGGTGGGGGAGGGTTCAACTGAGGCATTTCGGGGGTGGGGGGGGGGATAGATAATTAACTAGATGGCAAAGAGAGCATGTTTATAAGGAAAGGTGGGAGAAAGGCTCTAAATTCTGAGATTCATTTGGAGACCAGGTGAATACACGATGGGCTGAATGGCCTCTTGCTGCATTGTAATACTTATGTAATTCTGATTTTGTGATTCCACGATGTGCCACTCTCTCAGCACAGTCTGTTCTGATACAACACAACAGTTCTGTACCCATGCAATACCGTGTTAGAAGGAAGTCGTGTAACAGCAGCACCATTTAACCCAATATGACTGGAATCACGCTATAGCCAATACAGGTAAAGTTGGCATTCTACAAATAACGGTCTAAATTCTTCAATCACGTTATAGCCAATTCATGTTGAAGAAAAGTTTCGGAACTGATTGTATTGTGCTGTCATGTGAGCCTAGGGCACGTGCTGTGGTGTCTGGAGTGTGGATTGACTGCACAGACATCTGTGTTAGTAGCCAGGGTATGAGCTCCAAGCCAAGGTTGACAGCTGGCTCTTACCTAAGCACTTTATCTGTCTATGAATGTCGTCAGTTATGAGGGAGAAGCCTCAGAGGTATTTGCTGAGGATTTCTTCATTATTGCTCTCACCCTTGCGTTGCTAGATATGTGACAGAAAGCTCAGTTATGCCTCATCAAGGAACTCTCCACTTCCAGTAGAATAGTTTCAACAGCGTGGAAACAGCTGTGATCAAGATTACTTTTGCAGACAACAATTCTTCCTTAACAAACACCATCGACACAGAATAACTGGTTGCTTATCTCATCCGTTTCCAAGATAAAAAAACAGAGGAGTAATCTCTTCACCCACAGCTTGTTGAGGAGAAGGCAGTCCTGACCAGAAGGGAGGTGATTGGAACAATATTGGGGGGGGGGGGGAGGCATATAGGGGAGGCTAGAAAAGCAGGAAGGAGAAAGAACTAGACCGTTATGCTCATATTGCTGTATATTTACCAATCCTCTATACAAGTCTCATAACTTAGAGGCATTCCCCAGGCTTTTCCCCATAACCTTGTAGGACACAACTGCAATGAGACAAGTTTCTAAGTATGGCACATGATTATTTACATGAATTGAAAACTACCCAGCAGTGCCCAGATGGCAGCATCATGCCTACAGCTCAGTTACTATGACTGTTATGTACTGGCCTCTGTTCCAAGTGTTGGGGAGGGTAACTTACAGGACGGTGACTAACCCCCCAACACACAAGTGAGAGCGTTCCCTGTATCAAGCACCAATTGATGCCGTAGTGCTGTCCAGTGAGGAGCCTTGTCATTGAGGTCTCCCTCGCTACCTGACATTTCAGGCCAATCAGAGGCTCACGTTGATGACTGTGAAAAGTTGCATTGGTATGGTCCCAGCTGGTGGTAACCCTGGAAACATCCGCTCCCAGAGTAAACCTTGGCTTGATAGACTGTGAGATTTTGTTTTGCAGTTTGATTATTATTGTTATGGACAAGACCCTCTTAAAATATTCCAAGAAAGTAACCTAGACCCTAACCTTCCTTACTTTAAAGGCAAATGTGAAGTGCCTGTTCCCGATGCAACGTGATTGGTCAAACCACTCGACGTTAAGCAAAACATAATTTCTTTAAACACTGTATTTAAAATACAACAAAAGAAAAAGGAATTTAGAATAACCTAACTCTGTTGGAAACTTAACAGAATTATAGATGCAGTAACTATTACTAATTAACTATTACTAATTAATTGATCCAATATAGTAACATCCCATAAACACCGTCCTTGGCAAAGAGGATAATTCAGACACAGATTCTCACATGCAGTTCTCTAATCCAGGAGGGAGAAAACAGCATCAAAATAAAATTCAGAATCTCCAGTAGTAGCCTGGAGACATTCATTGAAGCTTCCAGCTCTGTTGAGACCCCTATGGCTTCAGACGCTACTCAGAAATCCTGATCTGTGAGAGCTGGCCACACCCATTCAGGCTGCATCAAAAAAACCCCCAAGGCCCCCAAGCTGTTTACACAAGTGGTCTTCAATAGCCAGCTCATACCTCTGCCTTACAATCTCTCTTTAAAAAAAAGCTCAAAATAACCTGTTACAGTTACCACTTCATCACGCTATGGAGTCAATTACTGAATATATTCATGGTAAGCTGCCAATATAATTTACAATAATTATTTGAAATAGTTCTATTACAAATATCAGAAATAAAGATTCAACTCTTTCACCCTCAACAGTAACCATACAAATACTCAAATCTCAGTGAAGGGACACTCTTCAATATTTCAAAGTTACCTGTACTGTTGGCACACTTGGTCTGTTTTGGGCAAACATCAACATTTACCCTTCTTGAGATGCTTAAACAAAATGCTAACTCAGCTCACTTATTCCTTAACACAGACTTTTTGAATTACTCTTCCACAGCCTTATGACTCTGGAGTTTTTTTTTAATTGCCATCAAAACAACAGAGGCCTTCTTTTCTCCTGTCCCTAACTGTCCCAGAGAGACAGCTGAACTGTAGTGTTGATCTTTCAGGCTGTTCCTCATGATGTGACCTGCTACTATTTTAAAGAAACCTGCACAATCCTGGTGTTTTGGTTAGTTTCTTTTTCTGAAGGGAAATTATTTCTCTCTCTGTCTCTCGAGGGTACCTTGTTGCTCACACCAGTGTTTTCTTTTCTCTCTTCTAGTCTTGCTATTCTAAAGCAGTAGGCTATTCACCTCAGGTTATTTGTTTAAATGCATGCTAATACATTTCCAGATGCCCCAACACTCACAGAAGGAAGCTAAGTCCTTCTCTTCCTAACCCACATGCAGAAATACAAATGAAATTTAAAGGTATACATGGTTTTGTCCACATTAGAACCCTACATTGTGGAAGTAGGCCATTTGGTGCATAGAGTCCACACTGACCCTCTGAAGACCATCCCATCCAGACCCACCCACTACACCCCGCTTTGTACATGGCAAATACACCCAACGTACACATCCCTGAGCACTATGGGCAATTTAACATAGCCAATCCACCAAAACCTGCAGATCTTTGGATTTTGGGAGCACCCGGAGGAAACCCACACAGACGAGGGGGGAATGTGCAAACTCCCCAAGGGAATTGAACTAGAGTCCTTGGCACCATGAGGTATCAGTGCTGACTACTTCTAAACAGTGCATTTTAAAGCTTGATCATACATAGCCCAGCTGGCAAGTGCTTCCTTCGGGGGTGGGGAGCAGGGAGGGAACACTTGGGGGGGGGGGGCAATTTCAGGAGAGATGATGTCATGGAGATTTTCCTTGCTGAAAGTCCTTCTTCCAGTTTTTGCCTTAACAATGTTCACCAATCATAGGAAAGCAGGAAGCTGCTGAGATGGGCTGAATAGCTTCATTCCTCATTCAGACTTAAGACCGTGGACTTCCAGATGCCCTCAGTTTTATATCACCATCCTTTTAAAAGTTATTTATGTTCATGTTCAAAATCTTTTAACAAGACACTGGAGTTGAGATACAAATTAATCATGATAGAAATGAATGGCAGAACAGATTTGATAGGCTGAATGGTCTCTTGTTGTTTCTATGTCCACACCATTATCTTTATCTTCATTGCCATCCTGTATAACTTTGCCTGTTCCCCAGTGTCTGCCTGTCTCACTCTATAGCCTGTTGAATTTTATATATTAGATTAGATTCCCTACAGTGTGGAAACAGGCTGTTCACCCCAACCAGTCCACACCGACCCCCTGAAGAGTAACCCACCCAGATCCATTTCCCTCTGACTAATGCACCTAACACTATAGGCAATTTAGCATGGCCAATTCACCTGGCCTGCACATCTTTGGACTGTGGGAGGAAACCGGAGCACCCGGAGGAAACCCGGGAAGACACGGGGAGAATGCACAAACTCCACACAGACATGCACCCGAGGCTGGAACCTGGGACCTTGGTGCTATGAGACAGCAGTGCTAACCACTGAGCCAACATGCCACCCATGATGATGCAAAGTAGACTTCCTGAATCGAAATGTCCTCAGGAGCAATGAGACATAAAAGTTTCAATTGTCATTGTGGATTTCAGCCCGTTTCTGTAACCCGGGTGAAGGTCTAGGCTGACCTTCCAATACATTCTGATGGAGTGCTACACCAGCAAAGCTCATGGAGTCTTAGAATCATAGAGTCATACAGCACAGAAAAAGACCTTTCGGTCCAACTAGTCCACACTGACCATGTTCCTAAACCAAACTAGTCCCACCTGCCTGTGCTTGGTGTCTCCCCCTCCAAACGTTTCCTATTCATGTACTTATCCAAATGTCTTTTGAACCCTGTATCTGTAATCACATCCATCACTTCCTCTGGCAGTTCCTTCCATGCACAAACCACTCTCTGTGTAAAATAGTTACCCCTCAGGTCGTCTTTAAATCTTTCTCCTCTTACCTTAAAAAATACCCCCTTAATTTTGAATTACCCCGCCTGAGGCAAAAAACCCTTGCTCTTCATCTTCATGATTTTATAAATCTCTAAAGGTCACCCCTCAACCTCCTGTGCTCCAGTGAAGAAGGTCCCAGCCTATCCAGCCTCTCCTTATAACTCAATCCTTCCATTCCCGGCAACAATATTATCTGAACCGTCTCCAATTGAATGACCGTCTCCTTCCTATAGACAGGTGACCAGAACTGGACACAGTACTCCAGAAGAGGCCTCACTAATGTCCTGTACAGCCTCAACATGATTTCCCAACTCCTATACTCAAAGGACTGAGCAATGAAGGCATGGCAAGAAATATTTAGCTGAGGCCTCTCTGTTAATGGAAAAGGATAGGGTGGCAGTAAACCGCAGCCTATAATCATCCCTCAAACAATTTTATGGAAAAAAAGACACAGGTTTGTTTTACAATAATTGAGGGCTGGTCACCATTATATGGTCGCCATGTTTTTAATCAAATGCCATAAACTCCCATGGAGGGATTGGAACCCCTGTTCATTTGCTCATTGCTGTTCGTAGAAACTTGTGTAAAAATTGGCTTCTCTGGATTATGACAGTGACTACTCGATTGGCAGTGCTCTGGTGTGTTGCTCGTTTTGAAAGATGCTATATGAATGCAAGTTTGTGTCAATAGCAAGATGTCAAAACTGCCTGGAGAATGAGCCCCATTAAAGATCTTATAATGTGTTAATGATGCCCCTTGTATTAAGGGTAGATAGTGGGAAATCCAGGAGGGCAAGACTGCTATGAAACCTGGACTAACAGCAAAGAATCTGGACTCAAAAGTCTAGCCCATCCCATTACTAGAAACACTGCTATTTAACGACAGTAATATTCATGAGGGAGACATGCAAGTTCATTTGTTGATATTAAGGATTGTTGATGCGTTTTTTTTCTAAGTGTGATATGAACAATTTTGGATTCAATTGCTTAATCAGAATAAAGATTAGCCATTTGAACAAATCAAGGAAATATGCATCTTCAAGATTAGTAAACATGTTTCAGGAGGTTTCAACTTAATCGTTTCCAGTCTGAGTTCAGTTCTGAATCCGAGAGTTCAGCAAAATATTGCCATATGTCTCCAGTGGTTGGTTCAACCTTACACATATGGTACCAGAAACAAAGCCTTCAACCATGTGACCTCTTTTTGGGTTGTAGCTGAGGACTGTAGCAGCAGAGGTAGGCCATTCAGCCCATCAAACCTTCCACACCATTTGATGAGAGCATGGCTGATCTGGTAATCCACGCTCTTGCCCCTGCTTCTGGAATAAAAGCCGACCATGTAACCACACTCAACCGTTGTAAAACATCTGTTCATTCACCTGCTTTTGGGGAAGAGGCCTGTTCATCCTTACCCAGTCTGTGTACATGTGACTCCAGGCCCACACCACTGGTTGACTCTTAACTTCGCTCTGGTAATCAATAGCCAGCGATGAAAGGCAGAGCAGGTTTGATGGGCTGAGTGGCCTACTCCCATTCTTATTTTCTATGTCCTGGGTACAGGGGTTCTAATCTCTCCATGGGAGTTGATGGCATTTGATTAAAAACATGGTGACCATATAACGGTGACCAACCCTCAATTATTGTAAAATCCCAACTGGCTTATTAATGCCCTTTTGGGAAAGC
This sequence comes from Hemiscyllium ocellatum, assembly GCF_020745735.1. Classification (NCBI taxonomy): domain Eukaryota; kingdom Metazoa; phylum Chordata; class Chondrichthyes; order Orectolobiformes; family Hemiscylliidae; genus Hemiscyllium; species Hemiscyllium ocellatum. The sequence continues at coordinate 110,596,901 of NC_083410.1, read as the reverse complement.
AATCTGCAATTCTTACCCACTGGCCGAGATGAGGGGTCCAGATGTGGCTAATTCTAAGCTTGCCTCTGAAACAGCTGAGCAATCCTGGCATTTCAGGGGCAGTTAGTGATGTGCTAGACCAACCATGATAATCGGAAGAAAGAAAAAAAAAATGTAAGTGTGGCTTTTCGATTGAAGGAACGATCGGACCCTACTGAAGAAGTAACCTCTTCTGTTGCCACCTCATATGATCAAGTTAAAAATTACACAACGCCAGGTTATAGTCCAACAGGTTTAATTGGAAGCGCTAGCTTTTGGAGCTCCGGAACTTTTGCTATAAATCCTGTGCCTTACAACTGTGTCCTCCATAACCACTTGATAAAGGAGCGGTGCTCCAAAAGCTAGTGCTTCCAATTAAACCTGTTGGACTATAACCTGGGGTGGTGTGATTTTTAACTTTGTACACTCCAGTCCAACACTGGCATCTCCAAATCATATGATTAAGGAATATAAAACTCTTTTAGAACTGACTGACCTAGGGAGATCTTGATGGACCTTGATGTACACACCTAACTACTATGGCATCAGCAGGAGTTTGAGATTAGCGTCTGGCATTGAACGTCATTTGAATTGTCTCTTTCAGTGCCATTGGCTTCACATGTTCACAAGGTCCCTGACAATTTAAGTGCTGCTTTAACCTTGGATAATGACAGGATGTAGCTCACTTATCAAGGAAACATCTGTGATAGACTGATGCCTCTAACAGGTTCAGAAATGTAACGCGGGACCAAGGAACTCTGGTACACAGACCTCAAGACAAAAGGATATCTTGTGGGATTTATTTATTTCCTACTGTGTTTTACAACAGATACATTTTTTCACTGGCCTGTCAGAGGTTGTGATAGAAGTTGAACCGTTGGTGGTGAGCACCGAATATGAGTGAGAAGAGTAAGGTGGGATTTTCAATGGTTGCTAGAATTGAGAATTGATGTCTGATTGACTTGAAAATTATTCACTCAGTGCATTCCCTCAGTCTCCAACTCACAATGCAGTTTTACAGAGGCAGCAGGCTGAGGGGAAAGCCCCCTTTCCCCCTGTGGATGGCCCACTGATCGTCCAAGCAAGCTTGTCAAAGGACTGCAGAGACATTGGACACCATTTTAATATTGATGTGAAATGGGTGATCCCAGTCTGATGTACACTTTTGCACAATGCCCGAGTCAAAAATGGACAGAAATTAAAGTTCTTCCAACTAATGGTGAGAAATGTTGGCAACTTGGGGACCTCACAAACTATTGTGTGCTTTACCTTCCCTTTAGTCACTTGGTCGCATCTGTGTGCTGTGATACCATTGGCCTGACGATGATCTGTCACAACGCTGTCTCACAGATGTCTCTCACTCTTTGCAAGGTCCCCTCCAAGCCACTCACCAACCTAACTTGGAAATATATCGCCATTTCTTCACTGTCACTGGGTCAAAATCCTGGAATTCTCTCCCTAAGGGCATTGTGGGTCAACCCACAGCAGGTGGACTGCATCAGTTCAAGAAGACAGCTCACCACCACCTTCTCAAGGGGCAACTACGGACAGGGCAATAAATACTAACCCAACCAATGACATCTACATCCCATATTCAAATACAACATTAACTGCATTGCACCTTTTTGAAACAATTTGTCCCATCAATTGCCTTTCATTGGTATTTGTTAGCCTGTAAATGTTGCTTTTGCCCAAATGATCAGTCCCAAGTCCATGGCAGGTATTTCTAATAACACAATACATTATACCGTAACACACATTCCAGGCTGTGAGATACTAACCCCGGGGAATACCGACCGCGGGGATTACCAACCCTGGGGAATACCGACCCTGGGGAATACTAACCCTGAGGAATGCTGACCCTTGGGAATACTGACCCCGGGGAATACTAACCCTGGGGAATACTGACCCTGGGGAACACTGACACTTGGGATTACTGATCATGGGGAACACCGTCCCTGGGAAATACTGACTCTGGGGAACACTTACCCCGAGGAATGCTGACCCTGGGAAACGCTGACCATGGGGAATACTGACCCTGGGGGTTACTGACCATGGGAAACGCTGACCCTGGGGAATACTGACCCTAGGGATTACTGACCCTAGGGAATACTGAGTTGAAACATATGGTGCTGGAAAAGCACAGCAGGCCAGGCAGCATTCAAGGAGCAGGATGCTGCCTGGCCAAAAGTCTCCTGCTCCTCGGACGCTGCCTGGCCTGCTGTGCTTTTCCAGCACCACACGTTTTAACTCTGGTCTCCAGCATCTGCAGTCCTCACTTTCTCCTGGGGAATGCTGACCCTGGGGATTACTGACCCTGGGGAATATTGACCCTGGGGAATATTGAATTGTTGGGAGTGCTGAGGCCTGTCTGAGAAAGCCTGTTACCATGACAGAGTTTGTCAGTAGACACAAAGTCTTACTTGAGCCATTGGAGGTGGTGCACTAACCTCCATTCAGCTCCAGCACCATACAATGTGATGGAATCTGAGGACACACACAGGACCTGTCAGTCATTTCCAACATATCGAAGACCAATCCGCTCATCCACAATCCCAGGGAGCTGTCAATGATTGGATGGTATGGATCAATAGTGACTTGGGGGTGCAAGCATTCATTGCCTTGAAAGCACAGAACAAGCAAGGATATCATGAGTAGAATTATCGAACACAACAGCAAAGAGCTGTGCTAAATGTGAACAAAACAATATGTTGGTGAAATGCTTAAACTAACATCTCAACAGTCAGCTATCACATGTTGATATCTTTAACAGTTTTTTTTGGAGGATGCATGATCGGCAATTCCGTACCTGATCAAAATTTCCTGGATTGGAAATTTCCTGCATTACAGTTTATTCAAATTTGGCTGTTTGACACCTTTGTTTATTGTGGTAACCTATCAGAAGGAAACACAGTATCTTTCATTGTATCGAGAAGTAATTTGTTGCAATTCATCTGACTGTTTGTCTTAAAGGGAAGGAATAATTGCATTAACATCATTCCAAAACCTGACTTCCTGCCTCAAATGCTCCCCAGAGTTCCATCAGTCTGTTACTCTGATGAACTGCATCAATGTTTTTATAAACTCAGTATGGGGTTGTGAATCATCCTGTGTTAATTCTATTGCTGTGCAAACTAAAAATCTGATGACAGTTTGGACATTTTTAATTTTGTTCTCAGTTGTTATTCAGCGCTTGTTGTGAGGGTAATCATTTTAGCTGTATTGCTTTTGTCGTACAAATTTATATTCGGAGAGTTTGAGTTGTCATTTGAATGGCTAGGTCTATCTAGTAAATTAGAGAGTTAAACATTAATCTCTGCTTTGTCTTCCAGCTACAAGCTTTCATTCACACATAAACAAAGGGGACTGATTGTTTCATACGCACCGTATTTTAAATTTATCATAATAATCGCTCAAGTCCGCTCAAACTTTACAAAGTACAAACCTAACTCTTTGACCAAGCTTTTGATCAACAGCTCAAATATCCCTTTCTGTGGCTTGTTGTCAAATGTTGTTTAATGGTTGCTCATAAGAAGCACTTGGGATATTTTGTTGAATTAAAGGTACATTGTTTTTAAAAAAGACCCACAATCCACAGGATGTGGGGATTGATGACTGGCCAGCATTTATTGCCCATCCCTAATCACCCTTCAGAAAGTGGCGGCCAGCTGCCTCCTTGAACCATTGCAGTCAGTGTGAACATAAGGACGAGGAGCAGGAGTAGGCCGTCTGGCCTCTGGAACCTGCTCTGCCATTCAGTAAGATCATGGCTGAACTTTTCATGGACTCAGCTCCTCTTATTTGCCAGCTTACCATAACCTTTAATTGCTTTTCAGTTAAAAATCACACAACACCAGGTTATAGTCCAACAGGTTTAATTGGAAGCACACTAGCTTTTGGAGTGACGCTCCTTCATCAGGTGGTTGTGGTGCACAGTCACCCAATGAAGAAGCAGCACTCCAAGTGCTAGTGCTTCCAATTAAACCTGTTGGACTATAACCTGATGTTGTGTGAGTTCTAACTTTGTACACCCCTGTCCAACACCGGCACCTCCACATCATTTCTTTTCAGTGGTGTGATGTAAGTTCAATAAATGCTGAATACCACTACCTAATGTAAAGAATGTTTACAGGCAGACAATTGATGCTGCTATCATTCAAGAGTGATAGATAGGAAGCATAACCTGTGCATGACTTTTTTTGAACTCATTTTAACTTGGGATGCAAAGCATTTAAGGTTTCTGTTAATCCAAATGAAGAATCTGGACAAAACAATCTCAGTCTGTGATGAATGACAGGAGATGCCTCCTCCCGCTCCAGTGAAGGGTGATTCAGAGAAAGAAGCAGCTCATTGCATCTCACGATCCCAATGAAAACAGGGTGGTTGATGGCTATTTATCGCTAATATCATTAATGCAGAGACCAGATAATGTTCTGGGGACCTGCGTTCCAGTCCCACCATGGCATCACTTAAAATTCAACAAAAGTCTGGAATTGAGAGTCTAATGATGACCATATAATCATTGTGGATTATAGGAAAAACCCCTCTGGTTCACTAACGGTCTTTGGGGAAGGAAACTGCTCTCCAGTCTGGTCTGGTCTACATGTGACTCCAGACTCACAGTGACAGGATTGACTCTTAATTGTCCTCTGGGGAATAAATGCTGGCCTATCCAGTCACATTTTAAAATGAATAAGAAAAGACAGCGAAGTATTGTGTGTAAGTTGGCTTGTCAGTTTGTGCCCTTATAGCCACCACTTGCCACTGCTCAGCATGAGGATAAAATAAATTGCATTTTTATAACCGATATAAAATCCACCTTCTTGTAAAGACTTGCAAAACATGCAATAGGGTGAGGTTAGACTTCGATTGAATCTGGATGAATGAAAGCAAAGCCACCTGATTACAGCTGAGGGTGGACAGGGTGTGGGTTGTGAAGGTGGAAGTGGGATGAAAGTTAGGATAGGCTATGGTATGTATCAACACTGCATGCTTCTCCACTGCTGATTGAACAAACATTGTCACTAACTTCTACTCTGAGGTCATTAAAGCTGGGATTGCTGAGGATATCCCAGAATGGCGGGCTTCGATGGACAGAATTGAGTCTGAGAGAAACAGGCCCTTCCGCCCAACTCATCAATGCCAATTGTCCAGAAGTTGGCAGAAATTAAACATAGGAGAAAGTGAGGTCTGCAGATGCTGGAGTATCAGAGCTGAAAATGTGTTGCTGGAAAAGCGCAGCAGGTCAGGTAGCATCCAAGGAGCAGGAGAGTCGATGTTTCGGGCATGAGCCCTTCTTCAGGAGCTTATGTCTGAAACGTCAACTGCCCTGCTCCTTGGATGCTGCCTGACCTACTGCGCTTTTCCAGAAATGGAACATATTCTGGAAAGTGCTGAGACCGCAACATAGGAGACAAATCCGAGATGTGACTGCAAAAACAATTTGTTTTGAACATTTGAAATTATAAAACTAACAGAGACTTGATACAGGCTTTTTGGTTTGTCAAGGCTTCAATGGGCCCTGCTGGCAATCCCTAGACATTGTCCTTCAGTCATAGAGCCATAGAATCATAGAGATGTACACGCACCACCCTCTGCATGAAAAGGTTGCCCCTTAGATCCTTCTCATTTCAGCTGGGAACTAAGCCTTTATAATGGCCCAACAAATGGTCTACCCTCAGGAATACAGAATGGAAGATAGACTTACTCAACACATATTTTCAATTTTTGTAAACAACAGTCGTAACTTTCTTCTGCTGTCAATGTATTTAAAAAGGAAATTAAATAAAGCCAGAACATACAGGAAGCATCTAGACAGGAAAAAACCAGCCCGTAGTTTACTTAGTAACAGTCAAGCTGCTTCTGCACAGGCACGTTAGAGAAGTTCCTGGCCTAGTCTGTCACATACAGATGGATCTTTTGTATGTTTTGTTTGTATTTAGGACCTTCTCATCATAAGAGGATGGCTGCAAGAGGCAAAGGACACAAAAGTGAAAATGCTGTGACTTTGTGAATCCTTGGTTGAGCACAGAACAAGTTAAATAGGTCACAAGTTAAAGTTGCAAGCAAAACTAAACCCACATCAAATAGAAAATATTAACTTGATACTTGGCTGGTCGAACAACAGATTGCCATCAATAAAATGCAGAAGGAAAAGAGTCCAGTTGAACCTCTGAAATCCTGTTGGCACTAACAAGGGTGTTGGTGTGGTAATCCAGGCAGGTGCCATTTTCTCACAAGGTTTCAGAGCAACAGAACTGATGCAAACAAGTCATGGTCTAGCTCAGTGAGGCATCAGAGTTCAGAAAAAGGTAATTTAAAGAGAGTCCAACTTTTCCTTCTGCATCCCAGATTCCCAGTCCAGGCTTCCCAGCCCACACTATGCCACCAAGGGAGTCCTGCTCCAGGCTCTGACACTTATTGTCAACCCAGCTATGCAATAGTGAAACGAAGGGCTTTACATGTCAGATTTTGACCCAGTAACTCTGAAGGAACGGCAACATTTTTTCAAGTTGGGATGATGTGTGGCTTGGAGGGAAGCTTGCAAGGAATGCTGATCCCATGTATCTGCTGCCTCTGGATGGTAGCAGTCGCAGGTTTGGAAGGTGCTATCAGTAAAGGTTTGGTGAGTTGTTTCTATCCATCTAAGTGATGGCACACACTGCATCCATGATGGAGGGGAGTGCATGTTGACTGCATGAGATGGTTCGCCAATGAAGAGTTAATCCTGGGAAAGACAGAGAGAGAGAGAAAGAGCAAGGTAGAACTTGGCTACCAGTGTGGGGCATGTGTAAAGAGGACATTACCTAAGCTAGCCTTTGGAAAGATATTTACTGGAGAACACATTAAGGACCAAATGCAATAAATGTGGCTTTGGAAAACAAAATGTTGATTTTAGTCCTCACAAATGAGAGTGTCATTATAAATGGAAAATGAGGAATTAGCCCTTACACTGCTAGAAATGATATCACCGAGAAGGACAAGATTCCAGAACTGGGGTGAATGAACTTCCAGAGAAAGTGGTGGATTCAGGTACAGTGACAACATTAAAAAGACATTTGGATTAGTATAAGGATAAGAAAGGTTTGGAGGGATATGAGCCAAGCGCAGGCAGGTGGGACTAGTTTGGTTTGGGAATATGGTCGGCACAGACTGGTTGGACTGGTTGGTCCCAAGGGTCTGTTTCCATGTTGTATGACGCTATAATTATGACTGAACTGAAGGCTGAGATCAACAGGTTTATGAGACTTTTGGACATTAAGGGAATTAATGACATGAGCAAAGGTCAGGAGAATGTGGTTGAACTGGCTGTGGCCTTATTGAACAGTGGATTTGGTTTGAGAGGGTGCCTGGTTCACTGCTCCTTACTGCCTTATGCAAGTTATCTTGACAAGTTTCTGTAACACAGTGCCTCACTCTGGCTCCAACTTGCAAGCATTGCATGAATGTTTCCTCAGTAACATCCAAAATGATATTACACAACTGTCCATTGCCCATACCCACCCGCCTGCAGCTTCCTCTCGGCCCCCATTCGACTGAAAACATGCTTGTTGACGGTAAATATCCTTCCCTAAAAGACATCAGTGAATTGGTTGGGTTTGGGTGGCACTCTCTGACTGTTTTCAATCCCAACTGCAGTCTCTAATGTCCTTTCGGGATGGCCAATGTGATTGTATTCCATTCTTCAGCACAGCACTGCAATGTTTAGAAAGGGAATTACAAAGAGACCTTAGCTAGTTGTCCCTTTAAACTCAAAATTACAATTGCGCTGTCTCTGGTTTGGTGAGTCAAGTGCTGTGATGTTAAACTGTTGCGATAGTACTATGGTCTAATGAAGAGTCGGCACTGAGACAGGAGAGCAAGATGTGTGTCATAAATGAACATTTCACTACTGCCAATCAAAGCTCTGGATGTGTTTTCTTGAGTTTGTCTGGTGTCCTTTTGGCCCAATAACTACGAGCAATAGTCAACAAACGCTGGGAGCCCGTGATTGATGGCTGTGTATTTATAGTCCTTTCAGATGAAAGGCCAATCAAACCACTGTGTAAGCCTCAAGGTCCTGCAGGATGCTGCATATTCATCTGTTTTCCCGTGCTGTAATTTATCCTGTTTGGAGTGCAGTAGATTAAGGAGGAAAATGTTTGGGAAGAGCTAGACTGCGAACAATGCGCCTGGATTTGTTCACCGATAAAGCCTCCTTTTCCTGAAGCATGGGCCAGCATCGCCCAGTTCAAGCATGTGGAGAAACAACAGGCAGAAAAGAAAGGATCCTCAGTGTGACCATGTTGCGCTGGTCTTTTCAGATTAAGCAAGGGATTAAGGCATTTTACTCGTCAACTTGAGATCCTTTGTCCTGAAACCACATGTTAGTAAAAACAAAATGGGTATTTAATCCTGACAGACAGCAGAACTTGACATCAATTTGTCCCCTGGGAGGTGACCGGCATTTGGGCATTTTCTGTCCCTCTCTCTCTCTCTCTGTGACTAACTGTTGTTTTGTGTGTTTATGTGTGCTTGTGTGTCTGTGTCAGTATTTGTGTCTATGTGTCTGTATTTATGTCTTTGTATCTATGTTTGTATTTGTGTCTATGTTTGTTTGTTTGTCTGTATGTGTGTGTGTCTGTGTGTGTGTCTGTGTGTCTGTGTGTGTGTGTGTGTGTGTGTGTGTGTGTGTGTGTGTGTGTGTTTGTTTCTTTGCGTCAATTGCCTGCCCTGTCCCTACTACACACCCACACAGTCTGTGTTATTCGCAATAACTCATCACTGTCAGCAGATTGATTAACAGCTTTTACTGACCAAAACACACATTAAATACTAAAAATAATAGTACATTCAGTATCACACCATTTCATAAACAAAGCTAACGTATATTATTATTTACGACTCTTCACAAAAAACCCAGAAAGGCAAACTAAAACAAACTATAGAGTTTAAACAGTGCAACTTTTAGCTGCTCTCCAGGTAATCAGGAAAGTTGTTCCTCTTTCTCACAGTTTGGAAACTATAATCTCGCCATGCTGTCTTAAAAGAGTTGAATTCCCTGTCGTAACTCACTGATTAATGGGTTTACATAAAATTTCTTTGTGTGGCATTTCGCCGCTGTTGTTAACCTAGTTAAAATAAGCAGATTAACAGCTGTGTTAAAGTCCTGCATATAAAGGAACTTTACATGACTGTGCTAACTCGTGTGCTACCAAGAGACAGCGGGTATCCCCCGTTAGAGATTTCACTATAGTCGCTGAATCTGGTGTGGTTCCAGATGTGCCCCTGTAATCTGTTTCTTGGTCAAGAGTGACCTTTTTCCTCTGCTGAGTCCATGAAAAAGTACCTCCTCTCTCTGCTATTGGTTAATCTTGCCTTATATCTCAATGGCTGTTGACAGTTCTGCTGCAGAAATCTCAAAAAAGGAGTTGGGGAGGGGGCACTGTAGAATGTCTGATACTGGGAGGGGCACGTGGCTGAGCCACAGATGAGCCCAGGAAATGAAAACTTTGTGGGTGCCGGGAATTTGAAACATAAACAGAAATGTTGGGTCAGGCAGAATCTGTCAGCCACGCGATCTGTCAAAGTGTACAACCCGAATCCATTACAATCCGCCAGCCAATTTCCAGCAGGAACCAATGAGTGTTCATCTGAACGGAAAACTTGCTTGACATTCCTGAGAACCGGTGTGAGTTGTGAAATTGAGTGACTAGGAGAAGTAATGTGCTATGGTAAATTGTCGGAATAACAATCCGAGTAGCAAATCAATACTCCGGGTTCATGGGTTCAAAGTCTGCAAAGTAAAATTTAAATCCAATTAATATGTTTGGAATAGTAACTTTGAACTCACCATTAATTGCTGAGGAAACCCATCAAGTTAACTAATATCCTTTAGGGAAGGAAATCTGCTTATCCTGACTCAGTCTGACCGAAAAGTGACTTGTCTTGGGCCTGGTATCAAAGGAAGGATGAGCTGGCCTTGGAGGGACTCCAGAAGAGATTTATAAGAATGATCCCAGGGATGAAGGGCTTGTCATGTGAGGAAAAGTTGAGGACTCTGCGTCTGTACTCAATGGAGTTTAGAAGGATAAGAGGGGAGGGCTACCATTGAAACTTACAGAATGCAGAGAGGTCTGGATAGAGTGGACATGGGGAAGATGTTGCCACTGGTCAGAAAGATTAGGACCTGAGGGCACAGCTTCAGAGTGAAGGGTCAACCCTTCCGATCTGAGCTGAGGAGGGTTTTCTTCAGCCAGAGGGTGGTGAATCTGTAATGGACTCATTGCCATAAAGGGCTGTGGAAGCCAAGTCATTGAGTGTGTTTGAGACAGAGGTAGATAGGTTCTTGATTAGAAAGGGGATTAAGGGTTACGGGAGAAGACAGGAGAATAAGGTTGAGAAACATATCAGCCATGGTGGACTGGTGGAACAGATTCATAGGCTGAATATCCTAATTCTGCTCCTATATCAAATACTCTTATGGTCTTCTGACCCACCACAATTCTTAACTGCCACCTGAAATAACCAAGTAAGCCACCAGGTTCAAGGGGCAATTAGGGATGGACGCCAACTGGTATGCTGGCCAGGGAGGCCCACATCCCCTTAAAGAATGAAGAGTGAGGAGATCAGCTGACCATTCTAGGCACGGACACGACCCATGATTATTTTGAGAACATGTATGTGTAAGAGCTCATGTTGTGATCAAAGATCAAGTCGAGTGTGGTTTCATCAAAAGATGAGTCAAACTGGACCCGAAACAAAAACTCCACCTCCCTGTCCACAGATGCTGCCAGATCTGCTGAGTTTCTCCAGGGCTTCCTGTGTATGTATTTAGGATTGACAAGGCCTGGGTTGATCATCTTACCCAGAAGCATTGCATGTGCAGTACAGCACTCTCTTCGTGCTGCGTTGGAATATCTGCTATTTGATATTTGTTTTCTCAAATTTTGCAATTGGACTTAAGTCCACAAGCATCTGAGGCAAGGCTCTGTTTCTGTGCTGTATGACTCTAAGTCAACCCAATCCAAAGTGTGATTAAAGACAGTGAGCCTCAGGTAACTTGTTCTATCTGAGGAGTATAATAAAACATGCAAAAACATTACGAGACCAATTTGAGGTAAACCCCAAAATGCTGGATTCTGACTGAGTCAAAGCTTTGATTTGTTTGTCTTGCTTGTGAAGCTATTTTTGGTTCGTGCTTCCAGATGAAAATTTGCCTAACGCTGAGTTAGGTGTATTTCATAGCAAAAGTAAGAAAAAAATACCTGAATCTTCTTTGTTGATAAGTACTGCAACGAAGAAGAAAAAAAGAAAACAGAGAAAAATGCAGTGAAAATTTATGACCTAACATTCCTTCAGGGTCGAGTAATTTATCAAATCCCCTCTTCTGGTTTCAATTATACAGCTATCAGGAAAATAACCTATTTTAGCAGGTTCATTTGCCTCAGTAGGGAATGTAAGCTTTCAATGCTTCACCTCGCCTTCAGTCTATCCCCTTTTCCTTTTGTGTTAGACTTTTATAAAATACTAACCCCAGGCAGACACAAAAATGCACAGTGCCGTGTTCCTCTCTCAGCCTTGGCCTTCCCATCTTGTCCCTGCAGAAGTTTGCTTGCGGTGACTCTGGGAGAATGGTGATAAATCCCAGTTTTACGGCTGAGGAATTCCAGCCTCTTTTCGCAGGACTGACAACTCCCTACCTCTCCATGCCCATTTCGACCGTTTCAGAGCTGGACTCATCTGTATCTGATTAGCACTGGACCTGCCTGTATCTAATCCGAAAGAGCAGCTCAGCGTAATGGGGCGAAGGGCTGTGGAAACAAGGTGATGTGGAAAGCAGAACAGAGGGAGAAGACTGCGACGGTGGGGGGGGGGTGGGATGACAAAACAGACAAGGGTTTCCAGTGAGAACTTCAGTGAATGCCAATTACCGAAGCAAGCAATTAAGCAGACCTACATCTATTCCCCAATCTCCGCTCCCTGCCACCCCTCCCAAGACCCCTTATTCCAGCTTTCCTGAGAAGTGTTTGTAAAACCATTGGACACCAGATCCCCACAATGTACATTAGTTAGAGAGGGCAAATGTCACCTTTGTTAGAAGCTCCACATAGCTCGTCAAAACCACAACTTGCTGTTACAAAGTAAATACTTTTTTATAGACTCATAAAAAGACTGGATGGGTTTGTACCACTTCGAAAGGAAAAGGTTTTGGAACTGCACGAAAGGGGATGTTGTGGAGTTCTTTTATATTCTTTCCCTTCTCCCATGCTATGGGGGTTGGTGCGCTGGTGCTGCTGTTCGGGGAAAGCTTGATTTCCGTAAATTCTGATCTGTCGCTGTCATTTATAGAACAACCAGATGGAACAAATATTAAAATCATCCCGCAGTCAAAGAGCAGAAATACTCATTTTGTCACCTATCTGATTCCCTGAGAACAAAAAAGATTATTCCCAGGACAAAGCAATACTTGAGTTGATCTATGGAACACTTCTATGTAATATAACAACATAAAACTTAGGAACAGGAATAAGTTATTTGGTCCTTACAGTTTATTCTGTCACTGAAGCAGATCTTGACTGGTCCTCAGTGTAAATCCCCACATTATCTCCCTATTCTTTAGTTCCCCAAAAATGAATCAACGTTGCTCTTAAATATACTCAACGACTGAGCGTTCACAGCACCTTGGGGTAGACAATTCTAAAGGTTCACAGCTCCTTGAGTGAGGATACTTCTCCTCAGCTCAATCCTAAATGATCAACTCTTTATTCTAAACATTGACACCATGTTCAAGGTTCCTCAGCCAAGGGAAACATTTTCTCAACATCAACGCCTAAAAGTTTGTACATGTTTCAATAACATCAGTTTTCATTTTTCTAAACTCCAGGGAATATCGCTGGAGTCTAGTCAATCTCTCACAGGACAACTCCCCTCATTTCAGTCAGTAGTCTAGTGAACCTTTGTTGCTCTCCCCCAAGGGAGGAACCATTTTTTAAGGTTGCTGTACTTAATGTTGGAACTTAGTAGAAGCCCCTGTTGGATTTGTGCCAGAAGTAGTGCCTGAGGTTGAGTTAAGTTTCATGGGTCAAAGATCCCAAGGTTCAACACAAGTTTTGGGTGAATTACCTGATTTCAGTTTGGGTTACCTGTTGGAGCATTAGGAATGTGCAGTGCGCCCATGAGCTAATGATGGAGGGGGGTACAGGAAATCGCCAGGGTCAGCCCTCCTGCATGATGTGCACAATCTATTGGTCCCTCTGTTCCAAGAGAAAGCAATGTCTGGTCTCACAACCCCCTACTAACCTGAGGTGGGAAAATGAAGTATCACCACCTGGTAAGGCCCACGGGGCAGGTAGTTGTGATGTCTGGGATCTATTGGTTATGGTTACACCTTGGGCATTCCACTATCTTCACTATCCCCCATAACCGTATGGATTTGGGAGAGTGTGTGTGTGAATGTGTGTGTTTGTTCCTGCATGTGTGTCAATGCATGTATGTCTGTGTGTCTCTGTAAAAATCTATGTATGTCTGCATGTGTATGCCTGAGTGTTACTGTCTCTGCGTGATTACATATGTGTGCATGTTTCTGCCTGTGTGTATGTGTGTCTGTCTGTGTCTCCATGTCTGTCTCTGTCTCTGTGTGTGTGTACACATATTCCTGTGTGTGTATGTTTCTGTGTATTTCTGTCTCTGCCTGGGTGTCTGTCTGTGTCTATCTGTCTGTGTTTCTCTGTGTGTGTGTGTGCGTGCATGCACCAGCTCATCAAGAACTTGCCAGCAAAATGTCATCAAGATGACAGCAATCAGATGAAGTGAAGGTATCAAATATGTACAGCAATTGGTAGTCAGTTGTAATTCGATTTAAAAAGGCCCCAGGACCATCCCTATTGACATTCACTCTATGTTCTTTCATGGGTCATACATGTTACTAAGGCCAAACCTTTTTTTCAAAAAATATATTTTATTCAAATATTTTATGAACAAAATATTTCAATTTGAGTATTACAGCACTTGTGAGAAAGTTTGATGTACAATTATAACAATTTTCAAATTGAGCACTCCACATCAGCTATGCAGGTAGATCATTCCAGTTTACATATTACAGGAAGTGCAATCAATATAAATAAAGGCAAAGTCCTGCAGTTACTGGAGATCTGAAATAAAGCAGGAAGTGCTGAGAAACTTTCAAGTTCTGGAAGCATTTGTGGAGGGAGAGAAAGAATTAATGTTGTGAGTCCAATGTGACTCTCCTTGAAGAAAGGTCATGCTGGACTCTAAATGTTATCTGTGTTTCTCTCTCCACAGATGCTGCCAGACCTGCTGAGCTTTCCTGGTACTTTCTGCAACCAATATAAAGTTCACCCGGTATGTTTCCCTCTGAGGTACCCCAATACATTTTCAAGATTCCTGTTTTACAACATTTCCCAGTACTTATTGTCTTTGAACCGAGGGGCTTTCAGAGGGCAGTTAAAAATCAAACCCATCACTGTGGGTCTGGAGTCACACATAGACCATACCAGGTAAGGATGACAGCTTCCTTCCCTAAGGAATGTTAGTGAATGAGATGAGTTTTTGTGCCGATCAACATGACCCCATAGCGGAGACGAAGTTTACTTGCTAGATCCATTCGTCGTTGAGCTTGCACTCTTTCAACTGCCATGATGGGGATTTGAACATAGGCCCCCGCAGTCACAGTCTCCATTTGTAGGGTCACTCATGAAGACTCTCCATTGGCTTGAGGAACTGGAGAACTGCCAGAACAAAAATGTGTCCCAGACCATACACCCAAAATGAATGGCAGTGGGAGAAGTAGAACTCTGAGGGGCAGAAATCCCCAACCTCCACATACTGTAAACAAATTGGTTTACTTGGCTTTTCCAACTTTCTGAAAAAGTAATTTAAATCTTAAAAAAAACAGATTAAAAATACAATAAATTTGTAAACTAAGATTACCTTTACCCTTATGTGAAACAAGGGAGCTGTTAGCTGGCTTTACAGAGTTTCTTATTCCTTCCCCCCTACGACATAAACGAGACCAGTCTGTATCGGTTACAGAGGTTTCCATTGCTCAAGCTTCACTGGGGAACATTTATAACACCTCCAAAAAAGCTCAGTGGGAAAGTTAGCCCACTCTCTGGTATTAAAGAAATACTGGATAAGGTCTCATCTAACTAACTGTCAGATGCAAGTAACCATAAGCTATCAAGCTGTGCGTGTGATGAAGACTATTTACTGCTACTCACAGATCACAATGTTTGTTTGTTGTGACATGATTTTCAGGATTGTAGTTTGCAATATTCAGATACAATCTTGGATGTCATTTTTAATTAGAAGATTTGACAGCCACATTTACCTGCTTGTTGGATGTTTTAAAATGCAATACATTTAACACAGCACATGCACATACAGATGAACAAGTAAGCACACACGCATAGATGCAAACAAATACACACACATCGACATACACACATGCACATAGATACTACCACACAGATAGACATTTACATATAAAGATAGACACAACCAGATCACTGTTTTAATTTCATAGGGAAAATGATATTCTCTCTCTCTCTCTCTCACACACACACACACACACACACACACACACACACACACACACACACACACACACACACACACACACACTTTCCATTTAACATGACCATCTGAACACGTAAGACAAAATTCTTTCAAATTTATACGTTCACCAAGATCTGCAAGGTCACACCAACATGACCCCAATGTTAAAAGAAAATCCAGAAAATATCTCAACATTTCCAGATCAAAATCTGGTGTCCCTTTAGCTCAAAACAAACATAAACATTACAGATAGCAGGTTAATTATGAAATATTTGTTTCTATTCATCATGACAGGTGATACCTAACATTATGTGGGGGTGTAAGAGTGTAGATTTCATTTTTGCAAATCTAAACCCTTTGGTCTAATGCGACTGGGATATTCCATGAAGACATGCCATAAAATAAGGAAAAGTCTTCTTTATGATACTGAATTGAGTAAGACATTTTCATCCCTTGTTAGCCCTATACAGGGCAGAAATGATTTATTATCAAAAGTATCTCCAAGGGGTTGAATTAAACTGGTTTCTATATTGGTTCAATATGATGATACATAAACAAGATGCGTGTAAGTGTGAGTAAATTTACACGTGTGTCCAATAACTGATTGAAAACCCCTTTGCTCAAATTTCACCATCCTTTACTTTATAAAGAGAGACCACTAATTTACGGTGTAGGTTTGCTCGCTGAGCTGTAGGTTTGATATCCAGACGTTTCATTACCTGGCTAGGTAACATCAGTAGCGACCTCCAAGTGAAGCGAAGCTGTTGTCTCCTGCTTCCTATTTATATCTTTCTCCTGGATGGGGTTCCTGGGTTTGTGGTGATGTCATTTCCTGTTCATTTTCTGAAGGGTTGATAGATGGTATCTAGATCTATGTGTTGTTTATGGCGTTGTGGCTGGAGTGCCAGGTCTCTAGGAATTCTCTGGCATGGCTTTGCTTAGCCTGTCCCAGGATAGATGTGTTGTCCCAGTCGAAATAGAGTTTTTTCTCATCCTAAGAAAATTACACAATTCCGGACAATTAAACAGGGTTGAATTCCAGAAAATGAAACCCGACGGGACCAACACCCCACGATTCTACGGGCTACCAAAAATCCATAAACCAGGAGCCCCCTCAGACCTATAGTCTCACTACCCGGAACACCAACTTACAGACTGGCCAAAGAACTACACGCAAGACTGAAGTACCTAGTAGAAGAGTCACAGCACTCCATCCACTCCACCCAGGAATTCCTAAAAATCATCAAAAACACCAAAATAGAGGAAGAAGAAGCAATGACTCTCATTTGACGTAACAGCACTGTTCACCTCCATCAACATCGACCTGGCAAAGGAAACACTCACCACACTTTTAGAACAGACCATCACACACACCCCAACCACCATCAATCACATTACCAACGAAAACATCATGAAGCTAGTGGACCTGTGCCTCACCACCCACTTCACTTTCAACAACATAGTCTACAAACAAACCAACGGCACACCCATGGGATCTCCGCTATCAGGATTCATAGCAGAAGCGGTAATGCAGAGACTAGAATAAACAGCCCTACCAACCATCAAACCAAAAATCTGGGTTGGCTACATAGATGACACCTTTGTCATCACAAAACGAAACAAGATAGAAGAGACATTTAACATCATCAACAAAACCCTCACAGGCATAAAGTTCACCAAGGAGGAAGAAACCGACAACGAACTCGCATTTCTGGACATCACAGTAGAAAGAAAGGACAGTGGAGAACTACAAACCTGCATATACAGGAAACCGACAAACACTGACCAAATACTTAACTACGCCAGCAACCATCCCAACACACACAAACGAAGCTGTATCAGAACACTATTCCAACAATCTACCACACATTGCAGCACAGACGAACTTCAAAAAACAGAGAAGAATCACCTATATGACATATTCAAGAAGAAAGGATACTCAAAAAACACAGTGCACAGATTCCTCAAGAACAAACCACGACAAGCAGACCAAACACAGCCAGAAACCCTAACCACCTTACCATACATCAAAGGAGTTTCAGAAATGACAGCCGGACTACTAAGACCCCTCAGAATCCTAGTAGCACACAAACCCACCAACACTCTCAAACAAAAACTAACAAACTTAAAAGACCCAGTACAACCATGGACAAAACCAACGTCATCTACAAAATTCCATGCAAGCACTGCCACAAACAGGAAGAAAGTTAGCTACCAGGATACACGAACACCAGCTATCCACAAAAAGACACGACCCTCTCTCCCTCGTAGCCTACACACGGATGAAAAAAAACACCATTTCGACTAGGACAACTCATCTAACCTGGGACAGGCTAAGCAAAGACATGCCAGAGAATTCCAAGAGGCTTGGCACTCCAACCACAACGCCATAAACAAACACATAGATCTAGATACCATCTATCAACCCCTCAGAAAACGAACAGGAAATGACATCACCACAAACCCCAGGAACCCCATCCAGGAGAAAGATATAAATAGGAAGCAGGAGACGACAGCTTCGCTTCACTTGGAGGTTGCCACTGATGATGTTACCTAGCCAGGTAATGAAACGTCTGGATATCAAACCTACAGCTCAGCGAGCAAACCTACACCCTAAACCTCAACCTGAGCTACAAACCTTCACAATTCTTGCAGAGACCACTAATATTATAAAAACATTGAACTTAAACTTCAGCTGAAAACTGTTGGTGTGACTGTAAGGGGAAACAGCATGATGAAAGATTTTGGATTGTTAAAAACTGAATTACTCCAATAATGTAGAAGACAATGACAGGGTTGTCTAGTTTTATCACTGAGTTAGAATACTGTGATATTTCCCTCACTCAGAACAGTTCTTGTATTTGTGAGAAAACTGAATAGTTCTTTCTAATTCTGTGCTGAATAAATAGATTAATAATAAAAAGTGTAAAAATATTAAAGACTGGCAAATGGGACTAGATTAATTTAGGATATCTGGTCAGCATGGGTGAGTTGGACCAGAGGGTCTAATTCTGTGTTGTACTTGTCTATGGCTCTAACATAATTGCCAAATATGTAAAATAAATGGAAAAAAGATTATAATGAGCTTGTTAAAGTCAGCTACATGTTACTTAGTTGGCATTATGATGTCCCTACCTTTTGTACAATTCTCTACAAGTTAAGACACATTGAATTATAATTTCTAAATTCTGAATAATAAATTCTAAACTGTCTTCCGTAGTATAGTAAAATCTGCTCTCAGTAACATATCATTCAGCTGCACCAAAATCACCAATCTTTTGTTGTATGGACGAATAAATTTTTCATTTATTTAAGATTTTTAAAATAAATAATTTCAAAAGATGCTTAAAATCATGTAAAAATGATTAGAATTGAATTGTTTGGTGAGATGAATGTTGTCTGTGTCTTTACGCAGATGAAATTTTCTGTTCTTAATACAGTCATATCAGTTGTACAGAAAACAAACAGTAATTTCTTAGAATAGATCAGAGCTAAGAAACAGGTACAGCTACAACTGTGTTAATAAGAGATGTCATTCAATACACACTAAACAGTTGAGGGTGTTTTAGCATTCTAGACATCAAACTCAGGAAGCTTAAATGATTCGGTGTCATTTTATTAAAATATAATTCCGAGTATGTTAAACAAATAACATATCTGCCAAGGGCACGTTGGCATAAAACCTGAAATGTTTTAGTCAGAATTCTTGGCAAAGCATTCGTGAAATACTCCAGTCCTCTGAGATTTTATCCATGGAAATAACATGATGGGTCCGCTGCAAATTTGGTCCCTTGAAATCCTTTCTTCAAATTGCTACTCTGTTTCAAGCTTAAGTAGGCTGAAGCTTTCCTTGCTGCAGGATATCTGACATTTTCAAATAACCCAACATTTGTCAAGAAAACAGTCGCCTTAATGCAGTAATTCCTGCAAGATGCCATGTTCAACCTCTCTGTTCCCAAGCTTGCTCGCTTTCTCATTTACTTTAGTCACACCCGAGTATTTAGCCTTTTAATTACTTCTTGTGAGACATTTATTTTTTTAGGAGAGATTCTTTTCTTAACCATAGAGACACCTTCAAAATAATTCGAATGAAGTAATCCAGACAAACAAAAATAATCTGAGTAAAACTAAACTGTTTCTCTGGTTGTGAGAATTTAATAATTCAGGGTTTCAAGCAGATGAACAGTAGCTGAGGCTGTATTAAAGTAATACACTAGGAAAGATGTTACAAATATTATATTGGCTTTAAGTTTGATAAAGTTGGCAACCAATATAAGACAAAATACTGATAATACCATTAACCCAGAATCATGTCTCCTTGTGTAATATTATTGCTTCAGATCTCTCTAAATTTTCATTTTGTTATTTCAGTATTTACTTGAAACAAGTTGCGTTCAAGTTCAGCAATTTTAGGATACAAATCTTGTATCTTCTTAAAATTTCCAGGCCATAATTCCAGGGTACAAAGTTTTATTTTCTTATTTCTCTGCAGGACATAATCAAAAGTGATTACTCTCAACATAACATTTCACTTGTCACACAAAAATCACTGCTTCCTATTTCTCTCCCTTCTTTTCCCCTTTATCCCAAGTAATTTTTTTTAAAGAAAAGATGTAGGTTTATTTTCTTCTAAACTTTGCATTTTGCTTTGTTTCGCTGGGGAGAATGACAACAATTTGGCAAACTCTCTCCTGACTGCACTCACAATTGACAGGCAAATTATCTAGAGCCCTGCTGTTCTTATTATCAGAGGGGAAACTATCAGGAGGATGTGTGGGTGATCCCTCTCTCCTGTCACTATTTGTCAGTGGGACAAGGGCCGTCGTTATAGGTAGCTGACAGGTAATTTCAACAATAACAATTACTCCTATTACTGGTGTCATAAACAATTCGGCAAAGACGCGGCAATAACAATGGTTTATAATTCCACGCTGTATAAATAAATGCCAGCTGGTAACAAGTAATTTACTTGGGATCAAAAACCTCATTCAGTGTAAATATTTTTATTTTGAGGAAGAATGGCCAGGACAAATATGCAATTAAATAAGAAATTAAGAAGCATTCAACTGAAAGCTGGCTGGTAAACACAATTTTCAAAACAAGGGTAACCCTGATGTTTGTGGCTTGGATATATATATAGAAGCATATGTGGTGGGAAAAATTAATGTTCTATAACAGCCAAGTATCTTGGCACTGTTTAATGCACACTTTCCTGCCAAATAAATTAGAATTTTGTTTCACTTAATTTGAAATATGCAACTAAGGAATTAGCAATGATTGCAATTCAGGAGAGATAGGTTCTTGCATCTTTTTTTAAAATGTGGTTAAACCATTGTACAGATGTATTGTCAGTGACAATATTGCACATTGCATTATGTAAATATCTTCTCAGACCGAACGTTGAAACTTTTGTGCTATCCTTTAGTGTATACAGTATGTAGCATTCTTTTCAAAATAATGAAGAGAGTGACGGTAGAATATGCCTAACTAGAACCTCTAATCCACCCAAATTTGCAATTTCCTAATGTGACCAGTAGACAATGCAGCATCATTCCGACAAGCAGTAAAAGAATTTGAAAATCTCTAATTAGAGGGAGCTGAACAGCAATTAACGCATGTCAAACTTCACTTCATCAAGTGCCACTCTAATTTTCTCACTAAAAATTAATGGACTTTTCTGACCCCAAGGCAGTGTTGTTTCAAATCTGCTCAAGATGCAGTGTTGCACAGCTAAGCATCTGATTACAATCCGCACACTTCTAACTGCCATCATTCTCACTGCCACAGATACTTTGTCAACAGTAAAATTACAGCACGCTGATAAAAATGCATAATAGTGTCGCTCAACTGTAAGCTTGTTCACACCATGTTTGAACACCTCGGTTTAATTTACTCAAACCAGTCTTAATTCAAGAACTGCTCTCTTCCTGCTTCCTTCACACAGTACAGTACTTTCCAACATGATTCAAAACTAGCATTTCTTCCTTATGTTGAAAAACAAAACAACTGGATAATTATTAATAAGGGGACAAAAGCTTATTTTTACTGTTAACGTTCCCTTCAAAAAAAAATCAAGGACACACAGCTAAAAACCTTTTCTTCCTGCGTTAATGACCTGGCCTTCAATAAATTGTCAGTGTTTAAACTAAATAATGGACATGAACTGAATCAAAAGCAATCGAAGTAATTTTTTCCGACATTTTTAAAAGTACAAATTAATGTAAATTAGCAAAATTAAAAAAAATTATGCTTATGTTTAAATTTGATCATAGGAATAATGAAAAATTTAGACTGGGCTTCACAAATTAAAAAAAACTAAATACAACTACTGAAGTGAAATGGAAAACATTTGATGTCTCTACACAGATGCGATCCTTTAAACTCTGCCACGTTAAATAAAGCTTCAATTCTACCGACATCAGAAGTCAATTGACACAGATCAGCCATATGGTATTTTTATCACCAAAGCCACATTGTTCATTATCCAAAGTTACATAATTCTGCTCCCCAGCTCTCTGTAATATTGATGTACTCAGAGTTCAGTGACCACAAGCTATCTGGAGTATACTTGCAATATTCTATTTAAGAGGAAATAATGAATCATAAAAGCCCAGAGAAGCTGGCTTTTGCCTGCTAATTCTCTGCTGTAATTTCATTGTTTGGCATCTGAGCTGAGTTCTGCGTTGCTGAACAATAAGGTAACCACAACTAGTGAATGCAAATAGAGCTGCTTTATTACTCAGAGTGTCACGCCTGCGTTTAATAGAGGTAGAAGAAATATGATTTTTATTTAATTCATTCATAAAACAAACCATATCAATATCATTTTAAAAAGCACTCAATAAACATATTGGACTCACACCAGCACTAACACTTAATTTATATATTTTTAGCAAAAATACAACTTCGCTTTTCCATTCTAATACCTGGACCCAGTCTCAAATTAGAAGAGAAAGGATTAAGAATAATTCCTAGCCAGTAGCTTCATTAAAAAGCACTAAATGTTTCACTTCCAGTCACAAAAGTAAGAAGCACTCAGTGATGTCTATTTTCTTTTTCTCCATAAAACAAGATGAAAAATTTGGCGATATAATTTTGCTATTTGTAAGTGATCTGGAGGATTTTTTTTTAAAAAGGCTTTTGTTTTATCTCCCTCCGCTTTCCCGTTTTATCAAAACTGCTTATTTTCTACCTTCAGGCATTGAGTTGTTGAAATTTCGCTGTCCATTCTGTAGACTGTCTTCCTGGTGCATCTGATTTGCATAAATTTGTCTCCAGCCGAGAATCCTCTCAGTTCATTAAAGAATCTCCTCACATTATTTCCTAACCCTGCTGTCAGAAAGGAATTCACCTGTGCTGATTGAAAAAAAGGAACAGAAACCAACCAGAATCCTTCATCTCGAGCAATCTTCCTCGTCCCTCCCAAGAAATGGGCAACATTTATTCCTAACTGAGCCATGTCATGATGGATACCTCCAGAGATTAGAGGTTAAAGTTGATTTGAGGGTCAGCAGAGAGAAAGAGAGAGAGAGAGAGAATAGTCAAACCAGATTGCAAAGTGGATACTTTGCTGTTGTATGGACCAAGCACTAGGCTGCAAACCTTCCTCAGTCAACTTTTAGTGATGCAGTGAAAGAGTATCTGCTAAAGTCTGAAATACAACAACAAAAAAAAACACATGCAGAAGGAGTTAATATCCAGCTCGCCATGGATCTCATCAACACTGTGTATTGCCACCGTGTAATTATACATTTCTCTTATTTTTGATTCAGCACTCAGCATTGTCTCGGTTTATTTGGTGGAGGCGAGTCGACCCGTTGCCTGAACCTGTTCAGTGCTGCGCTGAATAAAACTTTTATGGCTTGTTAAAAGGGAGCAATCCATCTCAGTGGTCTTTGCAGCATACTTCAGTGACAGTTCGTTTGCTAAATCTTTTCTAAAGCGTTGCCTGTCGCTGAGGCCGAAGTTACATACTAAGTTGCATACAGACAACCTGATAATTATTTCCCAGCGTGCTGGGAGAACCTCAAAAACAGCCTGGGGAGAACATTTATTTCATAGGCCAAATAAAATCCACACCTAGCCTTTATAAACAAAAAGAAATTGTTGTGTTTTATACACTTTATGCTTGTTTTGTGGTAAATCAAATGTGTGTGTGATTTCCCTACACTTTCCTAATCCAGATTATTTTACATTCCATGAAAGATTTTTTTTTCTCTCCAGTTTGATGTAGTTGTAATTTCTTGACTCCCCGTTCCCCCCCCCCCCCCCCCCCCATTACAAATACTTCCCTGTTTGCAGAGTATATACAAACTTCCTTCTCCACCTCCCCCTTGTCTCTGGGTCTTCAGGTCACTAGACTGTACACACAGTACTGCCTCCAAGCTCATAAATCCGAGCAAGGGTCTGTAATGTATTAAGATTGGTAATGTTAAAAGAAAGGAACAAAAAAAAAGACCTCACTCGAGCACTTCCCATCAAAAGAAAAGTTTTAAAAATTCCCTCGAACCACTTAAACCCTCCATAAAAGTATATTCCCGCTTGTGTTGCTTTGACATGCTCTGGCCATGCACTCCTCGTTCAGGTTTTACAAGTTATAAAAATAAACAAATAAATACTACCCAGCATTTTAAATTTTTGTGAGCGATGTAGCAATTTTGGCAGAAATCTCCAGTTTCAGGGTTCCTCAATGCGGCTTTGAATCCCATCCAGAAATGCAGAGAAAATCCCAGTAGCTTTGGAGCACTGATTTAAAATACAATCAGCAGCTATTTCTCGAGAAATAGACGTGATACCAGGAGACGCTAGTGAAAATGTTACGATAAGAAAGGGTTGGTGCTCACTCTTTCATGTGTTGTGTGCTGTTCAGTGCCCTTGTCAGTCAGGAAGATTTCTCAGTCAGTTGGTCCACAGCATCTACTCTGTTACTGGGAGAAACTGAGTCCTACTGCTTTAGGAGTCCGTGCTGACTGGAACAATAGAAGATTTCAGGCAAGACATCAGCGCTGGAGTGACATTGCAACCAGTGCTCCCCCCAGGATAAAAGGAAGACAAAAAAAAATTGTCTCCCTTTTCTCTTCACTGTGAAGAAAAGTTCAAAATTGCTGCAGGTGCAGAAATATTTCAGCTACAGGAAGGAACCGGCTTTGAGGAGGGAGGGAGCACTTAGCACAGTGATCAGAAATGAACAATGTCATTACAAAGTAGTTTTCGAGGATGTGAAAAGGTATCAATACACGTGGGTGGGACTTTCCCGTCGCCTGGTTTGACATGAGCAGCAATGACAAAAGTGGGAAAATACAGGGAGAGAATGCTGGTACTCCAAGTAAAACAAAACTTTTTACTGGATCTAGGTACATGTGACAATAATAAATCAAAAGAATGAGAAAATCAGGTTCTCAACATCAAGAAGCACTTTCCCCTCCAGCCATGAATGGTGAATTCAAAACCTGATGAAGGGCTTTTGCCCGAAACGTTGATTTCCCTGCTCGTTGGATGCTGCCCGAACTGCTGTGCTCTTCCAGCACCACTGATCCAGAATCTGGTTTCCAGCATCTGCAGTCATTGTTTTTACCGACTTCAAAACCTTGCCATTTGAGTAGTGACTACCTTATTTCCATACATTTGGATCTCATTAAGACCCCAACTTGTCTTATTTATACATCCTTTTCAATTCTTCTCTCCTTCCTTATGAACCTAAGTTAGAGCAGGTACCTGGCAGTTGAGCTCAACAAATGCTTGTCCCAGCCAACATGCAACATTCCAGAATGTTCCGTGGCCACTAGCCTCCTCAGCTCCTTGAACACACAGGTTAGCATCGGCACACCACCGGCCTCACCATGTCATTGCATCTACTTCTGGATCTCCTCAGACACCACATCAGTCCTTCAACACTTTACTTCGGAGCTCTGGGACACCTAAGACTTGCATATTCCTGCTGGATCACGTTGTGTTCAGAGACACATGTGTTTGAACAGGATGCACCTTCTGGCTCGGAGCTTGCTTTCTTAATGCCCACTCACTTTACTACTTACTTGGAGGCTACCAGCCTCTGTATACTTCATATTGTTTTCTTACTGCATGCTCATTTCACTTTGTCTTATGGGCAGCCAGCCTTTGTGGGGACTCTAATTGATTTCTTCATGCACAAGATCTTTAATGATCAGTTACAGCAGGAGAGGCAGGCAGTTTGTGACAGTCAATCTGTCAGCCAGATAGAGAATGGACATGTTGCTGTACGGCATTGTGCGAGGTCAGTATCACCCCTGAGCATGTGCAATGTGGCAAACTTCCTGCATGTGCTTTAAGCTGTGTCTGCAAGTCAGAGGAGAGCACCCATCATAATCAAAGATCCCTCCCAGCCCTCCACTCTCTTTCATTGGGCAGAAGATATAAATGTTGGTATACATGTGCATACAGATTCAAGAACAGCTTCTTCCCCATCGTTATCAGTTTGTTGCCATGTTGCTGCTCAGTCTATGAGTGATCTGAACAGGTTACATTTTATGTTGTGCTGTCATGTCCTGTTTCTAAACACAGAGGTGCAATCGAGGAGGTGTAACTACAGTACTCATTTGCTCAAAATATTTACATTTCTCACATGCCTTCAAAGTTTGTGAGAAGATTTGTAGCTCGGGTGCTCGTTGTTGTGGTTCTGTTCGCCGAGCTGGGAATTTGTGTTGCAGATGTTCCGTCCCCTGTCTAGGTGACATCCTCAGTGCTTGGGAGCCTCCTGTGAAGCACTTCTGTGTTGATTCCTCCGGGATTTATAGTGGTTTGAATCTGCCGCTTCCGGTTGTCAGTTGCTGTCCGCTGCAGTGGCCGGTATATTGGGTCTAGGTCGATGTGTCTGTTGATAGAATTTGTGGATGAGTGCCATGCCTCTAGGAATTCCCTGGCTGTTCTCTGTTTGGCCTGCCCTATAATAGTGGTGTTGTCCCAATCGAATTCGTGTTGTTTGTCATCTGAGTGTATGGCTGGTCGTGTCGTTTCGTGGTAGTTGGTGTTCATGGATGCGGGTTGTTAGCTGTCTTCCTGTTTGTCCTATGTAGTGTTTTGTGCAGTCTCACATGCCTTTTAATGTTTGTAAAGGCAGATTGAGCAAATATTTGGTGAAACAAGGCCAGGTTTAAATCACCAAGTTCCTTTATTATAGGCCATGTGAACATGCAGAGCTATTATTTCATTTGCAAGCACTTTTCCCTGTGCCACATCACAAAGTAATGAATATGAAACACTCTTGGACATCAGTGCACTTGACGAAAGTTACTTTTGCATTACAAAGCTTTTACTCTTGATGAAAAGGTTCTTTCCCCAACAACATACATGGCTGCCTGTGATTCTGTCACAGGAATGTAGGATCAGCAGAAGGCCATTCAGCCCATCAAACCTGTTTCACCATTCAGTAAATCACACTGCTCTGTATCTGAGTACTACTGACCCACACTGGCTCTGTTTTCTTTAATCCAAGTGCAACACCACCAAAGCAGTCCAACACTGCTGTGATGGATTTATCTGAAAGAGAAATCTCATCTGAAGGGAGGATTGGAGAAACACACCAAAGGTAACCAGGGCAGATGACACACAGTCTCCATTTCCACTTCAGTCACAAGTCATCAGGGGCACTCCCTCACCATCTGTGTTCTATAAATTACAGTAAGACGGCACATGCCACTTGTAAATCAGCATAGAACAAACTTCATTCACTACAAGAAGGCTTTTCTAAATTCTGCAAAGCACAGGTGAACTGTCCAATATGAACGGTGTCAGACATTCTGAGGTTGTTTTTATCTGAGTTGTTCACACTGCACTATCACAGGTATCAATGTGTGCTTGTAGGTCTTCTCTAAAAGCAGGCAGGGGCTGCTTATGAGTTGTGTTTCTGCAGACATCCATCCTTAGGTATATAATTACCTTTGTACAACATTTTGATAAGGTTGATATAATTCCTAACATTGACAGGGTTCTTGCTTGCAAATCACCTTTTCATTAAGTTAGAAGTGAGATAACAATCAACATTGGACTTACTCGCACAGTGCTTACAGCTTATGTTAGGACATCCATCAGGATAATGTAATTGTCAGGATTACAGCAGGTATTGGGGTTACAGTATGTATTTCATTAAGGGCAGTGGTGTAGTAGTCATGTCATTGGACTAGGAACCCAGAGCCCCAGGTTTATGTTCTGCAGAACTAGGTTTGAATCCCAATGTAAAATCCGAATTCAATTAAAGAAAAAAAGAATCTGGAATTAAAATCTCACCTTGTGGTGGCCATGTAGCCATTGCTGTATACACCCAGCCTTTGGGGAAGGAAATCTGCCCTCCTTACCTGGTCTGGCCTAGATGTGACATGAGACCCACAGCAATGTATTGACTCTTACCCTGCCCTCTGAAATGGTCCTAACAAGCCTCTCAGTTCATGGGGCAATTAGGGATGCCTTTGCCAGCAATGCCCACATCCCATGGAAAAATTAAGGTAAATGATTATTCTATGGTAAGTAAATCAGACGACCATTTGAATTATGGTAGACATTGCAAACACTTATTAAGATTACAACAGTTATGAAGCTTGGAAGAGCAATCAGGTCAGATCATTATTAAGAAGAAGGGAATAGAGGACCATCAAATGGCTTTAAATTCTTTCATGTGGAGGTGCCGGTGTTGGACCGGGATGGACAAAGTCTGAAGTCACATGACAGTAGATCATAATCCAACAGATTGATTTGAAATCACGAGCTTTTGGAGCGTTGACCCTTTGTCAGGTCAAGGAGCAGCGCTCCGAAAGCTTGTGATTTCAAATAAACCTATGGCCCTATAATCTGGTGGCGTGTGACTTCTGAGGTTAATTCCTTTAAGCGATCTGTGCCAGTTCTGCTTTCTGATTGGACTGAGTGGAGTCAGAATTCCATGGCTACTCTGAGTGGCAGCAGTTCCTGGCATTGATCAAAGCATTGTACCTGATTTACTGCCTGACTGTTGGGGAGGAGATTTTCATCTTCACTGCCCGAGTAGTAATCTGCTGAAGCGAATTGTCTGTTGCTGATAGAATCTGCCCAATGTCCATGCCATTAGTTCAATTCGAATTAGAATCGGCTGGCTCCTATAAAGGACCACCAGGAAGGGAAGATTAAAATCTACCCCAACAACTCTGACAACTGTTAGAGTAACAGGGTTAGCCTATTATCTAGAGCAAGATTTAAGTGAAGATACATAGTTATTGATATCTTTAGAAATAGACTGAAGTAGTTAACCGAGCAAAGAAACAAATAACTACATTTGTGCGGCATCCTTCATGCCCAGCAGTGGTCCCCCATTAATTGCATGCAGCTATGAAGATTAACGGAGGAAAATGATTGTCACACCACTGTTGTATTATAGCACAGATCTCAGAAAGGTACAATAGCTTGAAACAGATAGATGACAACATGGTATATGATGGCATATTTGAAAAACTCTCCATCATAATTTAAGCAGTCAGTCAGTTTAGTCAGTTCAGTTAAGCAGTTTAATGCAGTCTGTCAGTACATCAACGAGTCAACTATATATATATATATATATATAATGTCATAGGAATCTAAATAAACATAGTACCCAGACTGTAAGATGTAATATCCACAAACATCATTAGTGTTGTCAACAAACTTCAAGGTGTCTGTCTCAATAAGAATACAGTTGGTCCAGGATAAGTTACACACAATATAATACAAAAAATACATTGCATCAGATAGCACTTTAGATTCCACTCCAAGCCACCCCGCCATCCTAACTTGAAACTATATTACTGTTTCACAGACATATCAGTGCAGAAGGAACGCCACAATGTCAAAGGGTCAGTGCTAAGGGAGCGCTGCACTGTCGGAGGATCATCGCTGAGGGAGCACCCCACTGTTAGAGGGTCGGTGCTGAGGAAGTGCTGCACTGTCGGAGGGTCTGTGCTGAGGGAGTGCTGCACTGTCGGAGGGTCAGTGCTGAGGGAGTGCTGCACTGTCGGAGGGTCAGTGCTGAAGGAGTGCTGCACAGTCGGGGGGTCAGTGCTGAAGGAGTGCTGCACAGTCGGGGGGTCAGTGCTGAGGGAATGGGCAATGTCGGAGGGTCAGTGATGAAGGAATGGGCACTGTCGGAGGGTCAGTGCTGAGGGTGTGCCGCACTGTCAGAGGGTCAGTACTGAGTGAGTGCTGCACTGTTGGAGGGTAGGTGCTGAGGGAGTGCCACACTGTCTGAGGGTCAGTGCTTAAGGAGCGCTGCACTGTCGGAGGGTCAGTGCTGAAGGAGCGCTGCACTGTCGGAGGGTCAGTGCTGAAGGAGTGCCGCACTGTCAGAGGATAGGTGCTGAGGGAGTGCCACACTGTCTGAGGGTCAGTCTTAAGGAGTGCTGCACTGTTGAAGGGTCGGTGCTGAGGGAGTGCTGCACTGCCAGAGGGTCAGTGCTGAGGGATCGCTGCACTGTCGGAGGGACAGTACTGACGGAGTGCCGCACTGTCAGAGGGTCAGTGCTGAGGGAGTGGGCACTGTTGGAGGGTCAGTGCTGAGGGAGTGCTGCACTGTCAGAGGGTCAGTGCTGAGGGAGTGGACACTGTTGGAGGGTCAGTGCTGAGGGAGTGGGCATGTTGGAGGGTCAGTGCTGAGGGAGCGCCGCACAGTCGGAGGGTCAGTGATGAGGGAGCACCACACTGTCGGAGGGTCAGTGCTGAGGGAGTGCTGCACTGTCAGAGGGTCAGTGCTGAGGGAGTGCTGCACTGTCGGAGGGTCAGTGCTGAGGGAGTGGGCACTGTTGGAGGGTCAGTGCTGAGGGAGCGCCGCACTGTCGAAGGGTCAGTGTTGAGGGAGTGCCGCACTGTCAGAGGGTCAGTGATGAGGGAGCACCGTACTGCCAGAGGGTCAGTGCTGAGGGAGCACCACACTTTCGGAGGGTCAGTGCTGAGGGAGTGCTGCACTGTCGGAGGGTTAGTGCTGAGGGAGCGCTGCACTGTCAGAGGGTCAGTGCTGAGGGAGCGCCGCGCTGTCGAAGGGTCAGTGCTGAGGGAGCGCCGCGCTGTCGAAGGGTCAGTGCAGAGGGAGCTCCGCAATGTCAGAGGGTCAGTGCTGAGGGAGTGCCGCACTGTCGGAGGGTAACATTCTTGAGTTGCGACAACACCAGGAGCTGTAGCTGTTCAAAGATGCAGCTCACCAGACTTCCAAATCTGAAATTAGGAATTTGCAATGAATTGTGGCCTAGACAGTGACGCCCACATCCCAGGAATGAAATTTAAAAAATCGTTGTGAAGTTTGGAGCTGTATCTTCAGCTGCCTGGTCCTTTTCTAAAACGCTCCTTGAAACTCTTCGACTCAAGTCTTGATCTTCTCTCCTACTATGACATAAAGTTTATCAATCCTAAATGTTTTTTTTCCCTATCATTCTCTCACACATCTTGGGGGGGTTAAAGATATGACTGAAGTCCATGTCATTGATGTTGTGAAATGTAGTAATAAAGGGGAAGAGGACTCAATCTGTTTGAAAGCCGTTGTCAATTCTCAGAGGTTGGGCGTGTAAGTTGTTGCTGTGAAAGTTTCTCATGAGAAAGGAAAGTGGAACGAGGGTTACTAACGAGGAGACAAGTAATGGGTAAAAGACGATGTGAGACTTCAGGAACACGTTTTACACAGAGAATTGGTGTGACCAGGAATACACTCTCCCGAAGCAGGTTCTGAAAGGGAGTTCAACAAACACGTGTCAGGGGAAATATTTACAAGGAAGGAGAAAGGCCAAAGTGCAAAGGTCATTTCTCTGCCATTAAGGACCCAAAGTGCACCTTTGTCCTGCTTGAATGAGAGCTTCCAACACAATGTGGGAGCAAACAGCTGAAACTTACTAATATCCATCCATTCAAGAAAATGCCAGTGAAAACAATGCAATAAATGAGCACAGGTTGAAGGGCCAACATCTTTGTGAAAAAAATGGTTGGCAAGCCTCCCTTCATTGGAAAAAGCATGGCACAAAAACATAAATCACGTCTGAACGGTTCATCAGCCTCACTTGAATATCATATTGCAATGGAATGTTTCTCTCCCTCCCTAAGTCAAAACAAAGTTTGAAAATTGTTTGCACAACTGTTCGGTATCCCTCTGCAGCAACTTTAAACAAGAACTTCAAGATAGTTCTGAATGGAGTTTGAGGTCCAGAGTCACAGAATCAGAGAATGGTCACAGTGCACATGGAGGCCAATCGGCCCATCATGTGGCTCTATTATTGAGTGCCAACCTGTAAATGAGTGTGGGCTTGTGTGTGTACATGGATGTGTGCATGAGTGAGAGTGGGAATAGGAGTCTATACACTGACTATATATCTGATGAAGGGCTTATGCCCGAAACGTCGAATTTCCTATTCCTTGGATGCTGCCTGACCTGCTGTGCTTTAACCAGCAACGCATTTTCAACTGTGATCTCCAGCATCTGCAGACCTCATTTTTTACCCGTATACACATAGATAGCTCTGTGTGTGTGTGTGTGTGTGTGTGTGTGTGTCTCTCTCTCTCTCTCTCTCTTAGTGTGTATGTGTGACTGTATGTGT
Source organism: Hemiscyllium ocellatum (assembly GCF_020745735.1). Classification (NCBI taxonomy): domain Eukaryota; kingdom Metazoa; phylum Chordata; class Chondrichthyes; order Orectolobiformes; family Hemiscylliidae; genus Hemiscyllium; species Hemiscyllium ocellatum. The sequence continues at coordinate 110,564,778 of NC_083410.1, read as the reverse complement.
GAGATGTGAGAGTATGAGAAAGCTCATTCATGTAGCACTATACTTGCATTCTGAAATATACATGTCAGAACTGTTGTTTTTTTGAACTGGTTTTTAAGTTTTCCTAATTGCGAAGAGAAATTTGAGATAGCCAAATAAAATCTGACTTGAAAAGCTTGAACCTTTCTCAGGATTGCGTGAACTCTCAGCAAGCCCATGCAGGTTGGTCTCCAAATTGGAAGCAAGCTACAGAGCTGGCCCAGCGTTCAATTTTACAAATGAACTGCAGCAAAGAACACCAAGAGATTGCTGACCCCAATAATGTAGAGGCACACAGTCAGAAAACAGGTTCAGTCCAGCTCCTGGACACAGACATCTTTGCAATCAGCCGAGATCAGCCAGGAAACAGGTGACTGACCCTCAGCAATGATTTGGGAATGGAATATGAAACTGGGAAGGAAACATTAAAGAATTGAAAGGAATTAGAGGCAAAGCCAAAAAGAAAATGGAAGGAAAGTGAACCTGGAAAGAGCATTGGGTTAACTTTGACTGGAGTACTTGGGCCCAGGACTGGACAGCACGCTTTAGGAAGGAGGTGAAGACATTCGAGAAAGTGCAGGAGGGATTTGTGGAGAATGGTTTCAGAGATGAAGGACTTTACTTCCATGCATAGATGAAGAAATATGGAGCTATGCTCCTTGGAGGGGAGAAAGAAAATAAGAGATTTGATAGGCTGTCAGAGTAATGAGGAGTTTAGCTAGAACAGAAGTTAGATTAGATTAGATTACTTACAGTGTGGAAACAGGCCCTTTGGCCCAACAAGTCCACACCGACCCGCCGAAGCGCAACCCACCCATATGTTTGCCTCTTACCTAACACTACGGGCAATTTAGCATGGCCAATTCACCTGACCTGCACATCTTTGGACTGTGGGAGGAAACCGGAGCACCCGGAGGAAACCCACGCAGACACGGGGAGAATGTACAAACTCCACACAGACCATCTCCTGATGGCGGAAATTGAACCCGGGGTTTCTGGCACTGTGAGGCAGCAGTGCTAACCACTGTGCCACCGTACCGCCCACGGTACAGTGGTTAGCACTGTTGGCTGTACTGCTGGTGTGTAATGCCAACAGTGTGGGTTCAATTCCCATGCCAGCTGAGATGACCATGAAGGACTCTCCTTCTCATCCTCTCCCCTTGCCTGAGGCGTGGTGCCCCTCAGGTTAAACCATGACCAGTCATCTCTCTCTCTTTATTGAGACAGCAGCCCTATAGTCCTCTGGGACTGTGGAGATTTCACTTAGTTGCGATTGCTAGAAACGGCTTCTGTTGATGGAAGCATTGAGAACCAGATTTCAGGACAAAAGTAAAAATCCAGCAGTGAAAGGAGGAACACCTTTTTTTTTTGCACAGTGAGTGAATATAATCCAGAAGGCACTACCTGACAATGTAGTGGAGACAGAATCTATCCAGACTTCAAATGGGATAGTGAAGACAAGGCGTTTGTCTGAGTTCCAGAGGAAATGTGAAGGAGCAGAGGGCCAACACAGACATATTGGGCAGAACAGCCTCATTCTGTGCTGTAGCCACCTCATGACTTTATTGTTCTCTGAATAAAAGACCAGGTGAAAGGTTTTAAAGCAAACAGACACTGACATTGATCACTGGGCTGCTATCATTTGGTATCATCTCAGATGACAGCAGTGAATCAGAAACATTACAGATTATACCTAGTGGGGATCATTTTCACTTTATACTGTGGAATATAATGAGTGATATCAGATCAGCGGACTGTTATTCATCTCTCATAATCTTCACTTCCTTTGACTTCAAATGCATGTGGAAAAATCAAGAGAGATCTATCACAGCTGATCTGATATCACCCGAGGCCTGAACTCCAACCACCACTACCGCCCCCCTCCCCCATCCTCCCAGCCTGTCTCTCTGTCTCTGCTTTGTCAATCTGGCCTCTGTATCTGAAAGTGCTGCTGGCCCATTTTCTCAAACTGTCCTTCTTGCTCGCATGGGATAATAATTCATTGATTTTTTTTTGTCTGCGTGTGCTGTAATCTCTCTGCGAACTATTTGAATTGCTCTGAACACGAGACGGAGAGTTCAAGTCAGTCAGTGTTACCAGTATAAGTTCATCAGAGGAGAAGCTGAATTGCTGGCCCAATTTCACAGTTGTTTCTCATCGTGGATCTAAAACAATCAGAGAAATATGAACCGTGGCTGGGTTTGGTTGTTCAACGCTGATTACGACCAGGAACTTGGCTTGATTATGTTTTTCATAAGCAGTCTGATTAATCTTCCACTCTGTACCTCAAGGGCAGCAAGGTATGTTAGAAGGATTCCAAATAATGCCTTTTTACATCTTCAGAAGTCACACGACACCAGGTTATTGTCCTCCTTCATCAGGTCACCAGATGAAGGGACAGCGCTCCAAAAGCTTGTGATTTCAAATGAACCTGTTGGACTTTAACCTAGTGTCATGTGACTTCTGACCTTGTCCACCCCAGTCCAACACTGGTACTTCGACATTACGGCTACCATTTTCACATCTGAGCAATGGGGGTGACGAGGATTCTGTTACATGGCTGAACAAGTACCAAAGACCGGCAGATGCTGGAAGTCAGAAACACCCATCACCTTCTGTGTGAAGATGTTGCCCCTCAGGTCCTTTATAAATCTCTCCCCTCACACCTTAAACCTATCACTGGACTCAAAACATTAGTGCTGTTTCTTTGTACAAGATGCTGCCGGACTTGCTGAGTTTTTCCATCAATTTTTGATTTTGTTTCTGATTTCCAGGACCTGCAGTTTTTTTGGTTTGTCACTCATTTCTGATATCCTGGTAGTTGCTTTAACAGCTAACAAAGGTTTGTGTCATGTGATGTTAGCCCACAGCCTCACTAACTGCTGCTTTCTCCGTTATGGTGAGGAAGGCACTTAACATTCCGATACTAGAAAGTAGCACTTCCTGTTTTTGGATCAATTGAGTAAACTTACTCTGAACTGCCTCCAATATATTTACATCCTTCCTTAAATAAGGAGCCCAAAACTGTGCAAAGTATCCAAGATGTGGTCTCATCAATACCCTGTATAGCTGGAGCAGAACATCCGTACCTTTATAGTTAATTCCATTCATAATAAAGGCTAACATTCCATTAGCTCTGGACTATATGCGTACCTGCACACTAACTGTTTGTAATTCACACACATGAACACCTCAAGCTTTCCACATCTTCGAGTCATTCCCCATTTAAGTCATACTCTGCTTCTTTGTTCTTCCCGTGAGACTGGAACAGCTTTACATTTTCCCACTTCATACGCCGACTGTCAGATTTTTACCCATTCATTCAACCTCTCTACACCCATCTGCAAACTTACTGTGTCTTCCCCACAGCATTCTTTGCTTCCTGTCTCGTTGTGCTGTGTGCATTTGACTAGCACATCTTTGCTACTCTCATTTAAGTCATTGATCTAATTTGCAAAAGATTTAGGCCCCAGTCCGGAACCCCTGCACAGATCCACTTGTCACATCCGGTTAATCAGACCCATGGCACAAACTGTCTGCCAAAATATAGATGGTAAAACTTCGAAAACACCCATCCTCAAATGTTGGTGCTTGACAGTGAATGCTTATGAACCCAATCATACCACCTGAATAATAAAGGTGAGGAATAGAGATTATCCCCAAGAAAGGTTTACTGTTTACAGATAACACCCAGCTTCATGCAAACAATGAAAACAGTTAGAACAATCAGGCCAATGGATGAGACCGAGACGTCAAAGAAAATGCTATTAAGATCATACACGTGTCTGCCTGCTTCAATATTGGTGCAGGTCACACTGACATGCCTGATGGAACTGGCATCAGTGAGACTCAGGACAGTGTTGTGTATTCAAGGTAATGGACCCCATGTCAACCACAGGAAATGAAAGCTGAAGGCATCCGTCGCAAGTCTCCAGGGTCTAATCAAATGTTGACTGCCAGAGTTCAGACCATCTGTCTGTGTGGATGGTGTATATCTTCTAAAATGGACCCATTCCAATCAACAACAAATGATCCGTGGTGCCAAGTTGTTGTGAGCAGGTGACGGGGTGAATCAACTGCATTTTTGTTACCCGCCCCCCACCTTGGTCAGTTACAAGGGTTATAAATTCTTTTTAGCATGTGACTATATCATAAGAACATAAGAATTAGGAGCAGGAGTAAGTCATTCAGTCTCTTGAGCCTGCTCTGTTCCTTAATACATTCTTGACTGATCTCATCTCAGACTCAATTCTACGTTTGTGTCCACTCTCTATAACTCTTCAAACCATTACTGATTAAAAATCTGTCTATCCCCTTCTTAAATGTACTCAATATCCCAGTTTCCACTGCTCTCTGGGGGAGCGAATCCCACAGAATCATGACTCTTTGAGAGAAGTAATTTCTCCTCATTTTAGTTTTAAATCTGCTCTCCCTGATGCTGAAACGGTGACCTCTCAATCTCGATGGTCCCATACGAGGAAACGTTCTGATTAGATTAGATTAGATTACTTACAGTGTGGAAACAGGCCCTTCGGCCCAACAAGTCCACACCGACCCGCTGAAGCGAAACCCACCCATACCCCTACATTTACCCCTTACCTAACACTACGGGCAATTTAGCATAGTCAATTCGCCTGACCCGCACATCTTTGGACTGTGGGAGGAAACCGGAGCACCCGGAGGAAACCCACGCAGACACGGGGAGAACGTGCAAACTCCACACAGTCAGTCGCCTGAGTCGGGAATTGAACCCAGGTCTCTGGCGCTGTGAGGCAGCAGTGCTAACCACTGTGCCACGTTCTCTTTATGTCTACCTTGTCAATCGCCTTTAGCATCTTCTATCCCTCAGTTAGATTCCCTCTCAATTTTCCAAACTCCACGGAGTGTTAGCCTAAACTGATCAATCTCTCTTCATAAAATAAACCTCATCTCCAGGATCAATCCAGTGACTCTCTCCTGAACTGGCTCCAGTACATCCCTCCTCAAGTAAGGGACACAAAATTACATGCAATACTCAAGGTAGAGTAGAGAAACATGTGGAATAGCTTTTATTTGCTATTTCTACCATATACAACTGATAAAGTAAAAACGAAACAGCGTTCCTCCAGTGCTGAGGATGCTCCATGGATAGCACAAACTACACTATCGTACTCTGCATAAAATGCATAACAAGCGCAAAACATACAAGTTACAGTGTAACAGAAGAATGATGGATAATAGATATTTTTCTCGCAGCAATATGAAAGGATTTCATGTGGGAAAGAGCCCGATTATACAGCGTTAAGGAGCCTGATGGCTTGGCAGGGGGAAGAAACTGTTGCAGTCTGACCTTGAGAGACTGAATGCTCTGGTATCTTCTGTCAGATGGCAGGAGGGAGAAGGGGGGTGTGGGGTCTTCCACAATGCTCTTAGTCTTTCGGATGCAACATGTGGTATAAATGTCTGTACTGGAGGGAAGAGAGACCCCAATGATCCTCTCAGCTGTCCTCACTATCCTACGATCTGAGACGGTGCAAATCCTGAACCAGACGGTGTTGCAGCAGCTCAGATTACTCTCAATGAACCCTCTGTAGAACGTAGTGACGATGGGCGGTGGGTGGGAGGTGGACTTTCCTCAGTCTATGCAAAGAGTAGAGACACTGCTGGGCTTTCTTGGCTATGAAGCTGGTATTGAAGGTCCAGGTGAGATCCACCAGGTATACACCAAGAAATTTGGTACTGTTCACGAACTCCACGAGGGAGTCGTCAATGCCCATTGGAGAGTGGTCGCTCTGGGCCCTCCTGAAGTCAGCAATCTCTTTAAAGCCTTATCAAGTTGCAACCACACTCCGCTACTTTTTTAGTGTATTCCTTTAACCAATGAGAGCCACATGCCCATTTGCCTTCCTTATTATATTATTACAAGTGCAGCAGAAAAATGGGAACACCACCCCTGCAAGTTCCTCTCCAAGCTACTCACCAATGTGACTTGGAAATACATCACCATTCCTTCACTATCACTGAGTCACACTCCTGCAATCGCCTCCCTATAGGCAATGTGAGTCTCCCAGGAGCACATGGTCCGTGGTGGTTATACATACTAATTTTCTGTGATGCATACATACAAATACGTAGATCCCTCTGTACCAATACACTCTGAAGTTCTGGAGCACAGGTCTTTAGTACTATTGCTTGAGTGTTTTCAGGGCCCATACCCTTTGCACTATCCAGCATCTCCAACCAGTTTCTAGATAATTGGGGCTCATTCTGGGGTAAGTGTGACCCCTACAAACAGGATGGTCTACACCTGGACCAGAGGGGTGTCAATATTCTTGGGGGGAAATTTACGAATGCTCTTTGGGACGGTTTAAAATAATTCAGCAGGGGGATGGGGATTCTAGTGTCCAGGAGGTTGAGAGTAGTGAAGTCAGATATGAGGTTTCAAGGTCTCAAGAGTTCACCAGCAAGCAGGAAGGTGGTTTGAAAGGTGTCTATTTCAACACCAGGAGCGTCCGGAATAACTTGCAGCACGGGTTGGTACCTGGAATTTCGATGTTGTGGCCATTTCGGAGACATGGGTAGAGCAGGGACAGGAATGGTTGTTGCAGGTTCCAGGATTTAGATGTTTCAATAAGAACAGAGAAAATGGTAAAAGAGGCAGAGGTGTAGCATTGTTAGTCAAGGACAGTATTATGGTGGCAGAAAGGACATTTGAGGACTCGTCTACTGAGGTAGTTTGGGCTGAGGTTAGAAACAAGAAAGGAGAGGTCACATTGTTGGGAGTTTTCTATAGTCCTCTGAATAGTTCCAGAGATGCAGAGGAAAGGATTGCAAAGATGATTCTGGATTGGAAGAAGAGTAACAGTGCCGTTATTATGGGGGACTTTAACTTTCCAAATGTTGACTGGCAGTACTATAGTACGAGTGCTTTAGATGGATCAGTTTTTGTCCAATGTGTGCAGGAGGGTTACCTGACACAGTATGTAGACAGGCCAACAAGGGGCGAGGCCACATTAGATTTGGTACTGGGTAATGGACCAAGCCGGGTGTTAGATTTGGAGGTAGGTGAGCACTTTGGTGATAGTGACCACAATTCGGTTATGTTTACTTAAGTGATGGAAAGGGATAGGTATACGCCAGAGAGCAAGAGTTACAGCTTGGGGAAAGGCAATTATGGTGCGAGTAAGCAAAAGTTAGGATGCATAGGATGGGGAAGGAAACTGCAGAGGATGACCACAATTGAAATGTGGAGCTTATTTAAGGAAAAGCTACTGTGTGTCCTTGATAACTATGTGGCAGTCAGGCAGGGAGGAAGTGGTCAACTCAGGGGAGCCGTAGTTTACTAAGGAAGTTGAATCTCTTGTCAAAAGGAAGAAGAAGGCTTATCTTAGGATCAGACGTGAAGGCTCAGTTAGGGGGCTTGAGCCACTAGCCAGGTAAGACCTAAAGAGAGAGCTAAGAAGAGCCAGGAGGGGACATGAGAAGTCATTGGGGGATAGGAGCAAGGAAAACCCTAAAGCTTTCTTTAGGTATATCAGGAATAAAAGAATGACTGGACTAAGATTATGGCCAATCAAGGGTATTAGTGGGAAGTTGTGCGTGGAGTCCAAAGAGATAGGAGAAGTGCTAAATGAATATTTTTCGTTGGTATTCACACTGGAAAGAGACAATGTTATCGAGGAGAATACTGAGATACAGGCTACTAGACTAGACAGGATTGAGGTTCAAAAGGAAGAGGTGTTAGCAATTCTGGAAAATGTGAAAATAAATAAATTCCCTGGGCCAGATGGGCCACTAAGGTTGGTGGAGTTGTGGACAGTGCCAAAGGATGTTGCAGGTTTGAGAGGGACATGGATAAGCTGCAGAGCTGCGCTGAAGGGTGGCAAATGGAGTTTAATGTGGAAAAGTGTGAGATGATTCACTTTGGAAGGAGTGACAGGAATACATAGTACTGGGCTGATGTTAAGATTCTTGGTAGAGTGGATGAGCAAAAAGATATCACTGTCCATGTACATAGACTTCTGAAAGTTGCCACCCAGGTTGATAAGGTTGTTAAGAAGGCATACGGTGTGTTCACTCTTATTGGTAGAGGGATTGAATTTCAGAGCCACAAGGTCATGCTGTGGCTGTACAAAACTCTGGTGCAGCCGCAATCGGTGTATTGCATACAGTTCTGGTCATAACATTATAAGAAGCATGTTATAAGAAGGAAGCTTTGGAAAGGGTTCAGAGGCAATTTACTAGGATGTTGCCTGGTATGGAGGGAAGATGTTGTGGTTCTGTTCGCCGAGCTGGGAATTTGTGTTGCAAACGTTTCGTCCCCTGTCTAGGTGACATCCTCAGTGCTTGGGAGCCTCCTGTGAAGCGCTTCTGTGCTGATTCCTCCAGTATTTATAGTAATTTGAATCTGCCGCTTCCGGTTGTCAGGCTGTTTTCATTAGAGTGAAGAAGGTTGAGAGGTGACTTAATTGAGACATATAACATAATGAAAGGGTTAGATAGGTTGGACAGTGAGAGACTTTTTCCTCGGATGGTGATGACTAGCATGGGGGGCCATAGCTTTAAATTGAGGAGTGATAGATATAGGACAGGTATCAGAGGTGGTTTCTTTACTCAGAGAGCAGTAGGGGCATGGAACACCCTGCCTGTAACAGTAATAGACTCGCCAACTTTAAGGGCATTTAAATGGTCATTGGATAAACGTATGGATGAAAATGGAATAGTGTAGGTTAGATGGGCTTCAGATTGGTTCCACAGGTCAGTGCAACATCGAGGGCCGAAGAGCCTGTACTGCGCTGGAATGTTCGATGTTCTCTGTCCTTATGATCAAATGGAGTGAATCAAATTGACTGAAGACTGATATCTGTGATGCTGGACACCACTGGAGGTGGCTGAGATGGATCGTCTATTAATCTTTCTGTTCTGTTCAAAAATAGCTGTCTGAAGTATAGTTCATTCGTGCATTGCCATGTCAGGCTTCAGCTGTTACTCAAGCTGGAAAATTTGCAACCAATTCTTTCAATCCAATTTGTGAAATTTCCCAAAAGGCATAAATCAAAGAAGATACACAGTTTTGAATGCAGTAGTCCCCTCGAACCTGTCAGGGATACATTCCATGCCCTACCGCAGAAGCCAGAAACCATGGATAGGAAGGAGCCCATTCATTTCAATGGGAAATTTACCTTCTCGACGGTGCCCTGATCCCAGCTCCTTTAATATGTTCAGGTTGCAGTAAAACCAGGGGTAACTGAAACTGTGGAAAACAATTCTGCGAATACGGAGATTCCTTTGTAATTTGTTTCAGTCATTTTGATGAAATGTTAATTTGTTCAGTTTTGTTCCTGCTTATGGTTGATTCAATGAAGTGCCTTAGCGCAGTATTAGGTGATTACTATGTCCATTTTAAGTCCATTTTAGACCATGAAAGTTCCCAGCTATTAAAATCAGGTAATGTTGTGTGCTGTGTGTATACAATGTTGTGTCTGTCCCTGACTGTTAGTCTGCAAACTTCACAAACAGAAATCAGTTGGCTTGCTGTAAAGTCTGCTTCATAGCTTATAGAGTGTTAGACTGATTTGAATATGTAATCAACCCCTGAAGAGTGATTGGTTATTAGACTATTATTATTAATATGACATGGTAAACAGTGGTGGGAAAGATTGCGTTGATGAGGCTTATGTGCTTGAGCAGTCACAAACAAGTTAATTTATGCAGTAAGTTAACATAGAGCCAACAGTCTTAAATTGCACTGAATCACAAGAGACAACTCTGGATGTCTTTGATCATTAAAGCATAGGAGAGAATTGGTAGCACAGTTTCCTGGTAAGCAGACAAATGGAATCTGACAGGACAGTTTAACTGATGTGAGAAAGGCAAGTGATCAGGGTGTGTGCCACTTTAACAGACAGCAAGACATAATGTCAGACCATCTGCAAAGATCCCTATTTCAAACTGGGACACAACAGACCTCTTAACAGAATTTAAAATATTCAATAAGTGCTCAAAGCCATGATTTCTGGATTTGGTGTGTCCAATATAGAGAAAAAAACATGCTACTTACTTCGCAATTGGAAACGGAAATCTGCACAGACATAACACTTCAGAATTAACAGCTAAATATTTAAAAGATCTTCAAAAGATATGGACCACATTGGATGATCAATTCAGAGTCAGATTAAATGTCCTCCTTCATCAATTGGAATGATGTTATTTCAACAGAAGCATGCACAATCCCTTCACAATATCTTGAGGAGGTGATGATAAAAAATGATTTTTCAGACAGGAAACTAGCAATCAAATTTGTCCAATGGGGGGATCTTATCCACCACTGTGGAAGTTTTCCAGAATGATTTGTCAGACCCCCAAGAACCAATAGTGCTGAAGAGCTGCAGGAGGATGGAGGTAAGTACTAGGTGACCTTTGCAGGGTGACAACGCTCCCAGGTGTAAGTATGAAAATTGACAGTTGACAAAAATCACTAGAACACCCAAACATAGGAAGACACGTAGAAGGTGTGGTGATCTGCAACCTCAAGGAATCGCCCACCTTTGAATCCACGTTGTAAGTCATATGGCAGAAAAGGCCACAGGCAGAGGCAGTGCACTGCAGCAAGGACCATGCAGCTACAGAGAGCTGTGCAAAGAATAGCACTATCACCACTAGTAAAATGGTCTAGACCCCTTGCCATGCCTCTCACAGGCTCATTAAATACAATCCCCTCATGGATAAGAACAAGCCCTCAGCCATGTTATTTCTGTGGTTGTGTTCACAAGGTTGTTTAGCCCAGCTGCCCAGATGGTGAGAGTGTGATGTGTGACATTCACAGTCTGAGTTATACCTTACGCTAGTTATGGGGCCAATCCCTCCATGTCATACTCCATGATTAGACATCCTCAGACAATGTGGACACTATATACAGGAAGAGTAAGGACCATCTGCATGTTTGTAAATCCCAAACGAACTGGATTCTCTCCCAGAAACTCCTTAACTGGGCTGAAGAGGATTGTACTAAAATCTTTGCGTTTGATGTGGACAGTGGGTAAAGTGGGGGAGAAGTTATCTCATTTCTGAAGGATTCCCATTTTCTACCCATCCCTTTGCTTGCAAACATCTAACCCCAATCAGCTTTTGAAAGTTCTTGCCTAATACTGTCAAAATTAGCCTTTCTCCAATTTGGAACTTTGACTCTTTGATGATTTCATAACTTTCCATTGTTACAGTGGGGTGCCTTTCAATTCATAGCTTAAATTGACATGATTTTAGTCTCTTTGAAGTGGAAAAATGAATCCAATTTTATTTTTGCAAGGTATTACAGGAAGTTCAGTGCAGTAAATAGATTTTTTTTATCAATGAAGTAGTGAATTCATAAATACATGAAATTGTCATGGAAGGTGTTAAAGTAAAGTGTGTTGGTTCGGACATGTGTTGCCGTGAATTGACATGAAGTTAGTGTAGGGGGTGTAAATGAACATGGTAGATGGCTGGAAAGATACGGAGTGTGGGCGGTGGTTTTAAGTCATAAGATGGCATGAGTCAGAGTGAAGGGGGCGTGGAGAGAATGTGAGGGGTGAGGAGATGTGAGGCGTGAGGACATGTTGGCCAATGTTGGTTTTCATTGTCTTCTTGCCAGGGCACCAAGGCAAGATTCCAAACCTTAAGACTGCCTCCACCCAGTTTCTAGTTAATGTTTGCTATGATCCCGCTCCCCTTCACCCTTGAAACCAAAAATCTGAAGTTTTGGCGCACTTCCTCTCAGATTGCATTTATCTCTGACCTTCGAACGAGAATTCCAGCCACAAAATCTGTCTTGATACATGTGCCATTTCCTTATCTTTCTGTAGCATTTCCACACTCTTACCTTTGACAGAACAAATGCTCACTTTAGTTGCACATATCCTTTTCAGGTTCTTGAGGAAAGTCTTGTTGTTCATTTCTTTGTTGCTAAATGTTGGTAATGATTTATTGATAAATTGATTTAAATGAGAGCAGCTCAGTTCAGCAGTAATTTCAGATAATGTTGAGAAAGTTAAAAATCACACAACACCAGGTTATAGTCCAACAGGTTTATTTGGAAGCACTAGCTTTCGGAGCACTGCTTCTTCCTGATTAAGGACCAATGCTCCAAAAGCTAGTGCTTCCAAATAAACCTGTTGGACTATAACCTGGTGTTGTGTGATTTTTTACTTTGTACACCCTGGTCCAATACTGGTGTCTCCAAATCATAGTGTTGAGAAAGGGTTTTTTGAATGGAATTGTACTTTTATTCTACTATAACAATTTTACAATAAGATATCGATCATTACAAATTTTGCTGTTTTTAATAAGATTATGGACTCCATCAGGGCTGTTTTCCTTGAACTATCAGACACTTAGGGGTGACCTAATAGAGGTTTATAAAATCATGAGGGGCATGGATAGGGTAAATAGACAAGGTCTTTTCCCTAGGATTGGGGAGTTCAGAACTAGAGGGCATAAGTTTCGGGTGAGAGAGGAAAGATTTAAAAGGGACCCAAGCGGCAACTTTTTCACACAGGGGATTGAGCTATCAGAGGAATTGGTGAAGGCTGGTACAATTACAAAATTTAAAAGGCATTTGGATGGGTATATGAATAGGAAAGGTTTAGAGTGATATAGGCCATGTGCTGGCAAATGGGACGAGATTAGGTTAGCATATCTGGTCAGCATTTGGATGGAAGGGTCTGTTTCCATGCTGTACATCTCTATGACTCTACATCATTAAGCAAAATAGTATCTCATGATAGTTGAGCAACAGAACATTGTTTTGTTGAGAGTCATGAACCAGAGTCTTCATCTTAATTATATCATTGTAGCGTGAGGATTGCAATAGTCTAAAAGCAAGATCCACTGTCAACTCCTCAAAGGGGCTCAATAAAATTCTGCCCTTACCTATGAAATAAAATGGATTGCACAGCACAGAAACAGGCCATTTGGCCCAACATAAATCTTTGCTGCTCTTCATCCACCCTATCTAAAATATCCATCACATTCACTGAACAGGGGCCCCATTCTCAGAATGAGGGGTACGCCATTTAGAACAGAGATGAGAAGAATTCAGAGGGTGGGAAATTTGAAATTGTCTACCCGAGAACATGGTGGAGCTTTGGTCATTGAGCATATTCGGGACTGAGATTTATTGATTTCTGGATGTTATAGACATCAAGAGACATGGGAATGCTGCTGAGAAATGACATTGAGACAGATAATCACCCATGACCTGGTTGAATGATGGAATCAGTTCAATGGGACGAATGGCCTATTCCTGCTCTTATTTCCTTTGTTCCACTCCTTCCTCACTCATGTGTTCATCCAGCTTTCCTGCATCTCAGTTTTTCACCTGTCATACTAACGGCAGTGAGTTCCATTTTACCACAAGTCTCTGGGTAATGAATGTTCTCTTGAATTTGAATGATTTGGAAATGAATTTTAAGTAACAGTTGAGCCTCTACCGGATAAAACTGGTGTGGACCTTGGTTTACAGAGTCCAACTAACAACAATGCGCATGAAACAACTGTTCTTATTGTCACAAATAACGAGATCATTACGCTACAGCATGGGACTTTGCAAATTCCACTTGGGTTTGTTGATACAGTGTGAATATTGGTAAATCAACAGCGAACATATTGATATGGACTTATTAAATTAATCAGCATAATGATATAATGTGAATAGTTCAATAAAGCCTGTGGTTGAAATATTTACAACTGAAATGTTGTTTGAAAAATTAAATCCAATAATCAATTATTTCTGTCAAGATCACATCTACTTTTTTGATACTTCTATATCCATAAAGTTATCAAGGTATAAAAAAAAACTAGAATTAGGCCATTTAGCCCATCGAGTCTGCTCCACCATTCGATCATGGCTGATATGTTTCTCAAACCCATTCTCCTGCCTTCTCCCATAAGTCTTAATCCTGTTACAAATCAAAAACCCATCTATTTCTACCTCAAATTCATTCAATGACTGGCATCTGTAGGTCCTTCTGTAGATCCACAGAGTCAATACCCTCTGGCTGAAGCAATTCCTCCTCATCTCCCTTCACTCTGAGGCTATGACCTCACTTCCTAGTCTCTCTTATTGGTGGAAACATCTCCATGTCTACTCTATCTAGAGCTCTCAGTATTCTGTGAGTTTCAATCAGATCCTCCCCTGATTCTTTTACATTCCATTCAGTTCAATTCCATAAAGGGGACTTGTTGGCCTCTAGTTCTATTAGTTTCTTTTCTAATTTTTCATTCATGTGATGTGAGCATCACTGGCTGTGCTAGTATTTGTTGTCTGTCCCTAGTTGCCCCTTGGGAGGGTGATGGTGAGCTGCCTCCTTGAACCTCTGAAGTCCATGTGCTGTAGGTCAACCCAAAATGCACTTTGGGAGGGAATTCCAGGAGTTTGACCGATTGACAGTGAAGGAACGGCGATATATTTCCAAGTTAAGCTGGTGAGTGGCTCAGAAGGGAAGTTGCAGGGGGTGGCAGTCCCATCTATCTGCTGCCCTTGTCCTTCTAGATTGAAATGGTCTTGGGTTTGGAAGGTACTGTCGGAGGATCTATGTTGAATTTCTGCAGTGCATCTTGTAGATGGTACACACTGCTGCTACTGGGTGTCAGGAGTCGAGGGAGTGGGTGTGGTGCCAATCAAGTGGACTGCTTTGTCCTGAATGGTGTCAACATTTTTGACATTGCTTAATATTGCAAATCACCTCTGAGTAAATGGGCCGGGTTTGCAGTCCTTCCCTCTTTTCCTGAGGGACTGAGTCGTGCCTGGACTATCGCTGACATTACCTCATCTTTCCTCAGTAGTTCTGCTGTCCTCTTAGAGTGGTTTTGTTCTGGAGTTCAAAGGCATATGCAAGTTCAACCCTCTCAGAAGAGATAGATGCAAGGGGGTGAAATACTGTTTGAGGAGTTAGGCAGCAAGATAAAGTGATCCAATCAGCTATAATCCAATTGAATGGCACAGCAGACTTGAAGGGCCGATGGGCCTACGCCTGTTCTGAATTCATGTGTTATTACTCAATGTAATGTCTCTACTTCCACCCCATGTCATAGGGTCTAGAGGAGTGGTCAAAGGTATCACTGGTGACTCTATTGATCTCGATAGATAGAACCTGCAATCTTCTTCCTGACCTCTCCGCCCCCACCCCACTCCGGCCTATCACCCTCACCTTGACCTCCTTCCACCTATCGCATCTCCAACGCCCCTCCCCCAAGTCCCTCCTCCCTACCTTTTATCTTAGCCTGCTGGACACACTTTCCACATTCCTGAAGAAGGGCTCATGCCCGAAACGTCGATTCTCCTGCTCCTTGGATGCTGCCTGACCTGCTGCGCTTTTCCAGCAACACATTTTCAGCTCGATAGAATAAGTGCCATGAATTCAGGTCTCCCTTGATTTCAGTAACAATATTTCAGGAAAGGAATCTTCATCACCTGGGCAAATGTGGGTTAATTAAAGAAAGCTGGTATGGTTTCTTTTAAGAGCAAGTCATGTTTGACGTACTTACTGGGCATTTCTCGTGGGCTACCTGAGAGGACTAGTGAGGGTAATACTGTGAATATGGTGTGTATGAACTTTGAAAAGACTTTTGATAAAGTACTGTGTAACTGTGACCTCTGATTAAACTCAAAGTAGTGGTTACAGGGTAATGTTTGGACTGGATGAACAATTACAATAGGGATTCCCCAGTGGTTAAGATTCAGTCTCTTGCTCTTCCAGGTACACGTGTAAGATATAGACCTTGAAATTAAGGACATGCATCTACAACTTGCAGATGATAAAACAAAACTTGGAATTATTGTGAACTTATGGAGAATAGTGTTCTATAAGGGCTTCAGCAAGCTGGAGCAACCTTGCATTGATATCAAAGATCTGCACATCGCTGCGTACGAATAGCACAGCATGGGCGGAGTTAGAACACTCTATACCAGACCAGTCCAGAATGAGGGAAAGTCTTGAGACCACATGAAAATGAACACACAAATAAGATCAATTAGTCGACACCCTAACTCCAGTGTAAGTTAGAATGTATAAGATTACCGTGTATTGTGGTGTTTACTATTAATGTACCATAAATATAGTTACATTGGAGTCAAACTCTGAAGACAATTCTTGACTTGGCCTCCTCTTCAACCTGTCTGTCTCAGGCCTAAACTCAAATCGTAGCATCAAACTACACAATCAAAGAGATGGTGCAGAATTTGAGATTAGAGTGGTGCTGGAAAAGCACAGTAGGTTAGGCAGCATCCAAGGAGCAGGAAAATCAACGTTTTGGGCTAAAGCCATTCATCAGGAATTTATTGAGTAAAGTTTGACAGTGCTGAAAATGTGTTGCTGGTTAAAGCACAGCAGGTTAGGCAGCATCCAAGGAACAGGAAATTCGACGTTTCGGGCCGGGCTCTGGCCCGAAACGTTGAATTTCCTGTTCCTTGGATGCTGCCTAACCTGCTGCGCTTTAACCAGCAACACATTTTCAGCTCTGATCTCCAGCATCTGCAGACCTCACTTTTTACTTTAAGTTTGACAGTGTCATGCAAAGAGATATTAGGCCAAGAAAGACAACTATGGCTAAGCATCTGAAAAGGGAGAGTGCTGGAGGGACTGGGAGCGCTGGAGAGAGAATACCAGAATGTGGGGACCAGAAATTTGAAAGTATGGACGCTCATGGTAGGCCATTGAAAACTAGCTATGCAGAGGCTGGTTAATGGTTATTGGGAAGTGTTATTGGGAAGGAATCCAAATGCCATTATCCAAAACCTTCAGGAATCCTTTCTCCTTTCAATGTGCCTACATTGTTCTTGGTGTTTTGCTGTCATATTCTTTCAGAGTCTGTGAGAAACTGGGGTTCCTGAGGTGTGCCAGACAAAGCATTGCAGAATATTTTATTCACTGTGCCAGTGTAGAAGGCAAGAAATGTGGATTCTGTTTCTGACTCTGTTGCAATACGGGCCCTCCACAAGTGAAACTATCACTGTATTCTAACAGATGAAAGGCTTAACAGACAATCAGTTTTTCAATGTATAATTTCAGTTACATCACACTGCAAATTTTCGTTATAAATTCTGTGTTACGATCGAGCCCTCCACTATCACCTGATGAAGAAGCGTCACTCCGAAAGCTAGTGTGCTTCCAATTAAACCTATAACCTGGTGTTGTGTGATTTTTAACTTTAAAATATGTGTGAGTTTGTTTTAAAGAAATTATAATGGTCAGTGTTCCTGTAATGACAAAGACGGTCCTATAGTTGATCTCTGAGAATTACATGTCCACTATTTGCGCATTTAGCAGCAATGAATATAAAATAGCCAGGCTGACACACTTAATCCTATTGGTAATCCCTTGTAACACATGGAATTTAAAAAACAAAACAATTCTCCCTGGCTATTTCCTTATATGTGTGGTGGGGGGAGGGGGAGGGGCAGGCTAGACGAGACAAAAAAGTTCAAATGCAATCCCCCCAAATGAGGAGGTTTATGCAAAATCCATTGTTGATAAATACTGTGAAGCCATTCACCCTGAAACAATGGGGCGAATTAGCATGTTCCAGCTCAAAACTGTCAGCCATACTCTGATAGATTCTTAGCTCGAGATGGGAGGTCAGTCAGCAGTAATGCTCCGTCAGGATTCAGATATTGGCCGCAAATTTTTTTTTCGCTGGCTCTGAATCTCAGAGGAGCTTGACGGCTATTGAGAGCAAAAGGTGTGGTTTTGCTAAACACGATTAATTAAGAACAGCAATCCTTGAAAGGATGGAAGCCTTGACTGATGGCGTGGAAGATAATTACTTGACTGTCACTGGTCAGTGTTGTCATTAGGAAATGGATGTCCTCCCTGGTCAGATGATCATATTTCCACTGCTCTCAGAGATTTTATGATGAGTTCAGGGTGACCAGCACATTGTCAGTTATTCAATGCCAAAAGACCTCATGCATCCCAATTCATTAAAACACAGAGCCTTTTACAACCTGCATTAAGCAGGAATGACAAGTGAAGATTAATGCTAGTCTTAAAGTGACACAACAATTTAATTGTCATAACCCATTACAAACTGAAGTCCTCTTCTACAGTTTTTGTATAGGCACCAATGATGCAGAAATTGTGTGACATTTTCAGAAATTGCTGCTGGTTAATCAAGCTATTAAAATTGACGGCAAGACATGAGTTTCTGTCTGTAATTAAAATTCTCGGCCTTGGTTTTAAATCCCTCCCTGGCCTGGCCTCTCCTCTCCTATCTCTGCAATCAGTGCCACCACCCTCGCTAGCCCCTGTAGCCTTCTCAACTGGCCAGACCAAATTCCCAGCTTTGAGAAAGTGAGGACTGCAGATGCTGGAGATCAGAGCTGAAAATGTGTTGCTGGAAAAGCGCAGCAGGTCAGGCAGCATCCAAGGAGAATCGACATTTCGGGCATAAGCCCTTCTTCCTGAAGATGGTCTTATGCCCGAAACGTCGATTCTCCTGCTCCTTGGATGCTGCATGCCCTGCTGCACTTTTCCAGCAACACAGTTTTCAACTCAAATCCCCAGTTTCATCTGCTCGGGCCAGTGATGGCCATCCCTTCAGCTGGGATGTAACTTCGGGGGTCTCCGCCCCTCCCTAAAACCCCTCTGCCAACACACACCCCTCCTCACCTTCACACCTCCCTCCTTCCCAGACACTCGTTAAACCTGCTGCCTTTGTGCAAACCTTTGGTGGTCCCTCCCGGTGCCCTGCCACGCAGCTCAATGTCAGATCGATCTTAAAAATGTTCCCATGAGGTGGGTGATATATAAATGGAAGTTGTTGTTGTCCCGGTGATGCGCTACAGACCAGCAGTCTGCCTTTTGTGAGGGTGATGTTGAGCAGCAGCAAGGTTAGTGTGGTGCTGGAAAAGCACAGCAGGTCAGGCAGCAACTGAGGAGCAGGAGAATCGACATTACTGGCAAAATTCGGGCAGATTCCTAATGAAGGGCCTGAAATGATTTGGAGATGTTGGTGTTGGACTGGGGTGTACAAAGTTAAAATCACACATTCTCCACAACCACCTGATGAAGGAGCAGCGCTCCGAAAGCTAGAGCTTCCAAATAAACCTGTTGGACTATAACCTGGTGTTGCGTGATTTTTAACTTTTGCCTGAAATGTCGTTTTTCCTGCTCCTCGGATGCTGCCTGACCTGCTGTGCTTTTCCAGCACCGCTCTAATCTTGACTCTGATCTCCAGCATCTGCAGTACTCACTTTCATCTGGTGTTGAGCAGTAACAAGTGAACTCCCCACAATGAGGCGAGAGAGGACAGGAAAGTTGGTCACGTCAGGGCCATATCTTATAAAGACACGTCAGGTGGTTCCGAAAACTAGTGCTTCCAAATAAACCTATTGGACTATAGCCTGGTGTTGTGTGATTTTTAACTTTGTCCACCCCACTCCAACACCGGCACCTCCAAATCTTAAAAACACATGAGCCAACAATAGGAGGAGGCTGTTCAGCCCATCAAGTATGCTCTGTCATTCAGTACGATTGTGGCTAATCCCATCTTGGCCTCGACTCCACATCCCTGCCCACTCCCCAGAATGGCTTCTTTGAAAACCTTCTCCTCAACAGTATTTAAATTTATCGAGATGAAGAAAAAGTAGGACTGCAGATGCTGGAGATCAGAGTCGAGAGTGTGGTGCTGGAAAAGCGCAGCAGATCAGGCAGCATCTGAGGAGCAGGAGAATTGACGTTTTGTGCATGAGCCCTTCATAAGTTTCCAGATAAAGGGCTTTTGCCTGAAACACCGACTCTCCTGATCCTCGGATGCTGCTTGACCTGCTGTGCTTTTCTGAGATGAGGAGCAATTTCTTCAGCCAGAGGTTGGTCAATCCATAAAACTCATTGCGACAGAGGGCTGTGGTGCCCAAAGGTATGGGAGCCAATGACCTAATGGTGTTATCGCTAGACTCTTGTCTCTGGGAACCTGGGTTCAAATCCTGCCATGGCAGATGGTATAATTTGAATTTAGTAAAATCTAAACCAGTGTAATGATGACGGTGTTGATCGTTAGGAAAAACCCATCTAGTTCACTAATGTCCTTCAGGGAACTAAACTGCCACCCTTACCTGGCCTACATGTGACTCCAGACACAAAGTGATGTGGTTGACTCTTAGCTGCCCTCTGGGCAATAAATGTTGGTTCATTCAGCAACATTCTCATCCCATAAGGAATTTTAAAAACATCATTGAGTGTCTTTAAGTCAGAGATAGATAGGTTCTTGATTGTAAGGGGCTGACATGTTCTGTGGAAAAGGCAGGAGAATGGAGGTTGAGAAATATACCGTGGGTAGCACGGTGGCGCAGTGGTTAGCACTGCTGCCTCACAGCACCAGAGACCCGGGTTCAATTCCTGACTCAGGCGACTGACTGTGTGGCGTTTGCACGTTCTCCCCGTGTCTGCGTGGGTTTCCTCCGGGTGTTCCGGTTTCCTCCCACAGTCCAAAGATGTGCGGGTCAGGTGAATTGGCTATGCTAAATTGCCCATAGTGTTAGGTAAGGGGTAAATGTAGGGGTATGGGTGGGTTGCGCTTTGGCGGGTCGGTGTGGACTTGTTGGGCCGAAGGGCCTGTTTCCACACTGTAAGTAATCTATATCAGCCATGATCGAATGGTGGATAGGACTCAATCAGTTGAATGGCCTCATTCCCCATATTGAGGCAGTGAATTCCACAGATTCACAATCCTTTGAGGGAAGTAATTCCTCCTCATCTGTTTTTTATACGTCTGCTACCCCTCACCTGGGAACTGTGACCCCTGGGTCTGAATTGCCCCATGTCTACTCTGTCAATCCTCTTTCATATCCCACAAACCTCACGGCACCTCCTTGTGGCTGACCATGTGCACAGCAGCTAAAGGAAACTGGGGAGGCTGTGCTGGAGAGTACCTGGTACAGAATGATCCCAAAGTAGCAAGTGGGGGAGGATGGGAGAAGGTAGGGGATGCAGTTTCCGAGAAGATGAATAAACAATGGCTATTTGTATGTCCTGTCACCTGGCAAAGGCACAGGGTCGTTCCCCAGCAGCTGTTATTCTCACCAGCTGCACCTTTCGTCCAAGCAGCTGTCCATGTTTCTAGTCACCATTGAAGCATCAGATCAGTCAATGGTGATGTGCACAGCCAATGCAATGATGAGAATGATTTATGATGTCGACATCATATCCAGAGCCATAACACGTGGAAAGTGATGATTCGCAATCAGGAATTTCATGTGGTTCTCTGTCAAACAGCAGAGAGAACAGCCTTTACCACTTCCACACTGAGGGGAATGGACCTGTGATCTCCAGAACATCAGCAGTAAGTGGCAATGTGTTCGACAAAGCAGTGTCTAGCACTCAGAAAAATCTGCACTTCTAGTGACCAGATGCTCATGAATAAGTTGAAAACACCCAAGCCTCTCCTTTGTTCCCGAATGACACTCTGCCCAGTTACTAGGACAGTGCACTCACACTCAAATATTCACAATTTGGAGATGCCAGTGTTGGACTGGGGTGTACAAAGTTGAAAATCACACAACACTAGGCTATACAACCACCTGATGAAGGAGCAGCGCTCTGAAAGCTAGTGCTTCCAATTAAACCTGTTGGACTATAACCTGGTGGTGTGTGATTTTTAACTCGGATGTTTACAATCACTTACATTCGCAAGCTCAAATGCACAGACTCACTCACTCATACACGCACACACTCATTCTCATACACAAACACACACTCACAACCACACACACAAACTCACACGTACACACTCACTCACTCACACACTCATTCAAAAACTCACATGCACACACTCACTCACTCTCTCCCAAATGCATACTCACACATTCACTCCCAAACTCATACTCTCATACAAACGCACACACACAAACAAACTTGCAGTCACACTCACTCACACACACACAAACTTGCACTCACTCACTCACACAAACTCACACACACACTCACTCAGTCACACAATCAGACACAAAGTCACACTGAGACACAGATCAACACATACTCAGGTACACTTATGCATTAGCTCATTCAAGCGTACACACTTACACACTCACACACACTTACACACTCACATACATTCAGGTTGCACAAGGCAGTTACAGAAGTTAACTGACCTCATAAGGTCAACTCTGTCCATCAGGACGTAGAGGATAGTTCCAGGAGAAGCAAACCAGACTGTCCCGAGAGGTCTGTGCTTGTTACTAATGTTGAGTGAGAATATTTCTGTAGACATAATGTCATTGCAATCTTAACTGTCTCACAAGAGACTGTCATGTATATTAAGTGTAATATAACTCATACCAAGTTATATGCAATTCTCTTCATCAGGATTGAGTCTATCTCCTGCCTGGAATGTTGCCTGTGCATCCTTCCCCACACGGTGCCAGTGCCTTAGACTAAACCCAGCAAGAAAGGTTGGTGACAGTGAATCCCTCCAAGGCAGGCCAGCAGAAACCAACATGTATAAGGACCCACTATCACAAAAATACACACTCATTCACACACTTACACACTCATACACACTCATTCACAGGTGTACACACTCACTAATTCATAAAAGTACACACTCATTTACGCACAAACACACTACTCATTCACAAAAAATACACACTCATTTGGACTGCATTGATTAACAGACCATCCAATGTAGGTTAGATCAAAATGGCCACCTGGTCCACAGTTTCAATAGATTGTTTGTTAGCCCGCTTACTTACACTCGCTCACTTAATCACACACTCCATCACAAATCCATGCACTCATTCATACTGTCTCTCACAAATTCACACACTCATTTACACTGTCCCTTACAAATTAATACACAAGCACTTATTCAGACACAGTCAGATTCATACACTTGTCACATGCACGCTTTAATACACACACACACAGAAACATATTAATATATACACTGTCTCACACACAATCAGATACACACACATGGACCGACACTCCTACCCTCCCCCCCCGCCCCTCCCACCCCCAAACACACATGCACAAAAGTGCATTAATATATACTTTCACACACAATCAGGCACATACACACAAATATGTGTCAATACATATTCTCTCATGTGAAAGTATGGTGCTGGAAAAACACAGCAGGCCAGGCAGCATCCGAGGAAGGTCCTGATGAAGGGCTTATGCCCGAAATATCGATTCTCCTGCTCCTCGGATGCTGCCTGACCTGCTTACATTTTCCAGCACCACACTCCCGACTCTGATCACCAGCATCTGCAGTCCTCACTTTCACCTATACTCTCTTATGCATACACTCTGCCAGATATACACACAAATATACAATCATATACTCGCTCTCAAACACACATTCACAATTCACACATGCAAATAATACACTGTTGTTTATCTCCACTGTTATCAGACTTATGAACGAACCTCTCATATATTAGAGTTGAGCTTTCTCTGCACCTTCTCTGTAGCTATGACATTATATTCTGCATTGTATTTTATTTCCCTGATGTACTTATGTCAGGTGTGATTTGTCTGGAAAGCACGCAAAACCATACTTTTCACTGTGCCTCGATACACGTGACAATAATAAATCAAATCACATCTATGTGCACACATTGATTACACATGCACTACTATACATTTGCATACAATCAAACACATGCTAGTATAGATTCATAAACACACACACACACACACACACACACACTAACGTATACTCATTCACTCATCCACCCTGTCACACATTCACTCTCTCACACTATTCACAAAAGTTGAAGGGTTGCCGTAAGCAAGTGCTCAGGCTTTTTCATTAAGGTGCTTCATACATTTCAAGACAGAACAAGTCAATCTCCAGTTAGGAGATGTTTTGCCAATTGCACAGCCAGTTGTAGAGTCATCGAGTCACACAGCACAGGAACAGACCCTTCTGTCCAACTCATCCAAGCTGACCAGGTTTCCCAAACTAAACCAGTTCCAGTTGTCTGCGTATGGCCAATTTCCCTTTAAATCTTTCCTATTTCTGTGTCTGTCCAAAGGTCTTTTAAATGTTGCAACTGTACTATCCTGTACCACCTCGTCTGGCAGCTCATTCCATACATGCATCAACCTCTGTGTGAAAAAGTTGTTTCCCTTTTAAATCTTTCCCCTCTCACCTTACATCTATGCCTCTATATTTGGACTTCTCTTCCATAGGGAAAACAATTTTTGCTATTCACCTTATCTACACCCCTCACGGTTTTATAAACCTCTATAATATCACCCCTCAGCCTCCGACACTCCACGGCAGAAACTCCTAGCTTATCCAGCCTCTCCTTACATCTTAAACCCTCCGGATTCAGTAACATTCTTCTAAATCTTTTCTGCACTCTTTCTAATTTATTAATATCCTTCCTGTAGCAGTGCAAACAGGACTGCACACAGTATTCCAAAAGTGGCCTCATTAATTTCTTTACAATTGCAACATGACACCCCAACTCCTACACTCAAAGGTTTGAGCAATCAAGGCAAACAATGCTAAGTGCCTCCTTGACCACCCTGTCTACCTATGACTTCATTTTCACGGAATTACCTACCTGAACTGGTCTGTCTATTGAGAGCACTCCCCAGTGCCCTACTGTTAATTGTGTAAGTCCTGCACTGGTTTGTTTTACCAAAATACAACACCTCACATTTATCTGAATTAAACTCCATCCGCCGCTCTGCGGCACTTTGTGGCTAAGGGTACACAGTTACGGTGATGGGCCAGGGGAAAAGCATTAAATTATTGTTTCAGCCATGATTGTATTGAACGGCAGGGCAAGCTCAATGGGCTGAATGGCCTACTCCAGTTCCTATGTTTCCTCAAGTAAGGAGATCAGAACTGTCCCAAGATAATGGACAGGTACTAAGGCTCTACACAACTGCACTCAAACCCTGTTGAGGGTTTTGCGGTTTTGGAATCCACATTACAGGAGTGAATTGATCGGAGATTTCCCAGGATGTTGCTGGGCTGGAGCATTTCAGTTATGAGGAGAGATTGGTGATTGCATGGCTCATGAACATCTGGTGAAACCTTCCTCAGAGAGCACAGCAGAATGAATTTACCTTTTTAAAAATGATGTTCATTTTCACTGGATCGAAGGAAGGACTGGTGGTACCTCTGTGGGCTTCTGACACAGTATGAACATTGTTTATAAAGAGTTAAAGCACTCAAACTTGTCTTCAATATCGCAGGTTGATTTTAATCCGACTGTAAGTTATCTCTGACTTGTTTGGATCCTTCTGGTATTTTGAGACTCCAAACTCAACCAGCATCCATGGCTCTATATTCCCCTCGTACAGTACAGGACGACAATTAAATCCAAACAAAATATTCCAAACGGAGCTGAACACAGAACTTGCACTTTCTTTAATGTGCAGTGTACGTTTTGGCAGCAAAGACAGTCATTGGGTTTTCACACAAATCATCATGTGAAAGTACAGCACCAAACACTGAGGGATAAATATTCTTGAAACAAGATGAAGATCATCAATGGTTGTTCTAGTTTTTGTCAGGGGTGGGGAGGGGACACGTTGGCCTAGACATTGAAAGGTTAAAAGGTAAACGTGGAATTATAACAGGAATGCCCCATTGCAGTAACTAATATGTTTGTGATATTTTCTGATTTGGATTTGCTAAGTTCTGTCGGTACAGTGCATTCCAGTTAACTCTGACACCTTCCAAAATGGCCCACGTTTGACAGCTCCTTGTACTTGATCTTGAAAAATAACCTATTTGGCATTCCCTTGGCTTTACCGGGTGATTTCAGTGGGAAAGAATGTGAATTATACGTTGAAAATAAATATGCACAAGAAATGACAACTATGTCTGAATGACCCTCTACCTCGGAATGTCTTGAACTGTGAGAATTAGAAAGAGAGGAAATATGTGAATAGCATGACACTTGAAAACTCAGAATTCCTTATTTGGAGTCTGTAAAGGCATGCAAGCAGTACTTATATAAACTGAAGGCTGTGTTTCCTGTTCATTACAGATTTGGACCTTGAACTATTCCATTTATAGTTATCCTTCAAAATAATAGCAAGTGTGGGGCCATGTACAAAGCAATCTGTGCATCAAACAAAACCTGGCAGAGTGAAGTATGTTTTCCCTGATAGACAGTATGGCAATGATCAGCTCCCACCCGCCCATTGCTGGATGTTCACTTAATGTTTGGCGGGAGTAATGGAGAGAGGGATCTCCCAGGATTTACCCTCCTCAGACAGCACCTTTCACCTCTGCCATCTGGAAGCACATGGGCAGTCGACCCGTGTGGAGCACTACCAGCTGCAGGTTCCCCCTCCAAGCTCACCATCCTGACTTGGAAATATATCGCTGTTCCCGTAGTGTCGCTGGGTCAAAACCCTGGAACTCCCACCTTAATGGCCGTGCAGATCAACCTACAGCACATGGACTGCAGCTCACCACCACCTTCAGTGAATGGACATTGCAGTGAGAAAGAAAGACTTTAAAGAAAGGACACATCATTTACAGCGAATAAAGTTAAAGGTAGTATCAAATTGAAAGAACAAGCATATACTTCTGCAAAAGTAAGTGGCTGATTGGAATAGTAGACAGAAATTTTGAATTGATTTGATTTATTGTCACATGTACAGTGAAAAGTTTTGTTTTACAAGCAGACCAATTGTAGCAAACAAAGTTCATTGGGTGCTTCAACAGAGCGAGACATAATGAACAGCAAAGAACAACCAAAAGAACAAGAAATTAGATTACGAGAGGGGGTTGCTGAAAACATAAAAATGGATAGTAAGAGTTTCTACAGCTATTGAACTTGAATTGAATTCATTCACTTAGGGAGGAAAAATAGAAAGGAAAATACACTACTTATTGCAGAACTCTGAGGAATCTGAGCCCTTGAACATGAATCACTGTAGGTATAGAAAGTGATTAGGATAGCAAATGGAATATTGTTTACTGGAAGTAGAATGGGATATAAAAGTAGGGATGTTTTGTCTGAACTGTTAATGTGTTGTTGAGACCACATCTGTGCTCAGTTTTGCTCTCCTTTTGTCAGTCAGGATATTAATGCATTAAAAGTAAGTTAAGAGAAAGTTCCATCAACTGATTACTGGGAATGAGGGATTGCCTTATGAAGAAGGGTTGGACAGATTGGCTCTTTATCCCTTGGAGTTTAGAAGAATGAGATATGTTAATGGATCATGTAAGATATTGAAGAGACTGGACAGGATGCTTCCACTTCAGGATGAGACCAGGAGTGACACTGTCTAACAGTAAGGCATCTCTCATTTAGGGATGGATGTAGGAAGAACCTCTACTTCCTCTGAGAGGGTCATGAGTCTTTGAACCCCTCTTCCTGGAGAACAGTCGAAGTGGAGTCATTCAATGTTTTTAAGGTTGAAGTTGATAGATTTGTAATTGACAGGGGGAGTCGGTGGTTTTCAGGGTTGTCAGAAATGGGGAGTTGAGACCACAGTCTGACAGTCAATGATTGTAGTGAAAGGTGGAACAAGCTCAAGGGGCTGAATAGCCTGCTCCTGCACCTAATTTGAATGTGGGTACACTTTAAAACCTCCATGGCACCACTGAAGGAAGCAGGGAAATTAAGGAACAAGGACAGCAGCTGGAACATAAAGACAAATGTCAAAGCTCCAAGGGATTGGTGACCTTCATAAACGGAGGAATAGTCTATTTGTGTTTGCAGCTAAAGTAACATACTACCCACTGATTGGAGGCAAGTAGTTATGTCCCTGATTCTCACCACCACAGCCTTCCAGTAGTTATTTTCCATATGGGAAGAAATTACAAAAACATTGATAGAACAGCCAAGGCATGTTATCTGTTTCCTTTGACCTTTCTGTGCAGTCTGTGCTGATGACCGGCGTTCCGTCAATCCTCACAGAGGGGTTTAACATGCTGGATGTGGAAGGGATGTTCCCTCTCATGGGGGAGAGTCGAGAACAAGGAATCATGCAATTAAGATGGAGACAAAGATCTTTTATTTCATCTCAGACTGTTTGGAATACCCTCCCTCAGACAGCACTGGAGGAAAGGTTGTTGAATATTTTGAAGGTGATTCCGACTAACCAGAGAGTCAAAAGTTATGGAAGGGTCAGCAGTGATGTGGAGTTGAGGTCACAACCTGGTCAGCCATGATCTTATTGAATGGTGGAACAAGGCCAAGGGATTGAACAGTCTACTCCATCTCCTCATGGATATGATGGTCTACACTACCCAACTTCACCCTCACCACTCACCTCTCCTCTATCTCTGTCTCACTCTCTCTCTCTCTCTTTCTGTCACTAGGTCAGAGATCCAACTGTGGGAATAAACAATTCTGATGTACTTCACTGCACGAGAGACAACATCCAAGAGTGATCAAGGAGACACGTATACTACTAAAATCCGGTTGTGGCCCTATATTCAGCTAGATCCATTCCTGTTTGAGGATGGAGGCTGGGACAAGTTCTCAACCCAAACTGGAGGCAGCCTGTTCCATCTCACACTGACAGGAGTCAGGAAACAGCTCAGCCAAGGACCATTGGAACTCAGACCCTGCAATGTACCAATTAGACAGAGCACCAGGATGGGTTTAACAACACCGACAGAATGGCGAGTAAATCACTGGGGCGCTGTTATACCACAATCCGACGAGCAGTAACATAACTCCCCCAGAGATCCGTGTTTAACTAAATCACATAACACCAGGCTATAGTCCAACAGGTTTATTTGGAAGCACTAGCTTTTGGAGCGTTGCTCCTTCATCAGGTAGCTAGTGGGGCAGGACCATAGGACACAGAATTTATAGCAAAAGATCACAGTGTCATACAACTGATGTGATATATTGAACAAACCCAGATTGTTCTGTACACTCACAG
The DNA here is from genome assembly GCF_020745735.1 of Hemiscyllium ocellatum. Classification (NCBI taxonomy): domain Eukaryota; kingdom Metazoa; phylum Chordata; class Chondrichthyes; order Orectolobiformes; family Hemiscylliidae; genus Hemiscyllium; species Hemiscyllium ocellatum. The sequence goes on along the minus strand of NC_083410.1, from coordinate 110,535,928 downwards.
AGTCTGGAAGTAACTCTTCAATTGCTTCCATAATAACAATGAAAATCAATAGCCTCATGTAACTCTTAACACAAAGTCCCGGGTGAAATAAATTTAACACCCCTCTATGTCAAAAGAAATTAAAACAATTTTTAAAAATGTACAGTAGATGCTTCTCATTTAATTTCATTACAGATTATATGCTTTAACAGTTTTCGTTTGTAAGTTCAGAGATGACTGGCTGCTGTGTTGTAAATCTATGAAGTGAAGATAAAGATAATAATCTGGGCTGCTACAATCAGATATCATGTACATTTCTGGCCATTAGCAGAGATACTGAATATCTACATCTCCACGACCAAACAGTGTTTCAGGAGTTTAATTCGAAGTTAGTTCCATGTTTCATTCTAAGTGGCAGATGTATTGCGTAGAGACCATTAGCTGCCATGCTACTTAAGTCAGGTGCTGACAATTCCATGATTGGCTTCATTATTTACTTGGAAGTAAACAACAGTGTTCTTCCCAAACTCCCAGTTTTCCATTCCCAACACAAGCTTCAGCTCATGAGGGGTAAACACACTCACGGATCCGATGACCGAATTACATCAGGCCAACGTAGCTAACCCCCATTCTCTGAGCAAGGCGGTATAGATTGGCATGGGCGAGTTGGACGGAAGGGTCTGCTTCTATGCTGGATGAGCCTAGGAGTGAATCAACTTTAGAGTGAAAACACTCACCAACAGTCAGGGTCTGGAGTGATAAAGCATTGAGAAAATAACAGCAGCAACCAGAAATGGAGCATGGGATGAGAGATACACTGAGAGGGGAGTGTCAACAATACAGGAGAGTGTCAAAGACACGACAGCACAAGTTTGGTTTCACCATGTTCTCAGTTTCCCATCTGAATTTTAAGCCTCTCTTTCAAAGTTAGCTATTCCTCTTGGGGAAACAGTGGCTAGTCAGCTAGAGTAGGATGATTCAGTCAAGCCCGATTTTTAAAACAAATCTGTGACCTCAACTATTTAGAAGCATAAGGGCAACAGAAACATGGAAACAGACACCAAGCTGCATGTTCCCCTCCGAACCACTCACCATCCTGACTTGAAAATATATCACCATTCCTTCACTGCTGCTAGGTCAAAATCCCGCGGCTCCCTCGCTCCGTGTGACCATAAGGAATAGGAACAGGAGTAGGCCATTCAGCCCCTCAAGCCTGCTCTGCCATCCAATAGGATCATGGCTGATCCTCGCGTCCATTTTCCTGACCCTTCCCCATAACCCTTAATTCCCCAACTGATCAAAAATCTATCTCAGCCGCGTATAGGACTCTGCCCCCATAGCTCTCTCTGTGGCAAGGAGTTCCAAAGACTCACAACCCTCTGAGAGAAGAAATTCCTCCTCATCTCAGTCTGAAACTGGTGCCCTTTTATTCTGAGACTGAGTCCTCTGGTCCTAGGCTCTCCCATGAGGATAAACATCCTCTCAGCATTGACCCTGTCAAGCTCCTTAAGAATCCGATATCTCTCAATGAGATCCTCACTCATTCTTCTAAACACCAGTGAATAGAGTGTTTAACCTGTTTAACCTTTGCTCATAAGACAATCCCTCCGTACCCGGTGATCATCTTAGTGAATCTTGTCTGAACTGCCTCCAATGAAAGAATATCCTTCAATAAATGATGGGACCAAACCTGTTCATAGTACTCCAGATGCAGTCTCCCCAGTACCTGGTACAGTTACAGTGAGACTTCCTCACTCTTACACACCAATCCCCTTGACATCAGGGCTAACATTCCATTAACCTTTCTGATTATCTGCTGCTCCTGTGTGTTAGCTTCCTGTGTTTTGTGTATAACTACCTCCAGGTCCCTATGTGTTGCAGCTTTCTGCAGTTTTTCTCCATTTACATATTCTGGGAGAGGACAACAGAGAGAGAGAGAGAGAGAGAGAGAGAGAGAGCAGGAGTGGAATAGTTTCAGAAGTGAGAGGGAAAGAAAAGGCCACAAGAGTGCAGGCAGAGAAAGAAGCCACTGGGGAGGAGAGGAAGAAGGTGACAGAGGGACAGAGAGAAAGAGAGGGGAGCTGCCAGAATGAAAATAGAGAGAGAATCTCGATTTGATTTATTGTTGTCATGTGTACCTAAGTACAATGAAAAGTTCTGTTTTGTGAGCACTACAGGCACATCATAACAAATAAAAACACACAGATCATGGGGTGCTTAGAAAGAGTGAGGCATTCAGAGCTATAGCTGCATAGGAGGTGTACAAAGCAAGATCAACATTAGATTTGAAGTTAGAGAGATCCATTCATCAGGCTAATAACAGCTGGGACGAACCTGTTCCTGAACCTATCGGTGTGGGTACTCAGACTTCTATATCTTCCGGCTGACAGAAGAGGTTATAAGAGAGCTTTACCGGGGTGGGAGGGGTCTTCGATGATGTTGATAGCCTGTCCGTGCAACAAGAAGTGTAGATGGAGTCCATGGATGGAAGGTTAGCTTCTGTGATGGTCTGGGATATGCACACTACTTTCTGTCATTCTGTATAGTCCTGGGTAGAGCAGTTACCGTACCAGGCCATTATGCACCCGCATAGTGTGCGTGTGTAAACGTTGGTGAGGGTCCTTACTGACATGATGAACCTAGAGAAGGAGACAAAAGGGACAGCAAAATTGTTATGAAGTTGTAGAGGTGTACTGTACTTAAAGAGAGTTGGAAAGAAAATAGACAATAGGTGCAGGAGTAGGCCATTCAGCCCTTCGAGCCTGCACCACCATTCAATATGATCATGGCTGATCAACCTTAATCAGTATCCTGTTCCTGCCTTATCTCCATAACCCTTGATTCCACAATCCTTGAGAGCTCTATCCAACTCTTTCTTAAATGAATCCAGAGACTGGGCCTCCACTGCCCTCTGGGGCAGAGCATTCCACACAGCCACCACTCTCTGGGTGAAGAAGTGTCTCCTCATCTCTGTCCTAAATGGTCTATCCCGAATTTTAAGCTGTGTCATCTGGTTCGGCACTCACCCATCAGCGGAAACATGTTTCCTGCCTCCAGAGTGTCCAATCCTTTAATAATCTTATATGTCTCAATCATATCCCCTCTCAGTCTTCTGAACTCAAGGGTATACAAGCCCAGTCACTCCAGTCTTTCAGTGTAAGGTAATCCCACCAATTCAGGAATTGACCTCATGAACCTCATGCACTCCCTCAATAGCCAGAATGTCTTTCCTCAAATTTGGCGACGAGAACTGCACACAGTACTCCAGGTGTGGTCTCACCAGGGCCCTGTACAGCTGCAGAAGAACCTCTTTGCTTCTATACTCAATCCCTCTTGTTATGAAGGCCAGCATGCTATTAGCTTTCTTCACTACCTGCTGTACCTGCATGCTTGCCTTCATTGACTGGTGTACAAGAACACCCAGATCTCTCTGTACTGCCCCTTTACCTAAATTGATTCCATTTAGGTAGTAATCTGCCTTCCTGTTCTTGCCACCAAAGTGGATAACCATACATTTATCCACATTAAACTGCATCTGCCATGCATCTGACCATTCATCTAACTTGTCCAGATCACCCTGTATTCTCCTAACATCCTCATCACATTTCACTCTGCCACCCAGCTTAGTATCATCAGCAAATTTGCTAATGTTATTGCTGATACCATCTTCTATATCATTAATATATATTGTAAAAAGCTGCGGTCCCATCACTGATCCCTGCAGTACCCCACTGGTCACCGCCTGCCATTCTGAAATGGAGCTGTTTATCACTACTCTTTGTTTCCTGTCAGCCACCCAATTTTCAATCCAAGTTAGTACTTTGCCCCCAATACCATGTGCCCTAATTTTGCTCACTAACCTCCTATGTGGGACTTTATCAAAAGCTTTCTGAAAGTCCAGGTACGCTACATCTACTGGATCTCCCTCGTCTATCTTCAGAGTTACATCCTCAAAAAATTCCAGAAGATTAATCAAGCATGATTTCCCCTTCATAAATCCATGCTGACTCTGACCTATCCTGTTACTACTATCCAGATGTGTCATAATTTCATTCTTTATAATGGATTCCAGCATCTTTCCCACCACTGAGGTCAGACTAACTGGTCTATAATTTCCTGCTTTCTCTCTCCCACCTTTCTTAAAAAGTGGTATAACATTAGCCACTCTCCAATCCACAGGAACTGATCCCGAATCTATCGAACTCTGGAAAATAATCACCAACACATCCACGATTTCTCGAGCCACCTCCTTCAGTACCCTGGGATGTAGACCATCAGGCCCCGGGGACTTATCAACCTTCAGACCTCTCCAGCACCAATTCCTGGCAAATATGAATTCTCTTCAGTTCGGGTCCTTCAGCCACTGTTACCTCAGGGAGATTGCTTGTGTCTTCCCCAGTGAACACAGATCTGAAGTACCAATTCAATTCTTTTGCCATTTCTTTGTTCCCCGTAATATATTCCCCTGTTTCTGTCTTCAAGGGCCCAATTTAAGTCTTAACCATTTTTTTGCCTTTCACATACCTAAAAAAACTTTTATTATCCTCCTTTATATTATTGGCCAGTTTACCTTCGTACCTCATTTTTTCTCTGCTAGCAAGGACTGACTGAAAGCACAGAGAGTCCTGAACAAGGTAAACATGTAACACTTGGTTGAAACAAATAGCTGGAGTTGCATTGCCATGGAACAAAAACAAATACAAATTTGGCCAATCAGTTTAAATTAGGCCCCAGATACCAAAATCCAATCGAATTTAACTTTACTGTTTTGATAACATCAAGCCAATGAAATGATCTGATGTTTTGGGGAATAAAACCAAATATTTTGAACAGTTAGATATGGAACTGCCAAGCCACCAACAAACAGTCTGCTAGCAGAATGGCTCTCTGAAAGGGCAAAAGTGAGGACTGCAGATGCTGGAAACCAGAGTCTAGATTAGAGTGGTGCTGGAAAAGCACAGCAGGTCAGACACCATCCGTGGAGCAGGAAAATAGATGTTTCAGGTAGAAGCCTTTCATCAGGAATTTCATCAGAACACCAAAGTCAACCTGGGAAATCTATAGAGAAAGTTTGATATCTGATGGGCCAATGGGCTGAAAAGTGGAGTTTAATTCAGATAAATGTGAGGTGCTGCATTTTGGGAAAGCAAACCTTAGCAGGACTTATACACTTAATGGTAAGGTCCTAGGGAGTGTTGCTGAACAAAGAGACCTTGGAGTGCAGGTTCATAGCTCCTTGAAAGTTGAGTTGCAGGTAGATAGGATAGTGAAGAAGGCATTTGGTATGCTTTCCTTTATTGGTCAGAGTATTGAGTACAGGAGTTGGGAGGTCATGTTGCAGCTGTACAGGACATTGATTAGGCCAGTGTTGGAATATTGCGTACAATTCTGGTCTCCTTCCTATCGGAAAGGTGTTGTGAAACTTGAAAGGGTTCAGAAAAGATTTACAAGGATGTTGCCAGGGTTGGAGGATTTGAGCTACAGAGAGAGACTGAACAGGCTGGGGCTGTTTTCCCTGGAGCATCGGAGGTTGAGGGGTGACCTTATAGAGGTTTACAAAATCATGAGGGGCATGGACAGGATAAATAGACAAAATCTTTTCCCTGGGGTTGGGGAGTCCAGATCTAGAGGGCATAGGTTTAGGATGAGAAGGGAAAGATATAAAAGAGATCTAAGGGGCAACTTTTTCATGCAGAGGGTGGCACGTGTATGGAATGAGCTGCCAGAGGAGGTGTTGGAGGCTGGTACAATTGCAACATTTAAGAGGCATTTGGATGGGTATATGAATAGGAAGGGTTTGGAGGGATATGGGCCGGGTGCTGGCAGGTGGGACTAGATTGGGTAGGGATATCTGGTCGGTATGGACAGGTTGGACCGAAGGGTCTGTTTCCGTGCTGTACATCTCTATGACTGTATAACATGGGTTTGAAATTTATTTTGTCGTAAATTTAAGAGGGAATTTATCAGACCAATATTATAGAGTGGGAGGTAAAAGATAGGTTGAAAAGATAGGAGTTGCAAATAGTTGTTTAATGTTCTCTTTTGGATTTAAAAAATAAAATTGCTAATTTTTACTTTATATAGTGACCTCTGGGGATAGTTCTTTGCCTCTTGAAATCTAACAGAGTGCGATGTAAGGTGAGCTTCTCTGTGGCTCGGGGTTAAAATTAGCAGGAGGGGTTACTCCATGTTGTAACAAAATGCAGACAGAGGACTGAGACAAAAATAATGGGAGAGAACAGAGAGAGAAAGGCAGGGGATTGGGAGAGGAGATAGAGAAGTGAGTAACAGCACAACCTCGAGGGGCTGAATGGCCTCTGTCTCTGTTCCTCCAGCTCAGCAACAGTTGCCATCTTCAGGAGAACAGAAGAAAATGAAGGAAATTCCCCTTTCCCCAGGAACAGCAATAGTTTAAAAGTCATTCCTTTGCAACGCATGGAGTGAGGAAAGATAAATTGGAAAAGCATAAAGTGACCTGAGTAAGCCACCCGGCCTCTGGAACGTGTTCAATTATTCAAAAAGATCACAGATGATTTACCTCCCTGCCCTGTCCTAATCTCCAGATTTCCTGAGTTTCCTAGCATCTGTTGATCTCAGTCTTAAATAGACTCAACGATTGAACAGCCGGCGCTCTCTGGGGTCAAATAAACCAAAGATACCACCCTCTGAGCAAAGGAATTCCTCTCCATCTCAGTCCTAAGTGGCCACCCCCTTATTCCGACATTGAGGCCTTTGTTCTAGATTCTCAACCCAAGGGGAGAGTAATCTCTGAGCATCCATCCTGCCAAGCATTCACTGAGGCCGTGAAGAGATAATGCTGAACTCGGGTTGAAAGAACTTGTAGCAGAAGAGAATGATATGGAGAGGGAGAGGGAGAGGCAAGGAACAGTGCAGTTGAACAGGTTCACATTGCTGTTAGTTGGGGAAGTGATGGTGCAGTGGCAATGCCACAGGGATGGTAATGCCGAAGCTCCTTGCCTGGTGATCTAGGGTTTACATCACACAATGGCAGGTGGTGAAATTTGACCTCAATAAGAATCTGGGACACATCTGGTTTGGTAGTGACCGTGTCAGTTGTGTTATTAAAAAAAATTGGTCCACTGATTTCTTTTAGGGAAGGAAATCTAGTGCCCTTACTGAGTCTGGCCGATGGCAGAACGTAGACCACGATGTGGTGATTGTGAGCTGCTCTCTTGGCAATAAGGAATGGGTCAATAAATGCTAGTTTAGTTAGTGACACCCAAATCCCATGAGTGAATGCTTACACTGTATTACACCTTCTCTCACTGTTTGATATTGATTCTTGATGACATGGCCAATTTGGAGAATGTAACCCTTTCAGGAAGGTACAGAATAGGGAGGGTATCTTTAAACTAGCTAAACAGGTCTATCAACTGACTGAGAACATCAGTAATCAACCAGACTGATTGAAAACTCATTCCTCTTTTTAATCATCAACGAGAAAGGTCTGTGTCCATCATCCAAGCAATTCCTAGTTGACTTTAGAGCAGTTACTAAATGTAACATTAATTCTCTGTTGATAGTTAAAAATCACACAACACCAGATTATAGTCCAACAGGTTTAATTGGAAGCACAAGTAGGTGTGTGTGTTGTGTGATTTTTAACTGTGTACACCCCAGTCCAACACCGGCATCTCCAAAACATGACTCTCTGTTGATGACATTGAATTCTGCAAAGTATCACCGTCCCTTCAGTGTCACTGGGTCAAAATCATGGACCTCCCTCCCTAAGGGCATTGTGGGTCTACCGACAACACAGGGACCACAGCGGTTCAGGAAGACTGCTCACCCCCACCATCTCAAGGGGCAACTAGAGTTGGACAATAAATACTGGCCAAATCAGTGATACCCACATTCCATGAATGAACATAAAAAAGCATGAGGGGCTCCAGAAAATCTTTCAGCTGTGCTTCCTCCATTATAATGGCATTGTACCTGCAGATCCTCTCTGCTGTCACCCTGGAAGTTTCAGAGGGTTAATGATAGTGTATTTACATTGCCTGGGATAATTGGTTAGCACTAGTGAGCAAACCCCCAGTTCCCACTTGCCACTTGCAGTCCAGAATGTACCTGCCTCTCTGTCTTCTGTACATGCAAGAATATCAACTACATTTCCTGGCCTCACATCATAATGCAGTGCATGCCTGTGTATGTGTGTATCTATGTGTATGTGTGAGAGAGTGTGTGTGTATCTTTGTGTGAGAGTATGTGTGTGTGCATCTGTGTAAGAGTAAGTAGGTGTGTGTGGGGGTGTGTGTGGGTGTGTGTGCATCTGTGTAAGAGTGAGTAGGGGTGTGTGGGTGTGTGTGGGTGTGTGTGCGGGCGTGTGCGCATCTGTGTAAGAGTGAGTAGGGGTGTGTGTGTGTGTGTGTGTGTGGGTGTGTGTGTGTAAAGAACAAAGAATAAAGAAAATTTACAGCCCAGGAACAGGCCCTTCAGCCCTCCAAGCCTGAGCTGATGCAAATCTACTGTCTAAACCTGTCATCCAATTCCTAAGCATCTGTATCTCTCTGCTCCCCACCTACTCATGCAACTGTCCAGACGCATTTTAGATGAATCTACCGTGCCTGCCCCTACTACCTCTGCTGGCAACGCGTTCCAGGCACCTACCACCCTCTGTGTAAAGTACTTGCAGCGTGTATCCCCCTTAAACTTTTCACCTCTCACCTTGAAAGCGTGACCTCTCGTTATTGAATCCTTATCCCTGGAAAAGAGCTTATCTCTACCCACCCTGTCTATACCCTTCATGGTTTGGTAGACCTTGTGTAGATTTTGTGTGTCTGTGAGTGTGGGTGTGTATGTGGGTGTATGTGGATGTGTATGTGTATATGTGTGTGTAAGAGTATGTGGGTGTGTGTGGAGTGTGTGTGTATCTGTGTAAGAGCGTGTGGGCGTATTTGTGCGAGAGTGTGTGGGTGTGTGTCTATGTGTGTAAGAGTATGTGAGCGTGTGTGTATATGCATGAGTGTGTGTGGGTGTGTGTGAGTGAGAGTTTTGGAAGGGGGTGGTGAAGAGAGCAAGAACATTGGGAATAGTTTTAATGAATATGTAGATGAGCCTTTGAGGTAAGCTGTGATGTGACAATGACCTTGATTGTCATGTGATGATCGAGAGTCTGCTCGAAGGTTGGAATTGGTGTAGGGAGCTCTGATCCCTGGTCATCATGTGTATATTCTTAAGGAACCTTGATATCTGTCCTGAGCTGGTATGAAGCAGAAGAGATCCAGACTAATATAGAAAGAACATTCCCAGAATCAGGAATGATATTTGTTCTGCTTGACCGACTATTTCCCAAACAAATTACAATGTGGGGGTGCTGGTGTTGGACTGGGGTGGACAAAGTCAAAAGGCACATTTCACCAGGTTACAATCCAACAGGTTAATCTAAAATCACAGGTTTTCACAATCACCTGATGAAGGAGCTGCACTCTGAAAGCCTGTGATAAACTTGTTGGACTATAACCTGGTGTCGTGTGACTTTTGACAATTAACCTCTCAACACCCAGGGTCTTGCGAAACCATGGAGAATGTAAGTATGGAGGGTTGCTAAGGGCTGGGAACTAATTAAGCAGCAGTCAGCAAAGGACAGAGCATTTATGGGAATGAAAGGAATTAACATATTTTGGAGCTAAAGCAGAAAGTGCTGGAGAAACTCAGCAGGTCTGGCAGCATCTGAGAAGCGAGAAACAGAATTAATGTTTCGACTTTCCTTCAGAACAGTTCTGACAAAGTTTTGAAGAAGAGTCACTGAACCTCAGAACATTAACTCTGCTTCTCTCTCCACAGAGGCTGCCAGACCTGCTGAGTTTCTCCAACACTTTTCTGTTTTAGTTTCAGTTTTCCAGCATCCACAGTTTTTTGTTTTAGTTTTAAAATATTTTTGCGCTTCCTATTTGCATGCTGCCCTGGGTTTGACTTTCAAGACAATGTCATCTATCATTAGCTCCAGTCCCTGAATGCTACCAGTCCTTTCCTGATAAGAGGACAATCATGAACAGAAATAAACTCTCCCACGGGAACAACACAGCTTGGTTTCTGCCTCTCTACACACTGTGTCCGCACTAACAACATCATGTTGGTGTTCACTGCATACCTGGGGTTTAGTGCTGCTTACATTGATTTCTCAAGTAGATATTTTATTCTTACTTACCAGTCACATTTGGCACCAGCGCCATCAAATATGTAAGGTCAAACATCGCACGGCACCTGGTTATAGTCCAATGGGTTTATTGGACAATATACCTTTCGGAGTGCTGCTCCTTCACCAGCTGTTACTGTAGAAGCAGCATTCCAAAACCTATAGTATTCAATAAACCTGTTGGACTACAACCTGGTACTGTGGGATTTTTGACCTTGTCCACCCCAGTCCAACACCGGCACCTCCACATCATCAAATATATAGTCTTTATGCGATCCCTTTTCCAAACAGCTTTGAAAGTAAAATTAAGACAGTAGTGTTAATTCAGCAGGATATTAGGAAGGCAAATGGTATAATGGTCTTTTTGTCTAAGTGGGCTTGCAGTGGGGGAAATGTTGGCCCAGTGAACTATTAATCCAGCGACCCATGAAACCTTCTGGAAACCTGGGTTCAAATCCTGCCAATGGCAGATGTTGAAGTTTGAATTTGATAAAAGTCCAGTTTTAAGAATCAAATGATGACCATGGTTCACTGATGCTCTGAGGAAAGGAAGCTCCTATATCTCTCAGGGTCTGGCCTACATGTGACTCCAGACCCACAGCAACATGGTTGACTCTTAACTCTCTGATGGGCAAAAAGTGCGAACCTAGTTTGTGTTGCTCATGTCCTGTGAACAATTTAAAAGAAATCGAGTTCAGAAGTAGGCTTGTCTTACTGCAGGAATACAGAGCTTCAGTGAGACCACTAAATGCTCTCTAGCTGAGGATTTCAGTCCAGAACTAGTTGGGAGCTCAGCAGTGGACTGTGTGAACAGGCTCTCTCTCTTTCTGGAGGAGAAAGTGAGGTCTGCAGATGCTGGAGATCAGAGCTGAAAATATGTTGCTGGAAAAGCGCAGCAGGTCAGGCAGCATCCAAGGAACAGGAAATTCGACGTTTCGGGCATATGTCCTTCATCAGGAAAGGGCTTCCTGATGAAGGGCTTATGCCCGAAACGTAGAATTTCCTGTTCCTTGGATGCTGCCTGACCTGCTGCGCTTTTCCAGCAACACATTTTCAGCTCTCTCTCTCTCTGCCCTTCTAACTTCAACCTGTAAGCATCGGTTCCTTTATTTTAATTGTGTTTGAAGGAGGTTTGCTTAGTAGGACTGTTGTGTGTGTTTGGAACAGCATAATTAAGTTTAGTTTAGATGGGTTGAGTTCTGTAGGGGTTCTTTATTCTGTTCTTTGTGTTTTATTGTGTAATTTTGTGAATCAATTTCTGTCTGTTTTAAACCCTGGTAGTCAACCTCGCTAACTTACTCTGGGTAATTTTCACCGTACACCTACTGAAATAAATTGCAAAGTTATGGTCTGGGCTGCCTGCTTAAGAATGTTTTGAGTAGTCTATCCTAGTCCATAACATGGTGCACTTGGAAAGATTAGTTCAGCTGGGTCTGTATTCACTGGAGTTTAGAAGGAGAGAGGGGATCAGATTGAAACACATTAAATTCTAACAAGGCTGGGCAGACTAGATACAGAGAGGATGTTTCTCCTGGATGGGGGAATCTCGGACCAGGGGACACATCTCAGGATACGGGATAGGCCATTTAAGACTGAGATGAGGAAATATTTCTTCACTCCGAGGGGAGTGAACTTTTGGAGCTCTCCATCACAAAGGCTGTGGAGGGTGGGTCACTGAATATATTCAAGAAAACCATTGTTACTTTTAGAACTTAAAGACATCAAAGGCTATGGTGAGAAAGAAAAAAAGAGTATGGCATTGAGAGAGAGAGGATTGGTGATGATCCTACTGCATGGAGGAGCAGGCTGGAAGGGCTGAATGGCCTACTCCTGGACCTAGTTTCTATATTTCAATGTTTCAGGCTGTCAAATACTCGACATATTCAAACTCCTGTGGCAGTGAGCTGGTATCTCACACACACACTGCTCTCAGGACAGGGAGATCCAAGTGGTTTAAATGCTCCTTTTTAGTTCCTTTCTCCAGGTACATTGCTATGAGTCTACATGCTGAAAATGTGTTGCTGGTTAAAGCACAGCAGGTCAGGCAGCATCCAAGGAACAGGACATTCGACGTTTCGGGCCAGAGCCCTTCATCAGGAATAACATGTGAGTCTACATGTTGCCTTCAAGCTTTGAGTTCACATCCACTGCAACCACAGAAACATTAACCTTTTAAGATCTGCTGCAAACCTAAAATGACAAAAAAAAGACCAAGCCTTGTCGTTTGGACCCACTTGCTCCAGTTGACATTAATTGAATCAGAGAAAAACTGTTTTCATTGCTGATTGTATCAGATGCAAAGACTGAGTTTGAAATTCTGCCAACGTTGGAAGATTGCACTGGTTGATAGGAACGTGTCCAAGTAGAAAATTATTTGATTCTGTCGTAGAGAAATTCTTTAATTACATTGATATTAGCTCCTGTCTGCCTGCGATGACTGATGTTTTCTCCAGAGTTCTGTTATGTTTTCCCTTGAGAAAGACAGTTCCTTACTTTTGACAGTGATCAGGCCAGCTGTTATGTATCTGGTCTTATCACCAGGAGTGTTCCTGGTTGCTGTGGGCAGTTGGAAAAGGCATGTCCTATCTGCCTGCACTCTGATCCAGTGAAAACTGGCAATATTCTCTGCTGCCCTGGGCTCGCCCACGGTCTCAGCCCTCTGACTATAGTTGGGAACCTGTGGACATCAGTTTTGTAGAGTGTCTCCACTACAGTGGGAGACATTAACAGGTGCAGGGCTTTGCCAACTTATCAGCAACACATTTTTCCCACATAACGGGTACAGAGAGAAAGAGATATGTCAGTTGAAGCCTGGCAGGAAATTAACAAGTACACACCAACAGCAAACTTCCTGACATAATTGCTTACACTCAATTATAAACAGGAATATCATTAACTATTGGCTTGAAAAGTACAACCTTGCTTTGAATGTAGTGTTAAAACTGGCAGGTTGTATTTGTGATATTTGAAGAGCTCATTATCTGTCTTGTTCTTCAGTGTTATACAGTGGTGTCATTGCCCTGCTGTGCTGTGAACATAGTTTTGGTAAACAAGTATGTTGAGGGATGGCTTGGCATTCTCACAACACTGAGAAATCTCTCCTCACCTTCTGGTGTGTCTGTGTCACTCTCGGATCCCACACTAACTGCTGGTGAAATCCTTATCACACATCTCAACCTCATGCCAACTATCAGATCCCCAAGAGGTACTCTCGACTTGCTGTTGATTACTGCTTTGTTTATTTTCTTATCTTCCCGGATTTTTTTTTCACTCTATGAAGAAATTGCTGAAACGATCACTCACAATGACAAGGGATGTTCTGCAAAGTGGTCTTTCATTTAGCTTTTGCAGCCTGATGCAAAATGTTGCAGCTAATGCCTGCTTTATGAGATGCTACCACTCTGGAGGGATAGCGGGACATATTTCACAGAGGCAGTAGGGGTCTCAACTTCAGGCTGGGGAGGCAGTGGGAGCCTTGCATTGCTCTGCTTCTGGAAACCTCACCGATTTCAGTGTTTAGGAACGGCACGGTGGCTCAGTAGTTAGCACTACTGCCTCACAGCGCTCGGGACCCAGGTTCGATTCCAGCCTCGGGCGACTGCCTGTGTGGAGTTTGCACATTCTCCCGTGTCTGCTTGGGTTTCCTCCCACTAAGATTTGCAGGTTAGGTGAATTGGCCATACTAAATTGGACACAAACCTAGTCTGTTTAACCTTTCTTCATAAGACAGCCTGCCCATTCCAGGTGTTAGTTGCAAATCTTCCCTGAACGGCTTCCAGATGCACTTAGATATTTGTTAAATAAAGTGACCAGTTCTGCACACAGTCCTCCAGATACTATAGGAAGGATAGTATTAAACTGGAGAGGGTGCAGAAAAGATGTACAAGGATGTTACAAGGAGAGGCTGGAACTTTTCTCCCTGGAGTGTAGGAGGTTGAGGGTTGACCTTATAGAGGTTTATAAAACCATGAGGGGCATAGATGAGGTGAATAGCAAAAGTCTTTTCCCTTGGGTTGGGGGTTGAAAGCTAGAGGGGATAGATTTAAGGTGAGACAGGCGATGTTTTCACACAGAGAGTGGTTTGTGTGTGTGGAATAAGCTGACAGAGGATGTGGTGGAGGCTGGTACAACTCCAACATTTCAAAGGCATTTGGACAGGTACATGGATAGGAAGGGTTTAGAGGGATATGAACCCAATGCAAGCTAATGGGACAAGTTAAGACTGGGAAACCTGATCAGCATGGACACGTTAGAACGAAGGGTCTGTTTCTGTGCTGTGTGACTCCATGTGGTCTCAAGAATACCTGTATAACCTCTCTACTTTTGTATTCAATTTGCCTCATATTAAAACATAACATTCTGTGAACTTTTCCAATTATTTGCTTTACCTGCATTCTAACCTTCTGGAATTCATGCACCAAGATACAGATCTCTCTGCATCTCAGAGCTCTGCAATCTCTCACCATTTAGATAACATACTTCTTTTATATTCTTCCCGCTAAAATCAGCGATTTCACGTTTCTCACATTATGCTCCATTTGCCAGGTCTTTGCCCACTCACTTCACCTATCTACATTCATTTGTACCCTCCTTAAGTCTTATTCACAATATACTTTCCACCCATCTTTGTGTCATTAGCAAATTTAGCAACCAAATGCTGACCTTACCAATGCAGACCCATCCCAAGAAAGAAATTTTTAAAACTCCCTGAAGATTGTAGAATGCAGGTTAAAGTTTGATATTAATAGTAAAAACCTTCAAAATATGAAACCACCCTGCATTCCTCTTGGTCTTTTCATTGTAAAACCTGTTTTTCCAGCAAAAGATTCCAATCTGGTATTTTGTAAAACTATATATGTGATTGTAACAAAGATTAACATGAGGCATTAATGAATCAGGGGCTGGTTTTATATCTCTCCTAAGTTTAATGGGCCATCAAACGAGGTTGAACAAACCTCCTACCTACACATCAATAGCAAGCTATCATCCACTTCTGACTGTTTTGAGGATGCGGATCCAGTTGAAAATCACTAACTAAAGTTTCTTATGTGGCAACACAGACATAGTGGGGTGAATGGCCTCCTCATGTTCAGCATCACTGCCTGATTCTATGACTTTATAATGCCAAGACAATGCACTAACTACATTAGCTGCAATGCTAACTATGTGCTAACATAGGGATTCCTACCATTCTCTTAGTCACTAGCATCCTTTGAGCAGCTCAGTTGCAACTTCAAGTACTGCATACCTCGCTGTCTAATAGACCATGTGGTGAATTATATTCATGACTGCTGATTCATTATTGAACTCGCCAGGTTTCATTCCATTGGAGATAGGGTGTGTTCTAAGACAGGTCGTGTTTGTACAAGCCAATTCTGAAATCTGACCTCAAGGCTATTTTTCTATGTTTTTAAATGCTTAAACGGCTTGCTTGAGTCAGCTTTGGCTCAGTGGATATCATTTGTATCTGCTGCAATTATAAGGTTGTGGGTTCAAGCCCCCTCTGGAAACCTTTGAGTGTGAAAATCTAGGCATTCAGAACTGGGGTTGTGCAGTATAGCCAGAGGTGCTGTCCTTTGAGTGAAAAGTTAGGTTAAGACCATGATGTGGAGGTGCCAGTGTTGGACTGGGGTGGACAAATTCAGCAATCACGCGACATTGGGTCATAGTCACTAGTTTATTTGAAATCACAAACTTTCAGAGGTTAGCCCCTTCCTCAGGTTAAAGCCACAGGTGGATATAAGAAGAAAGTGTGGCAAGGGGTGTTGGGGGTGGGGGGTGAGGTGGTGGTGGTGGTGGCTATTCCTTAATAGGAATATCCCCATCTCTGAGGAGCCAATACTGGTCCCTCAAGAAACATTGCAAAATTGAATAACTGGTCATTATCACATGACTGTCTGTGGGATCTTACTGTGCTCAAATTGCTGCTGTGTTCTTTACATTACAATAGAAACTACAGTATTTCTTTAACTGTAATTTGCTGTGGGATGTCCTGAGTTATGAAAAATATTTATATCTTTGTAATTATTAACATTTGTTCTTTCCCATTTTACAAGCCCTGCGATTCTGAGAGGAAATGTGGAGAGGTGGTTTGCCCTGGTGGGAGAGTCCAGGAGCAGAGGGCAACACCTCAGAGTAAGGGGTCATCCCACTGAAGATCGAGATGGGGAGGAATTTCTTCTCTCTAAGGGGAGTGAATCTGTGGAATTTTCTGCATCAGGGGGCTGTCGAGGCTGGGTCATTAAGTATATTCAAGGCTGTAATAGACAGATTTTTAATCAGTCAGGGAATCAAGGGTTATGGGAAAAAGACGGGGAAGTAGAGTGGAGAATGGTCAGATCAGCCATTGAATGGTGGGACAGGCTTGATGGGCGGAATGGCCTACAGTTGCTTCTAAATATTATGGTCTAACAGTTAAACATATTGATAAGTTGTATATATATCTTGAAAAATTGAACGGGCAATTTTCCTTGATAAAAGCCAAAACCTCTGCCCAAACTCGATGATAAATAATCTTATTTGTATAAGACCTAGCCATGGTTTTTATTGGAGAAAAGCCTTTGGTTCTGAAAAAAATAATACTTTCACAGCTGCAGAGTGTCACCACCTTAATAGACACCAGTTAAAAAGCTGCTATCTCATACATTGTCCAAAATGTCAAAATACAGCTTGGTATGCTGCAGGGAAAACTGAATGATGAATGTGGAGAGTTCTGCGTTACAGCTTTAGGATTGCTCTTAGGAGGCACGTGAAAAGGGAAAAGTCAATTGCAACTCTTTGAAGGCCGTGAGATATCTGAGGCAGCACATCCAAAATAAAGGTGAGCTCAGAATTCTCTATTTTCATCGTTCTGTCGTTCAAACAAAGCCTTGTTCCTATGTCTTATTATACACTTTGTTCCCATTGGGTTATGGAGTTGTGTTGTGAATTTCGACAGAACGAAAGGCAAAACAGTTAATAAGAAGCATGTTTATTTTCCAGACTTCCTCTAACAAGCAGAAGGTTAGATGGAGCTCTCACTACCTTTACCCTCCCAGCTCCACTGCACCCACGTCCCCCCGCATTATAGAAATAAAACCGACAGCACTTTAGTGGGGCAGTAAAAGTTTTGTACCAGCTGTAATTACAGTTGTAAACTCATCCACAGCTCTGTCCTAACTCACCCCAAGACACCTTCAACCATTAACCCTGTACTCTCTGTGCTACACTGACAATGCCTGAAGCAATGCTTCAGTTTTAAACATGTCATCACCGTTTTCACGGAGTCAGCTCCCGCCCATCTCTGTGATCTCCTACAGCCACTTCTTCAATGTTTCCCCCACGGTGATCCTGTCTCAGGGCACTGAGCCCTCAGTGAGAGCAGGCGTGCTGTAACCTGTAACTCCTCAACCACCATTACTGCCTCAGCTCTCATCACCCAAACATTTTAGTTCACAGCCTCACTTGGAATCCCAAACCCAGTCTTCAGAAGCCCTGGCTAGTTTCCTTCCTAGATATCCCAGCTTCTCTGACTCTGGCCTCTTGTGCATCTGTGATTTAAATATCTCTGGCTATTGGTACTTGTGCGTTCAGCTATTTGGAGGTTTCATAGACATCCCTACAGTGTGGAAGCAAGCCATTCGGCCCATCGAGTCCACACCAACCCTCCAAAGAGCATCCCACCCAGACCCACATCATCCCTGTAACCCTGCATTTACCATAGCCAATCCACCCTAACCTGCACGTCTTTATGACTGTGGGAGGAAACCCACGCAGACACGAGGAGAATGTGCAAACTCCACACAGTCACCCAAGGCTGGAATCGAACCCAGGTCCCTGGCGCTGTGAGGCGGAAGTGCTAAACACTGAGCCACTGTTCTGTCCCCCAGATGTGGAATTTGCCTTCTGGAAACACTCTCCCTTCTCTCCCCCCTCTCTACCTCCTTTGTCCACCCTCTCTCGTCCCCATTTTGCCCCCCTCCAGCCCCCCTCTTGTCCTTCTCTCCCCCCTCCCTATCCATTCTCTCTCCCTTCTCTATCCATTCTCTCTCCACCTTCACCCCTCTTTCTCTCTGTCTCTGTCTTCTTTCTTTCCTCTCTCTCCCCCCATCTCTCTCTCCTCTCTCTTCTCTCTCTCTCCCCCTCTCTCTCTCCCCCCCTCTTTCTCCCCTTTCTATCCATTCTCTCTCCACCTTCTCCCCTCTCTCTGTCTTCTTTCTTTCCCCTCTCTCTTCCCTTTCTCTCCAACCTCTCTGCACCTTCTTCCCTCTCACTCTGTCCTCTCTCTCCTGTCTCTCTTCCCTCTCTCTCTCCACTGCCTCCCTCTCCTTTTCCTGTCTCTTTCTTTCTTTAAGATATTCTCACAACCTACCTCTCTACCCAAGCTGTTGGTCATCTACTGTCTTCTTTCCTGTGGCAGTTGGTGGAATATCAAATTTGAATTTGCCTTCCAGAGGTCTCCTATCGTCTGAAATAAAACTGAATCTAACAGGAATGCCAATGAGTCCTGAAACCAACTGCATAGCTGCTCACATTTCTCAGCACTTTCCTGGGACACAATAAGCGCTATGGCAATTCTTCTTTTGAAAAGGACAGAAAAGCTTCATGCCCAGGAAAGGAAATAAGAGTTGGGACAGGTGCCTATGGCTCCTAACAAAACGTTCCCCAAAGAAATCCCTAAAACTGTTGACGAAGGTGATCCTTTTCGAAACTGGTTTTTAGTCAACAAAACATTAACAAATAGTGTTCAGCTCAGAGGGCTCTTTTAATGACAAAAATCAAGTATTGATCTGGCTCAAATGAATGCTAACAGCTATATGATTCCAAAGTTCCTGAGTAAAATGTAATTAACATCGCTCACTTCAAACCTTGGGTGATTTTTGTCATTCAAAGAGTCCTCTGAGCTGAACAGTATTCGTCAATGTTTTCTTGACTAAAAACCAGTTCTGAAAAGGATTACTGGACCAGAAATATTGACTCTGCTTTCTCCCTGCAGATGTTGCCAAAGCTGCTGAGTTTCTCCAGCAATGGGTGTGAAAACTAGTTCAGAGACTGGATAGGTAGGCTGTTTTATTTCTGCAGTACCCTACCCTTGTAAATGTTGTCTCCAGGATCGTATTCCAGAAACATGTCCCCTCTCCGAAACTTAAAGGACATTGCCCGGTCAGTCATTTTTCAAAATTGATTTATTACTTTGACTGATGGATAGCCATTAAATAAAACCAGAATGAACCAAGTCATCCAGGATTTAACTTGTGCAGCTGCCTGTTAGTTTACCAGAAGCACCCCAGTATTTTATACAGTTCCTCCTCCTCCCCCATATTTTCTAACCAACTTGTGCAGCAAGTTATGACACACATCTGGAGGAGGTGGGACTTGAACCCAGGCCTCCTGGCTCAGCGTTAGAGACACTACCGCTGCACCCCATGAACCATTACTGCTCCACATGTTCTAAACAGCCAGAGGAAAAGGCATTTCACTACACAGGGCATAGTGTAGCAACCCTTTATATTACCTTAAAAATGATCATGTTACAAATAGAAAATTCTTAACATCTACACTTCATGTTCACCAAAGTTTTTTAAAATTCCTTCTGAAGTCAGTTCAAGTTGAGGAAGTTCAGTACTGATAAGTGCAGCAAAATGGAACAAACAATTGCAGATGCTGGAAATCTAGAACACACAAAAAGCATTCTGAAGAAGGGTCATTGAACTCAAAACATTAACTCTCTTCACAAATGCTGCTAGCCCTGCTGAGTTTCTCCAGCACACTCTGTATTTTGTGCCTTTCTGATAAATACGATGTTGTGGTAAAAAGTGAGGTCTGCAGATGCTGGAGATCAGAGCTGAAAATGTGTTGCTGGTTAAAGCACAGCAGGTCAGGCAGCATCCAAGGAACAGGAAATTCGACGTTTTGGGCCAGAGCCTGATGAAGGGCTCTGGCCCGAAACGTCGAATTTCCTGTTCCTTGGATGCTGCCTAACCAAATACGATGTTGTGGACAACTTATTGACAGCTCGGGGGTGGAAAATGAAGTCAATTCAATCTCTTCTTTTTTCATTTTTGGGTCAAAATATATACGCCTGTCATGAACAGTTAGCTTCTTCATTTGTTAGCAAAACGTTTCTGTGTAAGTTTGGGTCGAAACACTGAAATATATTTGAGTCTGTGGATGGAGCTTCAACATACCAGCTACACTCAGTTACTTGTCTTGGCTGTGGAACCAAAACATTCATTCCCTTAAGTGTTTTTTGAAAGCATTGCTTAACTTTTAAAGTGTCCCTTTTCTTAAAGTGTCCTGTTTCGAGTCTAGAACAATTCTCCTTCTGACAAAAAGCAAATCAACTGATTGCAAACACATTGTTGCTTGTGGAAGTTTGCTGTATACAAATGTTTTTTTCATTCATGGGGTGAGGGCATTGCTGGTTGGGTCAGCATTTATTGCCCAGCCCTAATTGCCCAGAGGGCAGTTAAGTGTCAGCCACATTGCTGTGGGTCTGGAGTCATATGTAGGCCAGACCAGGTAAGGATGGCAGATTCCTTTCTTAAAGGACCTTAGTGAACCAGATGGGTTTTCCCAACAATCGATAATGCATTCATGGTCACCATTAGATTCTTAATTCCAGATAATTATTATAAATTCAGATTCCATCATCTGCCATGGCAGGATTCAAACCCAGGTACATAGAATATTACTTGGGTCTCTTGTTCCACGGTCCACCAGCAATACCATTAGGCCATTACCTAAATTTGATGTGTTCTACATTACAACAGTGAACACATTTCAAAAGAGGACATCACTGACTGTGAAGTGCTGTGGGATGTCCTGAGGGTGTGTCAGAGACCCCACAGATTCTCAAACCATTGAGTGTATGCAAGATTGAAGAAGGCTAGGAGAAAGTGAGGACTTCAGATGCTGGGGATCAGAGTCGAGAGTGTGGTGTTGGAGAAGCACAGCAGGTCAGGCAGCATCTGAGGAGCAGGAGAATCGATGTTTCAGGCATAAGCCCTTCATCAGGAATGAAGCTTGTGGGTCGGGGCTGAGAGATAAATGGGAAGAGGGTGGGGCTAGGGGGAAGGTAGTTGAGAAAGCAAAAGGTGGATGAAGGTGAGGAAGAAGGTGATAGGTCAGTGGGGGCGGAGTGATGGACAGGTCCTGAGGGCGCTGCTGAGTTGGAGGCTTGGGACTGGGATAAGGTGGGGGGGAGGGGAAATGAGGAAGCTGTTGAAACCCACATTTATCCCCTGTGGTTGCAGGGCCCCAAGGCGGAATATGAGGCGTTCCTCCTCCAGGCGTCGGGTGGTAACAGTTTGGCGATGGAGGAGGCCCAGGACCTGCATGTCCTTGACGGAGTGGGAGGGGGAGTTGAAGTGTTCGGCCACAGGGCAGCGAAGTTTGTGGTTGTGGGTGTCCCAGAGATGTTCTCTGAAACGATCCACAAGAAGGCGTTCTGTCTCCCCGATGTAGAGGAGACCACACCTGGTGCAATGGATGCAGTAGATGACATTGGGAAAGGTACAGGTAAATTTCTGATGGATGTGGAAGGATCCCTTGGGGCCTTGGATGGAGGTGAGGAGAGTGGTGTGGGCGCAGGTTTTACACTTCCTGAAGTGGCTGGGAAAGGTCCCAGGAGTGGGGTTGGGCTGGTGGGGGACGTGGAACTGATCAGGGAGTTGCGAAGGGAACAGTCTCTCCAGAATGTTGGTAGGGTATGGAGGGAAATATATCTCTGGTGGTGGGGTCTGTTTGGAGGTGGCGGAAGTGGCGGAGAATGATGCGTTGTATGTGGAGGTTGGTGGAGTGGAAAGTGAGGACCGGGGGGGGTTCTGTCCTTGTTGTGTTGGGAGGGGTGGTGTTCAAGAGCGGCAGTGCGTGAAGTGGAGGAGATGCGCTGGAGGGCATCGTCAACCACATGGGAAGGGAAATTGCGATCGTGGAAGAAGGAGGCCATCTGGGACTTTCTGAAGTGGAATTGGTCATCCTGGGCAGAAAGGATTGTTATGTAGAAGGCTCATTGGACTCAATATGTTAACTCTGTTTCTCTCTCCACAGAGGCTGCCAGGCCTGCTGAGTTTCTCCAGCACATTCAGTTTTTTTGAATTTCAGATCTCCAGTATCTGCAGTCCTTTGCTCTGATGAGACATAAGGAAAGTAATAAACACAGTTTTGCCTTGCCTCGAACCAAATGCTCACAAAAGCATGTGGAGACTTTATGAGTCAATTGCGAAAAGAATGTTTAATGTATGCAAAGATTTATCAGACAATCTGTTTTATGTGCTGATTAGTCTGATTTAGACAAGGCCCTGGGGCAAGCTGTCTAAGGTAAAGGACTTTGATTGTCATGAGAAAGATAGCACCCAGATGAATGATGTCCATTAGGAGCCTCCAAGGTTTCAGTATTTAAACGGAAGAAAAATCCATATTTTATATGCATGAGAACATTTGATTAGACATGAATAAAACATGGAGGCATAGAGTGGCTGTCAGAGGGGTATCATGTAATGATCTTGGAGATCTGCAATTACCAAGCCCAAAGTTAAGTTGCTGTTTCAGAAACCTGGGAAGAGCTGAGAATAGTCAGTGTCAACACAGTGTCTTCCCAGGGAGAGCTGGGAAGCTGCCATAGGCCAACCAGGCACCTTTCTGCATGGAGCTGCAGATGTCCCCAGTTAAAGTGACATGGTTTAACACCTTGGAAACACATTCACTAACAGCTCACCTTAACACCCACCCCTGACAACAAATTCCCGAATTATTCAGAGAGTGTGAGAGTATCGGAAGCAAATCTTATGAACTGGAAGTAATTTCTGCAAGTGTAATTTTTCTGCCCTCCCCATGAGCTTTGATTGCGGAGGCTTGAGCAGGGAGTGGTTTGGCTTTCTCACATCTGTTTTCTGGAAGATCTCTCGATGTGCCACGTGTTATGAGGCTCGAGTTGTGAAGCGAAGTCAGGAACCACGTTGTCGGAAGCACACCATTCTGGTGAAAGGCACAATCATCACAGACTCATGTCCCAACAGATTCATCTCCCTTCAGATATACTCAGCCAGACGTGGAACATAAAATCCACACTGACTTGAATTCAGAGGATTTGGTCTTTTCACTCAAAATTCCACTTCATTTCTTGAGTCTAAAATCATACATACAAAATACACAACATAAAATCATAGAGATGCACAAAACAGTAAAAGACCCTTCAGTCTAATTTTGTCCATGCCGACCAGATATCCTAAATTAATCTAGCATTTGGCCCATATCACTTTAAACCCTGCATATTCCTATACCCACCCAAATGCCTTTTAAATGCTGTAATTGTACCAGCCTCCACCACTTCCTCAGGCAGCTTATTCCATACACGCACCACCCTCTGCGTGAAAAGGTTGACCCTTTTGTCCCTTTTAAATCTTTCCCTTCTCACCCTAAACCTATGCTCTCTAGATTTGGACTCCTCCACCCCTGGAGAAAAGATTTTGTCTATTTACCTTATCCATGCCCCTCATGATTTTATAAACTTCTATAAGGTCACCCCTCAGCCTCCGACGCTCCAGGGAAAACAGCCCCTATTCAGCCTCTCCCTATAGCTCAAACCTTCCAACCCTGGCAACATCATTGCAAGTCTTTTCTGAACCTTTTCCAGTTTAACAGCATCCTTCCTATAGCAGGGAGATCTGAAAGCCTGATAAAATTGTGTCTTGTAGACTTTTTAATGCAGTTCTCACAAATGTCACATTTTAATTGAAGACATTCTGGGAGTGGAGCAGATACCCTTTCCCTTATTTATAAAAGAGCTCATTTCAATGTTGGGAACTCCCCAGTAACTGAACAACAGGATCCACCTCGATCAGAAGACAGGGTATACCCACACTGGTGTCACTCCTTCTTAAAACTGCAGCACATCTGCTGCTTTGAAGAACATTTCCAAAGTACTGAAGCAGAAATATATATCGTTATTTGAACAGAGTTCCTGCTCATTTTACACTTCTATCGAAAGGAATGTTTCTGGTAAATCCTTCACAGACTTCCCAGGTATAGCTGAGAGATTTAATGTTGATCTTTCCCAAGTTTATTTTGTTTGTAATTTCCAGTCCAAATTACAGTCAAGAATTTACTTAATTCACCACAGAGAAGCCTGTTTCAGTTGCTCCATATTTCAATCAATTTGTAACATGTTTTTTTTTATTGTTTAAACATCAAAATATTGTTTATATGGCAATAAAAATCACATACTGAACCATAATGGAAATACTTTCTGAAAGTATTTTAAAATAATATATTTCAGATTATTATTAGAGATCACATTGAAGTTTACATCATTTCTCTATAATATAGGGTGGCACAATTGGCTCAGTAGTTAGCACTGCTGTCTCACAGCACCAGAGATCTTCGTTCAGTTCCACCCTTGGGTGACTGTGTGGTATTTGCACATTTTCCCTGTGTCTGCATGGGTTTTCTCTGGGTGCTCCAGTTTTATTCCATAGTCTAAAGATGTGCAGATTAGGTGGATTTGCCATGTTAAAGTGGTTACCATTGACCAGAAACTTAATTGGACTTGCCATATAAATACAGAGGTTACAAAGAGCAGGCTAGGAATATGGTGGAGAGTAACTCACCGTCTGTCTCCCTGATGCCTGTCCATCATCTAAAAGATTCCAATTAGGAGTGTGATAGAATGCTCCCCACTTGCCTGGATGAGTGCAGCTCCAACAACACTCAAGAGGCTTAATGCCATCTAGGGCAAAGCAGACCACTTGATTGGCATCACGTCCACAAGCATCCACCCCCTCCACAACTGACACTCAGTAGCAGCAGTGTGTAACATCCACGAGATACCCTGCAAAACTTCACCAACGCTCCTCAGACAGCAACTTCCAAACCTTTAACCACTTCCATCTGGAAGGACAAGGGCAGCAGATACATGGGAACACCACCCCCTACAAGTTTCCCTCCAAGCCACTCACCATCCTGACTCGAAAATATATCAAAGTCAGAACTCACATGACTCCAAGTGAAAGTCCAACAGGTGAATTTAATATCACAAGATTTCAGAACACTGCTCCTTCGACACATGACTTTGTCCACCCCTGTCCAACACCAGCATCTCCATATCATGGAAATATATTGCCATTCCTCCAGTGTCACTGGGTCAAAATCCTGGAATTCCTTCCCTAACAACATTATGGGTCAACCTAGAGCAGACGGCTTCCAACGGTTCAAGAAGACATCTCACCACCATCATCTCAAGGGGGCAACTAGGGATGGGCAATAAATGCTGGGCCAGCCTTGTGCCATGAGTGACTTAAAAGATATATGTCTTCATTGGTCCTTCCAGAAACTTTGTGAACTCGGAGATTCACCAACAAAGCAATAATAAGCAGTTACAAACAGAATTTTGCTTAAAATTCTAAAACATATTCCAATCACTGAAGAAAATGTTACATCAAGAACAATTCCATTGTCTTTGAAAGAAGTCCTATCCTCATGGATATGGATTCACAGCCCACAGCCTGAATTACGTACATCTTCCATCGCGTTAAACACAATCCCCTGTTTTGTTCTTTGCAAGAATGGGAACGCTTGCTCACAAACGTCGTTGCTGAAACAATGTTGGTGTTACTTTCTCTGCATACTACCTCCTACCTACTCAAAGTTCTTCAGACACTAAAAGGCCACCAATGTGAATGAAAATCAAGAGAAAAGTAGAAAGGAAACAATATTTTACGAAGTGAACAGCAGACTAAAATCACTGAAAGACAATCAGGAGAATATGCTAGTTTAATTGTCCAAGCTGTTCCAGTAAGTTCTATTTATTTCAGAGAGAGCAGTAATTCACTCTGGCTCGGCAGTGTGAGAGCATGCTGAGGTTGCGCATAATACAATTGAAATGGTTTTTAATGACGATTGAAGAGGGTTGCCACTGCTTCTGGCAATGGTGGGGTTTTTGGAAGTGAATTCATGGCAGGGGGATCAGGAGTCCTGTTTAAAAAAAAGCTCTCCCTCGCTCGATCTAAACTTTAAGTCACCTCTGCCACCACAGCCATTCAGTCTGGCTAATTTGGGGAAAACTGATATTATAATTAGTGATCTCGGCAAGGGCCTAATGCGCAACTTGAATCCTGCCCTGACTCTTGTAGTAATTAAAGTAGTGCTGGCTGGGCAGCCCACAGGCACTTTGCTGCTTGCTCACAAATCCCCACCTCCCCCCAACCCCCACAACAACCTCCTCCTAAACAAGCCAGATTAGGTTACTGCTCCTACCAGACTGTCCAGGACAGGTAGACGATAAGTAGTCTGTTTTCTGCATGCAACGAAGAAAATTATCATTGTGAACCTGGCTGGGAGCTATTAAAGGCTTGAATATCACCTAAAAGGAACTTGTTCCTGACCTTTGTGCAGTGGTGTCGCCGGGGTTATTTTGAGAGGAATCTTTTTTGCCCTCCCTGGGTTTTGGCTTCTGCTTACTTTAGGTTTCCCATTTGTTGTATAGTAACTTCAAAGACGTGCCACACCTGCCTGAAAGCATCCCCTAAGTGTTCAAAATGTAACCCAAGACCCACTTCCTTCTTTTGAGTTGTTCACTCAAAAAGTTGCAAAACTTCAGGTAGAGGGGACAGTCCTCACAAGAGAATATATTTTAACCTTCTACCCGATTATCTCACTTCCTCCTTTCACTCCCACTGTGCAGGAACTTTCACTGCAGCTTGGTTTTTTCAGTATTGATCTGAGTTAGTGGGGTGTTGTGGGGTCTGGAGTGCAGGTTTAGACCAACGTGAATGGAGTTGACACAGGGTTAGAGCTAGGGTTTGCAAGCACATTCACTTTTATGATTCGGCGATGCCGGTGTTGGACTGGGGTGTACAAAGTTAAAAAGCACACAACACCAGGTTATGGTCCAACAGGTTTAATTGGAAGCACTAGCTTTTGGAGCGTCACTCCATCATCAGGTGATTGTGGAGGACACAATTGCAGGGCACAGAATTTATAGAAAAATTTACAGTCTTACACTTTACACTTTTACTGGCATCGCATAAAGCATTGGTTATGTTTTGACACAGTGAGCCTCCAGGTTGTGTTCTCTATAGTCAGTGAAAATACTGTACATTTCCAATTGTGTTTTAACCTCCTTATTTATTTAAGTCTAGGCATAATGTCCCTGATTTTGTCATTTGTGAAAGAAAGATCGCTAGCCCGAAGGATAATTAAGCACCAATCTATGGATTAATTACTGACTTTAGGACGCATGAACTAGATATTAACTCATTCTTGTTGTATTCCTTATTTTTCCACCAATCCTTTCATTGCCTTGCAGCCAGGCCATTCAAGATGCTGAGGGTTAAGGGTTAATCTACATTCGAACTGTAATTACCAACAGAAGCTGTTGACATTAGTTTTAAAAATGGATCAGTAAAAAGTGTACTGGTTTTATTTGTAAAAGAACCTGATAGGTCTCTATAATTTAGCAAAGTCCTTGTCAAAACCAATGTCTATGCACTTAAACAGATTTTAAGTCTGTAGCCTTTTCCCTTTAGACAGAGCATCCTGTCAAATGGGAAAAGTCTTTATGTCGTAGTCAGACTGTGGAAAAACAGAGCAACTGTTGTGAGAAACAACAAACAACTGGCCACTTTTCACTCAATGCCAAGATGATGTGAGAGTGTTAGCAATTTATAACTCAATAAGGCTTGCACTCTGCATGTTGTGTTGCACCCAAACATTTAATTAAAAGAATTCAAATAAATCAAGCACACTCAAGCAAAGTGCAAGTATTTCAAAACACAGAGATATGAAGCGAAATGGTTGGCATGCATTTGACGTGTGAGAGACTGAAGAAATCTTTATCTATTTCATGTACAAATTTCACCTCGATTAGCATTTCTCACTCATGTTACTTCTTAATACTCCAACAATCAGAATTATCCTTTTTGACCTGTAGGAACCTATGTTGATGACTGTTCCATAACCTCTGGTTCAACAGGCTGCATCAAGTATGAAGTGTTGAAATATTTTCCAAACAGGACTGTAACCAGATGTAACCTTCCCAACCCCTCCCCCTCTCCTTTACTGCTCTGGGCTCTTGATGTTCGTCAATGGCCCCCACACTCTCTTGGTCTAGCTCTGGGTGAAGACTCTGTTGCCTGTGTCTTAATGAACAATAGATCCTGTTTACCCCAGGAGATCTGACCCTCTTTGTTTATTAGATATTAGATTACCTTCGGCCCAACCAGTCCACACCGACACTCTGAAGAGAAACCCACCCAGACCCATTTCCCTCTGATTAATGCACCATGGGCAATTTAGCATGGCCAATTGACCTGACCCGCACATCTTTGTGACTGTGAGAGGAAACCGGAGCACCCGGAGGAAACCCACGCAGACATGGGAAGAATGTGCAAACTCCACACAGACGGTCGCCCGAGGCGGTGGATCGAACCTGGGACCCTGGTGCAGTGCTAACTACTGAGCCACCTTGCTGCCCTTTGTTCTCCTGCCTCCACAAGGATCTCAGTGATCTCTCAGCACCCTTCATCCCTGCCACCCTTCGCCCCCCCCCCCCCCAAAAAATTCCTGACAAGGGACTTATGCCCGAAATGCCAACTCTCCTGCTCCTCGGATGCTGCCTGACCCACTGCTGTTTTCCAGCTGTTTGTTCTGCGGTCTAACAGCAACTCGATTTGGAAATTCTTATCCTCATTTTCAAATTTGCCCTTGGTCTGAGTCCTCTCTATTTCTGTAAAATTCTCCAACCCCTTCCAGGATATCTCTAATTCTGGCCTCTTGAAAACCCTCAGTTCCATCTCTCTCCATCATTGGGGAATTACCAACAGCTGCCTGAAACCCTGAATTCACTCCCAAATATCTCCTTCTCTCTCTGCTCTTGTCAAAAAATCTTAAAATCTTATTTATCTGAAGAAAGGGTCACTGGACCCGAATCATTCTTTTCACAAATGTTGCCATACCTGCTGAGCCTTTCCAGCAATTTCTGTTTCTTTTTCTATCATTTATTTATTCATCCTGTTGTTTAATGTGGGTGACCCTGGCAATGTCAGGATTTTTAATCCATCCCAAATTGCCCCCGAGCTGAGTGGCTTGCTAGGCCATTTCAGAGGGTATTTAAGAGTCAGTCACATTGTTGTGGGTCTGATGTCACATGTAGGCCAGACCAGGTAAAGATGGCAGATTTCCTTCCCTAGAGGAAATTGCCAGATATAACAGCTTTTCACTGAAATTGATGATAGTTGCTGCGGTCACCATCACTGAGACTAGCTTTCAATTCCAGACTTTATTTCGGGGTGGCTAGCACTACCACCTCACAGCACCAGGGACCTGGGTTTGATTCCAGCATTGGGTGGCTGTGTGGAGCTTGCATGTTCTCCTCATGTCTGGGTAGATTTTCTCCGGGTGCTCCAGTTTCCTCCCACAGTCCAAAGATGTGCAAGTTAGGTGAATTGGCCATGGGAAATTACCCCAGTGTTCAGGGATGTGTTGGTTAGGTATATTAGTTGGGGGTAAGTGTAGAGAAATAGGGGAGTGGGCTGGGAGGATTACTCTTAGCAGGGTCAGAGTGACTTGTTGGGCCAAATAGCCTGTTTCCACACTGTAGGGATTCTATTTATTAAGTGAATTTAAATCTCACCACGAGTTGATATATCTCCAATTCATTAACCTGTGCCTCTGAATTGCTGACTCAGCAATTTTCCCTTACTCTACCATCTCTAACACAGCGCCAGGTTATAGTCCAACGGGAGTACAACCACCTGAAGAAGGAGCAGCGCTCCGAAACATAGTACTTCCAAATAAACCTGTCGGACTATAACCTGGTGTTGTGTGATTTTTAACTTTGTTCACCACAGTTCAACACCGGCATCTCCGAAACATCTCTAACCATGTTTTTGATCACTTGTCCTGACTTCTCCTTAGGAGGAGAAAGTGAGGTCTGCAGATGCTGGAGATCAGAGCTGAAAATGTGTTGCTGGAAAAGCGCAGCAGGTCAGGCAGCATCCAAGGAACAGGAGATTCGACATTTCGGGCATAAGCCGGGCTTATCGAATCTCCTGTTCCTTGATCTCTCCTTATGCAGGTAAATTACAAACACTGTCTGATGACTATTCCTGTGTATGCCCTGGGATAGCTCACTATGTTAAAGTTGCTAGGTAGAGTACAGAGATATACAGCACAGAAACAGACCCTTTGTCCAACTCGCCCATGGTGACCAGATATCCCAACCCAACCTAGTCCCATTTGTCAGTATTTGGCCCATATCCCTCTAAACCCTTCCTGTTCATGTACCCATCCAGATGCCTTTTAAATGTGGTAATTGTACCAGCCTCTACCACTTCCTTCGGCTGCTCATTCCAAAAATTCACCACCCTCTGTAAAAATGTTGCCCCTTACGACCCTTTTAAATCTTTCCCCTCTCATCTTAACCCTAGTTTTGGAATCCACTACCCTGAGGAAAAAACCTTGCTTATTTATCCTATCCATGCCCCTTGCGATTTTATAAACCTCTATAAGGCCTCCGCTCAGACTCCAATGTTTCAGGGAAAATAGCCCAGTCTATTCAGCCTCTCCATCACACTCAAATTCTCCAACTCTAGCAACATCCTTGTAAATCTTTTCAGAACCTTGTCAAGTTTCACAACATCTTGTTATTGTTTCTGTGGTCTCAGATCAGTGTCCTCAATTGAAACCAGACCAAATCCAGTCAGCATGACTCACTCCAGCCCATGGCACTGAGGCAATATTCACACACTTAAACTCAACCCATTGTTTTCAAAGACAGTGCAAGTCCATTTATACCTAACACAGCTTATATATGCAAATAGAATGTAGTTAGCATAATTAATTGATAGATTCCTCCTAACTGTTCAACAAACATAGCCTTCATGTTGCAGAGAAAAGTCTGTATTCAAATTAACCTCATTTTCATACACAAATTAGGTATGTACAATTAATTTATCTCTATGTTATCCCCAATCTCATAGATATTGTACTCTTCCAAGTTTGCTAAAGATGCAACTTGCAGTTTTTAACCAATGATTTCAGTTGATGTTATAATTGATTTTATTTGTGTTAAGTAAAATTTTGGTTTTTGGGCTAGTTTTCTTGCCTTTCTTCCCCTTCCTTTCTCAGAGGCTACAAAGAGCTGCTCCATATCTACAGCTCAATGTTCACTGGTATTCTTCCAAATCGCTGATCTTCCTCCTGTGAGTGGGACAGTGAATGCTGATCGGCTAATCAACTATGGAGGCCTTCACAATTTGCCTGGAACAGGAGGTGATCATTCAGCCTCTCAAACCTACTCTATCCTTCAGTTAGACCAAAACTGTTCTCTATCTAAACACCATCTACCCAACGTAGAGGGTTGGCGGTGGCCTGGTGGTAATATCACTGGACCTGTTAAACCAGAAACCCAGGTCATGGTCTGAGGACCCATGTTCAAATCCTGCGATAGTAGAATTTGAATCCAATGAAAATCTGGAATTAAGAGTCTCATGGTGGCAATGAATCCATTATTGATTGTCAAGTCGAAGTAAGCATTGCCTAGCCAGTGCAATGCTGTCCTCACTAAAGCGAATGTCAAATTATTACAGATGAAGAAAATGCAATTTGTAGTATTTAATGCAACATATGATACACAAGTGTTCTATCCACTGTGTGAACATATATGAAACAATTCACAATGGGGCTAGGGACAGCTGTCCCAGTTTCCCAATATTAAGTTAAGAAATACATTGTCTTTTAATTTTTAAAAAATCAAATGCTTTAAATTAGACACCCCAAACTCTCGTGCCCTTCAATTGCTTTTTCTTTCAAATTCAAATTAATAAAGTGAAGTTCAGAATTTCAGAATTTTGATTTGATTGCAGCTTTAACTTCCCTACCCCTTGTCCATCCTTATAACCCAACACTCACCTTCTGCAACCCCCTGCGCTAAGTAGGCAAATAATGTGGCTTTGGCAGCAAGCTGATCAGGCGCTGTGGCCTTACCAGCACAAACATTGGAAATAGTTCAAACCTGGGGTTGCAGAGAGGTTGAAAGCAAAATTACTGTAGAGTTCAAATGAAGGAATTAAATGCAAAAAGACTGTAATTACATGTTTTGAGCTGGATATTGAACTGTAAGACACACAGATGCATTTCTCATGTCTTGGAGTCAGGGCAGGTTTGTGTTGGTAATCATAGAACCACAACAGTGTGGAAGCAGGCCATTCAGACTATTGACTCCCAACCACACCCATTCCCCTACCCCTGTGATTCTCATAGCTAATCCACCCTAACCTGCACATCCCTGGATACTATAGGCAATTTAGAATGGCCAATCCACCCTTACCTGCATGTCTTTGGACTGTGGGAGGAAACCAGAGCACCCGGAGGAAACCCAGACAGACAGGGGGAGAATGTACAAACTCCACACAATCATCCGAGGGTGGAAGTGAACCCAGGACCCTGGCGCTGTGAGGCAGCAGTGCTAACCACCATGCTGCCCTGATATTGCATCAATTGTGGAAACTTCCATCTCTCCCCACCTTTCTCTCCACCCCACTACCCCATAACAACCACCAAACCTGCTGAGTGTGGAGTTCCCCATCATGATGATGAAGCGAGGTTTTATCAGAGTGCTCAAAGCTCTACTGCTATTCTGATTGACAACCAGACCATGCAGAGGAAGAGGTGATTGTGAGTGAACCTTGGATCCCCATCACTGCAATAACAAGAAGCTGCATTTAAACAGCACCTTTAACACAGTAAGACATCTCAAGGAGTTTCAGAGGAATGACCACCAAATAAACTTCAACACTGAGCTACAAAGGAGATATTAGGAAAGATGACTAAAAGCTTGCCCAAGAGGGTAGGTTTTAAAATGATCATCAAAGGTGGAGGATACTTGGGAAGGAAGCCTAGAGCCTGAGACCCAAGCAACTGAAGACATGGCCACCAATAGTGGAAGGATTAAAATTGGACATCCATAAATGGCCAGAATTGGATAAATCTCCAAGGGTTTTGAGTTGGTGGAGATTGTTCAAAGATTTTGATGAGGGAATGCTTTTAGAATGAAGAAATGTGTTGAAGGTTAACATGGGGGAACTCTAGTAGGCTCCATATAGTCATACACAGGGTCTTGACCTTGGCAAACTGAACATGTCCATGCACTGCCCCTTTTATAACTGGACAGAGACAACCACTCACTATCCCCAATGCATTACCCATTGCATTGTTTCAACAAATTAGAGTTGACTTGTCTACCTTGACTCAAATCCAAACCTTGGATGTTATGTGTTCCTGGTGTAGTCTCCACGGCTGTGCCTTGTGCGATCAGGTCCACTTGCCAACCCTTTCAGCACCTCCACTCAGACAATACAAATTGTTGCCCCCTTTGAGATCTGGTGTTCTTGTCATTCTACCTTGATGATGCAGGGTGAGAACCTTCAACAATATGAATCTATGCGTGGATGGGCATTTTGGTCAGCATGGACAGTCTCCATGCCTCTCTAATTAGATTCCCTACAGCATGGAAACAGGCCTTTTGGCCCAACTTGTCCACACCAACCCTCCAAAGGGTAACCCACCCAGACCCATTCCCCCTACCCTATATTTACCCCTTAACTTGGCAATTTAGCAAGGCCAATTCACCTGGCCTGCAAATCTTTGGACTGCAGGAGGAAACCCACACAGACACGGGGAGAATGTGCAGACTCCACGCAGACAGTTGGCTGAGCTGCAATCGAACCCAGGTCCCTGTTGCTGTGAGGCAGCAGTGCTAGCCACTGTGCCACCCCTCTGTGTCTGCTTCCTCCATACTTCTCAAATTTTGTACGGCTAAGTGATACTTGATTATAATATAGCCATCAAGGCCAGGTGTCTGGGTGTTGTTTTTATGCTTCAGCACTGACTACACTTTTTCTTAAAGGACTGTTCAGGGTCGGGATAATTGTGAGGCTGTTTAAATTAAAGGCAGTCCCTGAAATGGGAATGGGTCTCTTCTGGACTCTGTTCATGAATCAAGTACAATATAAGATAGCTGTTCATATGTATAGAAGATGTCGTATATCAGATCTTTAAAATTACACCCCTGTATGGGAGCATGTTTGTCAGTATGAACGCCTGTAAGTCAGATGTTCATAAATAGTCATACAGCTGTTCAGCACGGAAACAGACCCTTCTGTCCGACTTGTCCATGCCGACCAGATATCCTAAATTAATCTAGTGCTATTTGCTAGCACTTGGCCCATATCTCTCTAAAGGAGGAGGTGGGTACTGCAGAGGCAGGAGATTAGAGTCAAGATTAGAGTGGTGCTGAAAAAGCACATCAGGTCAGGCAGCATCCGAGGAGCAGGAAAATCAACATTTTGGGCAAAAGTCCTTCATCAGGAATGAGGAAGTTCTGATGAAGAGCTTTTGCCCGAAATGTCAATTTTCCTGCTCCTCAGCTGTTGCCTGACCTGCTGTGCTTTTTCAGCACCACTCTAATCTTGACTCATATCTCTCTAAACCCTTCCAATTCATATACACATCCAGATGCCTTTTAAATGTTGTAATTGTACCAGCCTCTACCACTTCCCCTTGCAGCTCATTCCACACATGCTTCACTCCCTGCATGGAGATGTTGACCCTTAGGTCCCTTTTAAATTTTTCCCCTCTCACCCTAAAGCTATCGTTTTGGATTCCCCCATTCCAGGGAAAAGACCTTGGCTCTCAGGGAATCCACGGCTTTGCAGCACTCTAGTCTCTTGTTGGCAGGTTTAAATGATGACGGGGAGAAGGGATTAATGTAAAAT
Organism: Hemiscyllium ocellatum; assembly: GCF_020745735.1. Lineage (NCBI taxonomy): Eukaryota > Metazoa > Chordata > Chondrichthyes > Orectolobiformes > Hemiscylliidae > Hemiscyllium > Hemiscyllium ocellatum. Next base: position 110,501,038 of record NC_083410.1, on the reverse strand, counting down.
ATTTATAATTACCTCCCAAATTACACAAATCCTTTTGAAAATAATATTTGTCATATGATGGAGCTACAGTTCTCCACAGGCAGGCGTGTGCACTGATTTATATTGGTGTTCAGGACCCTGATCATAACTCAAGGCTTATTTCATCACTTGTTGGCTATCCAGTCTCCTATACATGTGGTAATATAAGTCACGTCTCACAGTGGGTCATGACATCTTCACTGTGTACTAAACCATTATATTGTTTCTTCAGTGCTCTGTATCAATATTTTTGTACACGCATAACAATTAAGTGGACACATTGCTGCTAAGTATATTAGGTTTCGTGAACACAGACTGCGGGCCAATAGCACAATTGAGAGGAAGCTACAAATTATGGAGACTTTACTGACTAAACTTGTAAGAGAAATGATCAGGTGACACCCCCCCAGTGTGAAGCCCCTCAATCCTCCCCCCTTAAGCCTGAGATCAAGTAACTCAATGTACAACAGGGACCGGGGTCAATCTTTGCTGGTGTGATTCTGGAGTCTATCATCATTAAGAGTGGCTCCCGCAACTTTAGAAGGAGTATCACAATATTTCCCTTGCCACTCACAGTGACACTTTAGGAAGTATCCAGTGTTCTCTGGCTCTCTTCTCACTACACTCAGAGCCTGGCCCTTTGCTGTCTGTGACATGATACTTTGTTCTATTCCAGTTCGTCAGTAAAGCCGGATCTCAGTGTTATAGTCTCCAGACAGAGTCAGAAGAGTGTTAGTTTGAGACCCACTCGAGGGCTTGGACCACAAGCCCCAGCTCCCCTCCTCTGAGGAAAACAGCAGGAAAAAGACCAACCCTTGGAGATGAATCTATTGGACCCCATTGTGAAGTAACACGCCGTGTCAGACCATAATGTGCCATTTGCCTGTTTTACTGTTCTGGGAAAAATCTAGGTTAATGCTCGCTAGCAGTACAGTGCCTAGGGAATACCTCACTGTCACAACTGGTTCAGAGGTAGTTGTGCAGTCTGAAGCTCATCTCTGGGTTAAATATAATGGCCACGACTTTAAACAATCTCAAACAGAACAATGGAGATCAGTGGCTTGGGAACAGAGTTTGTGACAGGGGGCTGAAGACAATGTATTAAGTCTTGCAAATATTTAATGGGACAAAACCTCTGCTCATTCAGTACTGAAAGTCACACATGTGTTGTGCATCTCTGTGTGTATATGTCACAAAATCCTGATGGTGTAGAAAGAGGCCATTTGGCCCATCAAGTCTGCACCAACCCTCCAAACAGCGTCCCACCCAGACAGCCTATCTCCTTATTTCCCATGGATAACCCACTTAGTCTGCACATCTCTGGATACTATGGGACCATTTTTCATGGCCAATCCACCCTAACCTGCACATCCATGGAATACGGGAGGAAACCAGAGCATCTGGGGAAACTCACGCCTACACAGGGAGAATGTGTAAACTCCACACAGACTGTCACCCAAGGGTGGTCCCAGGAGCTGTGAGGCAGACGTGTTAACCATTGAATGACTCCATAGAGGGCAGTACAGTGTATATGTCTGCATGTGTCTATATGCATGTACCTGTGGAAATAACCTGTGTACTTTGTGACCTGTTACCTCAATTTTTTCAGGAACTGTATTTGAAATGATCACATTTCCCATTTGGCCCATCAAGTCTGCCCCGACCCTCCAAACAGCGTTTGCACCCATTGTAACTGTACCATTCCCCTCTGCCCTTTCACCAGAAAATGGTACATGTTCACAAATGTACCCAATTCCCTTTAGAAAGTTAGCATTAAGTCTGCTTCCAACAGTGACTACAAGCCTAATCTTAACTTAGAAGGGCAAATTACTGTCTTGTCTGTACACGGGTTGCTCATGCTATCGATCCTGATATGAACAGGCACTTGATGCTGATTTAAGCCCAATTTAATATCCTTTCACTTAGCAGTCTTGCTATATCACACGAAACTGGGAATAATCACAACTTTGTTCACTGGCACCACACAACGAAACATTCCAAACAGATCTGGTTGTGAGTTAATACAACTTAAATGTTAATTATATTAACATATAGTAAATTAAGTTCCAGGTGTGAAATTTTTCCAGAGTTACTGCAAATCCCTTCCCAACTTACTGAAGGAATGATTTGATAAGGCAGTGAGTGAGACTGTATCAGTTGCAGCATTAGGGCAAGTCCTTTGGCAAAGCCACTGAAATGGATAAGACTTGTAATGTTACCGGCTAGTCAGATACTTTCAAAGGATAGAAAGTAGGTGCATTCAAACAGTCTACAAACAGGAGGTAGGTTTCATGAAGTTCAAATTGTTTTTCTGTTTCTAGAGAAAGAAAGTCTGTGGTATGAACTCAGATTCTTGAACAATCCTAAAAGCAGAAAGAATGCCTGAATTTGAATTAAAAACAGTGAAAATAGTCAACCAATTGACACTGCTCTGCAAATTAGTGAAGTTGTTCTGTTAAAGTTTACATTGGAGTTGGACTGCCTTCCCTCCTAACCACTCAGCACATTTTAGTGAAGCTGACTCTGAACTCATTAACTTCACTAAAATGTGCTGAGTGGTTAGGAGGGAAGGCAGTCCAAGAATTTCCCAACTGCCTGCACATCTTTGGACTATGAGAGGAAATCCCCTCAGATACAGGGAGAAAGTGCAAACTTCACACAGTGAGTTGCACAAAAGTGGAATTGAACCTGGGTCCCTGCCACTGTGAGCCACCACACCAACCTACTGCTTGATTACCCATATATTGATAATCTCCGAACATTGCAAAGTGTTTCACAGCAGTAGGTTGGTGTGGTGGCTCACAGTGGCAGGGACCCAGGTTCAATTCCACTTTTGTGCAACTCACTGTGTGAAGTTTGCACTTTCTCCCTGTATCTGAGGGGATTTCCTCTCATAGTCCAAAGATGTGCAGGCAGTTGGGAAATGCAGGGTTACAGGGCTAGGGTAAGGCAGTGTGTTTTGGTGGGATACTCTCCAGAGCATTGGTGTGGACTGGATGGGCTGAATGGCCTGATTCTACACTGTAGGGATTCTATGAACCACTGAGTTTTTTTTAGCAATATAGGTAGGAACACCCTTTCGGAAAGCATTCTCTGTATTCCTACACCATAGACATTCAGTTGGTTAAGAAGAATACTCACCACCATCTTCTCAAGGGTAATCCTGTCATAATTGTAGTTGCCCAGAGCTGTTCAAATGACAGCAGTTGTCCAGAAGCTGTTGACCTTCACCTGGGACCTGCAGACGGATTGGCAATGGGATTTGGAGGAATGTCCACGATGTGGTTCTCAATACCATTGTCAGTGCCAATTCCTGAGTGTTACAGGTCGGGAGTCTGATTTTAACACTGTGCATGACTGAGCTACAATCTCATCCAATGCAAGTGTAAGTAATCATATGCTGCACACTCTCAATCTAGACACATGATCCAGCCCCCTGTAAACCCAGCCCCTTCGTATCGAAGCCAGCACAACCAGCCAATCATGGCAACTACATCATAAGGAGTTACCTTCACATCAGCAGCAACACAGTCTGCAATCTGCTCTTGACATTAGTTTTCTCTGAGTTGACATCTCCCTGACAGGGTGAAAGTAAGTATGTTGATTCTCCTGCTCCTCAGATGCTGCCTGACCGGCTGTGCTTTTCCAGCAAGACACTCTCTCTGACAAGACTAATGTTTGACTGACACTTACTCTGTAGTATATTGACTGAGGTATTCTTGTCACTATTTTGTGCATAGTTGCTCATGCTTGCTGTTAGTAACAGCAGAATTGAGCATCCTGTTTAACATGAACATGATCTGCTCTATAATGACAACTAATTCTCAATTCCATTTATAGCTGCTCTTTCTCCTCTTTGAGCACCTTGCTACTTCTCTGTAAGATTTGATTTCTTATTCACTGTGGGATATGGCCAACGCAGGCAGAGCCCAGCATTTATTGCCCCGTCCCTAGTTGCCCCCCTTGAGAAGGTGGGGGGTGAGCTGCCTTCTGGAACCGCTGCAGTCCATGAGCTGGAGGGAGACCCACAATGCTGTTACGAGTTTGATTCAGAAACGCTGGAAGAACAGCGATATATTTACACGTTGAGATGGTGAATGGTTTGGAGAGGAACTTGGTGTTCCCAGCCTCTGCTGCCCTTGTCCTGCTAGATGGTAGTGGTTGTGCATTTAAAAGGTGCTATTGGAGGTATTTTGACAAGTTGCTGCATTTTGGAGAAGGTGCAGACTGTTGCCCTGGAAGCTGGTGGCAGGAGGTATGAGTGTTGGTTTCCTGTGTGCCTGTGACAAAAGTAAACTATCCCTCCTTAGACTTCTCAACCTTTCGGCAGTGTGTTGGAATGTATCAGCCACAGGGTGTTGCAGCTCTGGGGCAAGTTCTTTGGCAAAGCGATTGAAATGGATAAGACGCGTAAAGTTAATAATTAGTCAGCCTTCCACACAGTTAACAGGAACTTTCTCCTGCAGTATCTCAGGAGGCTGCCCTCAGCTGGATGAACTCTTATCCATCTGTCTGTAGCAGGTTGTGGTTTCTCTACACTTTCCCATTCAACAGCTCCATGGTCCCAGGAGGACTTGCCTTTGACCTTTTCTATTGCTTATCTAGATGCTCCCCCCTTACAATATTATTCAAAAGTTTAGTATCATGTTTCACATGAACACCAACAGCACCCCGTTCTACCTCACCACTTTCCTTTCCTGTCATTAGACTGTTCATCTAACATTCAGTCATGGACCAGACAAAACTTCATTCAAATAAATATTGGGAAGGTAGAGGGCACTTTTCGGCCCCACTACCAAAATCTGTTCCCGTGACACAGGCTCCATCTCTCTGTCTGGCAACCACCTTCTGCTGAAGCTGACTATCTGTAAATGTTGTGCCATGGGATGGACTTCTCACACACAGCTGTGCCATCTGTCCGGCTGCCCACTGCCCATAACCTGACTCAAACCCATGTTAGCCCATCTCCTTCCAAAACCCTCATTGAGAGCTTTGTAACCTCTCAATGATTATTTCAGCCTCCATAATCTGTTCATATAGCCTTCCTTCAAAACTCTGCTTCCGATCGGAACTCACAATGAGTCGCACTCACCCATCACTCATCTGTTTCCCATGTCACAGTAAGTAATACTTTGACCTCAAAATTTTTGGCCTTGTTTTCAAATCCAGCCTGACTTTACCCCCCTCCCTTATCTCCCTAATTTCTTCCCAGCCCCACATCTCTTTGAGATCTCAGTGTTCCTTCAATTCTGGCCTCCTGCTTTTTCCCGACTTCCATCGCTCCACCATTGGTCCCTTTAGCTGTCTGAAGCACTGGAGTTCCCCCCCTCAACATCTTGGACATTTCTCCCTGAAAACACTCCTTTAATTCTTTTGGTCACCTGCTGTAATATTTCCTTATGCAGGTAGCTCAATATCCACTTTTATTTGATGACATCTCCTGCAAAATGCCTTGGGATGTTTTATATGTTAAGGTTCTGGTTGTGGTTGAGGACTTGGTCAAGGAGGATGCTTTGCCCTGGATGGCACAGAGCACATTGAGTGCTATTGAATCTGCACTACAAGCTGATTATCATATACAGACTGGTCCTTCAGCTATTGCACTGCCAACCAGTAGTCAGCTCTTCACTTTTGTAGCAATTGGAACAAGGTCATCAAGGTGACCTGAGTTCCCTGTTTGGGGCTGTTAATTTGGTCCAATCAGGGAGCTCTGGCTGACAGATATAAACAGGAATGTCAGGTGTTTCCTTTCTTCCTGGTGGTGGAAATTTGAATAAATATTCGTGCACCTTGTGTCTTTCACTGTGTCCCACACCTGCACACACACCCCATGGGTGCTGGGGAAAAAAAGCACTACCGCAGTTAGGCGGTAGTGTGGGGGTTACAAAAAAAAGAAGAAAAAAATTAATACTTGGTAGTGTGGATGAGCAGAGGGATCTTGGTGTCCATATACACAGATCTCTGAAAGTTGCCACCCAGGTAAGTAGAGCTGTGAAGAAGGCATATGGCGTACTGGTTTTTATTGGTAGAGGAATTGAGTTCCGAAATCCTGAGGTCATGTTGCAGTTGTATAAGACTCTGGTGTGGCCGCATCTGGAGTATTGTGTGCAGTTTTGGTCGCCATACTATAGGAAAAATGTGGAGGCACTGGAATGGGTGCAGAGGAGGTTTATCAGGATGTTGCCTGGTATGGTAGGAAGATCGTATGAGGAGAGGCTGAGGAACTTGGGGCTGTTTTCATTGGAGAAAAGAAGGTTTAGGGGTGACTTGATAGAGGTGTACAAGATGATTAGGGGTTTAGATAGGGATGACCATGAGAACCTTTTTCCACGTATGAAGTCAGATTTTACGAGGGGGCATAGCTTTAAATTAAGGGGTGGTAGGTAAAGGACAGATTTTAGGGGTAAATGCTTTACTCAGCGAGTCGTGAGTTCATGGAATGCCCTGCCCAGTAGCAGTGGTGGACTCTCCCTCTTTATGGGCATTTAATCGGGCATTGGATAGGCATATGGAGGATAGTGCTGCAAATGTGTTGCTGGTCAAAGCACAGCAGGCCAGGCAGCATCTCAGGAATAGAGAATTCGACGTTTCGAGCATAAGCCCTTCATTCCTGATGAAGGGCTTATGCTCGAAACGTCGAATTCCCTATTCCTGAGATGCTGCCTGGCCTGCTGTGCTTTGACCAGCAACACATTTGCAGCTGTGATCTCCAGCATCTGCAGACCTCATTTTTTACTCGAAGATTTATATGGAGGATAGTGGGCTAGTGTAGGTTAGGTAGGCTTGGGTCGGCGCAACATCGAGGGCCAAAGGGCCTGTACTGCGCTGTATTTTTCTATGTTTCTAATAAATAAACAAAAACAGGAGTGTCAAACATCCTACTAAAAACAACAAGAATGTCAGAGGTTCTGCTAAAAAAAAACAAGAGTGTCAGGTGTTTCCTTTCTTCCTGGTGGTGGAAATTTGAATAAAGATTCGGGCATCTTGTGTCTTTCACTGTGTCTCACACCTGCACACAACACAACATGAGTGCTTGGGAAAAAATAAGCACTACCACAGTTGGGTGGTAGTGTGGGGGTTATTTGAAAAAAAATAAAAAAAAATAAAAAAGATAAGGAAATAAAAAAAGAACAGGAGTTTCAGAATAAATTAATAAATAAACAGGGGAGTCAGAGGTTCTGTTCACTCTGAGAGCTGGCTCTGAGGGAGCTGCATCAGTGTCAGGGACTCTCCCTGGGTAAATAAAGGGTGACTTGGTGACGGGATACCGACCTCTGTGGAGTTATTTCAGCTTCCAATTTCATAAGAGATTTTTATTTAAGTCAGATTTTTATTTACAACAATTGTCAAATTTACAAACATGAGAAAACACTGGCCGATGGAATAATTGATTGGTGGTGATCTCGAAGCAGGACTTTTTAGTTTCAAATATATACTTCAGTTGTAATTTTTTCTTCTGTGAAAACACACAAGACTGAAATCTGTCATTGACTAAGACCTGAGATAGCCACTTTTGTGACTCTCTGCATGTAAGAGTTTTTTAATAAGTCTCTGTTTGGAATTCTCCAGGGGTGAGGTTGTTAAAAGGTAAGCACAGGCATCTGATCTTGTTCAGTGAGTGAAATAGTTTCCTAATCAACCTGTTACAGGGATGTTATGACCCACTTCAGCAGCTGGTGGGACCTCAACCCAGATCTCCTGGCTCAGCGGTAGGGACATTACCCACTGCACCAGTAGAGTGCATAATGAGTAACCATAACCATGTAGAATGGGCTTCTGTGATATATAAGTAAATACACAGGTACAAAACAATTGTGTGCGGACATTGCGGAGAGTACAGTGGAACTTTGACATACCACATCACAGCTTCAGTCAAAGGAAACTATTTAGATTCCCATCAAGGCAACCTCCAATTATAATAGACTCTCATTACATTTTGGAAATAAGACCTGTCTTCAAAGCAGGTCTTTAAAAATATTTCAAAACTACATTTTAATCAAAAAATATCGTTATATACACATATAGTGACTAAAACAGTTCAGTTCTGTACAGTAGCTTATGAAGAAACGAACACTGGAGTTTGACTCTATCCAACAAACAAACTGAAGGCATTCGTTACTTGTACAATTCAAAGCAGGTTGATAAGAGGAACTTTAACCATGATGGGACATTTTCCCAAGTTGTTCCTCATTTTAAGGCAGACAAATAGGAGGCTGGAAGAGAACAGCAAGCCTGGCTTATCAGGCAAGTCTCATGGACTATTACACCTGAACTGATGTAGAAAATCTGAAGTTAAACCATATAAGGATATATTTAAAATCAGCTTGTCTGCAGCATTCTTATGGGGCAGTGGTACAGTCCATAGCTCTGAGTCAGGAGACATAGTTGCAAGTCCCACCTGATCCAGGGGAAGGATATATTGATGAGAAAATATTTAGGGCTTTTGTTACAGCAGTAATGGATTTTGGTTCGGCCACATTTGGAATTTAGATTAGTTTACTTACAGTGTGGAAACAGGCCCTTCGGCCCAACAAGTCCACACCGACCCGCCGAAGCGCAACCCACCCATTCCCCGACATTTACCCCTTACCTAACACTACGGACAATTTAGCATGGCCAATTCACCTGACCAGCACATCTTTGGACTGTGGGAGGAAACCGGAGCACCCGGAGGAAACCCACACAGACACAGGGAGAACGTGCAAACTCCACACAGTCAGCCACCTGAGTGAGGAATTGAACTCAGGTCCCTGGTGCTGTGAGGCAGCAGTGCTAACCACTGTGCCACTGTGCTTCCCTTGTGGTACAGTGGTAGTGCCCCTATCTCTAAGCTAGGAGACCTGGGTTTGGTTAAAAAATGGCAGACGGAGTTCAATCTTGATAACATTTTGTTACAACAAACAAGGGTAGGACTAATACAGTTAATGGTAGGGTCTTGGGTAGTGTTGTAGAACAGAGGGACCTAGGGGTGCAGCTACGTAAGTCTTTGGTGTTTGCATCACATATAGACAGGGTGTTTAAAAAGGTGTTTGGCACGGCTGCCTTCATTGTTCCGTCCTTTGAGCACAGGAGTTGGGAAGTTATGTTGAGGTTGTACAGGACATTGGTAAGGCCTGTTCTGAAGTACTGTGTCCAGTTCTGATCACCCTGTCATAGGAAGGTTTTTATTAAGCTGGAGGAGGTTCAGAAGAGATTTATAAGGACGTTGATGGGTTTGGAAGGTTTGAATTGTAAAGAAAGACTGGATGGGCTGGGACTTTTATTGGTGGAGTGTAGGAGGTTGAGAGGTGACCTAATTGAAGTTTATACAATAATGATGGGTATAGACAGCATAAATGGTAAGTGTCTTTACCCTAGGCTGGAGAATTTCAAGACGGGGGGATAGATTTTTGCATGAGAGAAGAGAGATTTTAAAAAGGCATGAGGGGCTTTTTTTTTACACAGAGAGTGGTTTGCCTGCGGAATGAACTTCCTGAAGAAGTGGTGGATATGGGGACAGTTAAAACGATTAAAAGACATTTGGATAAGTACATGAATAGGAAAGGTTTGGAGGGGTATGGGCCAAGTACAGGCAGGTGGGACTAGTTTAATTTGGGATTACATTCAGCACGGACTAGTCGGACCGAAGGGTCTGTTTCCGTGCTGGATGACTTTGACTCTAAGACCCATCTGCTCTAGAGGTGCGTCATAATATCACTGAGCAGGTTAATTGGGAAAATATCTAATACAAATTATGTTGATCCAGCTGTTCACAATAGTATAGCCTGATGGCCAGCCTTAAGAAGCTGGTTTCACTGATAAAGAGTTTGAAATTGGAGGGTCATAATAAGGCAACTCTCCATCCTCACTGTTACCAATTCTTTTGTGTGTGTGTGTGTGAAATGTATATTATTAAAACAACTCATAGCATCTGAATTAAAGTGACAGTTTGATGGATGATAAGCAAAGTGCAATAGGAGTTGGTTTGCAGGCTTTTGAGCGGGTTGTGGGAATTCTGCCTTGCAGGCAGCTTGTATGGCAGCTCCATTGATCGTGGCTTTGCGTTGCATTTGTAAATATCCCCCCAGAGAGGTGTGGCTCATGGACCGAGGAGTCAGAAGATGAGGTACATACAATATTTAAACCAGTAATGACTGTACATTATAAGGAAAGGCACAGCAGTGAACTCTAAACTGTGCAGGATAAATCCCAGGGCTGGAGAAACTGAAGTTGATGGAGAACACCATTAGTGTCGAAAAGCCAGCAACTGCAGAACCCAGCGCACTTGCTTTCCCCGACGCAAGCTCTCATACCTGTCACCTATAAATCAAAGCATTTTATGGCGCTCCAGTATTTACACTTCAATTAAAAAATCATAAAACTAACTCTCATGCACCAGGAAGGAAAATACAAGCAGCAGCTACTGAAATTATTGTTAATCAGTAACTCCTAACAGGCCTGGGAGCCAGTCTGGAATTTGGGTGCTCAACGATGCATGAACATTTAAGCAAGATAAACCAACCAAAGTGTGCTAATGACACATGTGATAATCACACACTAGTAAAGCTCACAGTTTCTAACCCCCTTCCACCCCCCCCACCATACACACACACACACACCCACACCCACATACACACCCACACATACACACACATACACGCACACCAGACATGTAGCTGCTTGAGATGATTTGGATTCTACTGTTAAACAGGCTAAACCTGCTCCCTTCCACATGAACCCATTCCACCAGGTAGAGTCACTCCTTGTGTGCTTTATCAGTGTATCTGTACTGTCCCTATCTCTGAGCCAGGAGACCTGAGTTTAAGTCTCATCTGCTTCAGAGGTGGGACATAGCATCCAAGTAACAGGTAGATTAGGAAAATATCTCACTTATTATACAAGAAGGAGCAAGACCAGATTACCTCTGCTCACTCCTTAACACCTCCACACACCTGGAGAATTACAAACCTAAACCTTTTTTAAAAACCTTTGTGTCACAGAAGTGCCTATCTGCGGACTGAGGCTGTGGAAGATTCCGGTGTTGCCTGTTTTCACAGGAAAAAAAATTATGATTAAGGTATATTTTAGAAATTAAAAATCTGCTTTGACTTCACTTATCCATCAGTTATTTCTGTGGCCAAACTTCTTTTTATTTCATACATAATTTGACAACTGATGTTATAAAAGCCTCATATGAAATAGGAAGTGAAGAATTGTTTTACATGTTATGGCCAAAACAAAAATTGGAACCATACAATTTCATTAGAGTTTATGATACTAAGTGAAATTTTTTTATGTATTACAGATATTGTCAAATTAAACTGCTCAAAGATATTATGACACTAGAGTAGGTGGGTCTTGAACTCAGGCCTGCCTAGCTCAGATGTAGGGACACTACCAATACACTACAAGAGTCCCTCAGCATTTTCTCGCCAGAGGTGGGTCATAGCATCCCTGTAATAGGTGGATTAGGGTATGGATGGATGAGTACAAGCATTGAGTGTCCCTCAGCATCGTCTATCATAGGGAGGATAAAGTTAAAAATCACACAACACCAGGTTATAGTCCAACAGGTTTAATTGGAAGCACACTAGCTTTCGGAGCAACGCTCCTTCACCAGGTCATAGTGGTGGATACAATACTAAGGCACAGAATTTACAGCAAAAATTTACAGTGATGTAACTGAAATTATACATTGAAAAATACCTTGATTGTTGAGTCTTTCATCTGTTTGAACACCATGACAGTTTCACTTCTTTCATGTGTAAATCACAAAACCTTATTTTTTAAAATTGCATTCTCAGGTTAGCTGTAACAATGGGTGTTAGCTAGACAATATGTTGAAGGTGTTAGCCCCTTGTGCTCTCTGTCTATGCCATAATGTTTAGATTGATTCTAATCTAAAAAGTGAGATAACAGAGTTTTACATGAATTCATGCAGTTTTTGAGCAAAGTACAATGTAACCCTGCAAGTACAAATTCACCGCACAATATATATGTGTGCATGTGGGTCTTTGTCTGTCTGTGTGCGTCTGTCTGGGTTGGGGGTTGTGAGTGTGTGAGAGAGAGTGTATATGTGTATGTAGTGAGTGTAGAGTGTCTTAAGTCTGTGAGAGGGTGTTTGTGTGAGGGTGGGAGTGTGTGTGCATGTCTGGGGTGGGGGGGGTGTGTCTGTGAGAGAGAGTGTATATGTGTGTGTATGAGTGTAGAGTGGTCTAAGTCTCTGAGAGGATGCCTGTGTGAGTGTGGGAGTGTGTGTGTCTGTATGGGTGTGTGTGAGTGTCTGTGTGCGTGCCTGTGTATATGTGTGTCCGTGTGTATGTGTGTGTATAGGAGTGTGTGTGTGCGCGCGTGTGTGTGTGTGTATGTAGTGCAATGGTGGACACCTGTAATGTGACATGAACCAAAGGTCCCAGTTGAGGCCCTCCCTATGGGTACTGAACTTAGCTATCAGCCTCTGCTCGGCCACTTTTCACTGCTGCCTGTCCCGAAGTCCGCCTTGGAGGATGGTCACCCGAAGGTCTGAGGTCGAATATCCCGGACTACTGAAGTGTTCCCCAACTGGGAGGGACCACTCCCACTGGGAAGATAGGCTGTGTGTGTCACAAGGTGGAGCATTTATTCATCTTCCTATCCCGACATCAGAGTACAAATACTGCTCAACATTCTCTGCCACAGGAACTGTTGAGGCCAATCCATTGCACGTTTTCAAGAAGGATTTAAATACAGTTCTTAGGGCTAAAGGGATCAAAGAGTAGGGGAAGAAAGAGAGAACAGGGGACTGAGTTGGATGATCCATTATGATCATATTGAACAGTGGGGCAGGCTTGAAGGGCTGAATGGCCTACTCCAGCTCCTAATTTCTATGTTTCTAATATGGAAATACTGATGTAAATTGGAAAATAAATCAGAGTTGGCCCTCCCAGGTTAGCCAGTGAAATGTAAATATCATGTGAATTTCCAACACAACAGCTTTTAACATGCCTCCATTAATAAAGTCAAGGATTTTCTGTCAATCTGTTCTGTAACTTTTGGTGACTTATGCCCACGTACAAGGCCATCCGCTCCTTTCAAGTTGTACCCTTGTTGTTCACTGTCTCTCCATGCTCCTTCTGCCAAGGTGAGTCACTTCCCAATGTGTGGGTCATTCTGCTATAACATGCATTTCCTCAACATGAATTTGCTGTAATGTGATTGATGAACTGGGTCGCTGTTTGTAAAGTGTGAACTTTTAACACATGCCTTGGCTGTAACGCGATTACATCTCCAATATTTCTAAAGTGTGATTTTTCTAGAACACAGGTTGCATAAGAACACAACCATTGTGTTAAAGAAGAACTGATTGTACTTCAATGCCAGTGTTGGACTGGAGTGGACAAAGTCAGAAGTCACACTGAAGTCACTTGATGAAGGGGCAGAGCTCCAAAACCTTATGATTTCAAATACAGTACAACCTCGGTTATCCAAACATCAATTATCTGAATTTCAGATTATCCAAACAAGATCTCAAGGCCCCAGTGCTTGGGTAAACTGTGTCATCCGAACATTCAATTATCCAAATGTTCGATTATCCGAACAAAATACACTCGTTCCCCCCCCCCACCGCCCATGTCGTTCAGATAATCGAGGTGGCCCTGTAAATCTATTGGACCGTAACTTGGTGTCATGTGACTTCTGACTTTGCCCAGTGTACTCCAACTGCCACCTGTTCGCCCATTCCACCAAACAGTAACTTGGATCTTCAAAGAGATTCAATCAAGTGCCATGCCTAGTCTGTTTTATACAAGAGGCTGGGGTAAAGTCCAGAAATTGCCTCCTTAATGGTATCGTCGCTGTACCTACAGCATATGGACTGCAACCATTCACCTTCTCATGGGTTGGGCAATGAATGCTGATCCAACAAGAGGTACAGCTGGGGGGTAATATATCTACATGGATGGGGGTCTACTTTCTGCACTGGATGAAAAGAATCCGGATAAATAGAGCTAAGGCTGATGTCTCTCTATGATTCAGATTCTAGATAGAACTTTAAGCATAAGTTGAAACGAATAATGGAATGTTGAGTTTCCAGTAGCATTTGTAGATTGGGCCTTATGAAGTGAAGCACCATCAGACTTGCTACACAGTGACAGGAGACAGCAATGCCCAGTAGTGGAGACCTGGTCCATGCCCATCGCTGCAGAGAGAAACTCCAACGAAGCTGACGGAATCTCAAGGGGGCAGCTTACACAGTGACAGTGACGCCGGGACAGGGGGTCTGAGCTTAGGACTCAGCTGGGTTTGGATTATGTAGTGAGTGACTTTCTAGAAATTAGTTAGACAGTTTACAGACTTTAAAAACGAAGCAAAGCTTTTCACAACTGGAAAGCGTTTTTCTCTTTTGGAATTCTTGTTTAATATTTCTGATGTGAAGTCATTCGTTAGGAGTTTCTTTCATTTCCAAATACAGAACAAAAGGTCAAGATGCTATTGTCTACCTCTGGTTTTGGTAAGAATTAGCAACTTGAACATAGCCTCTCAGATGACAGATATTGTGCAACGTGGCTAACGTATTGTTTTGATGTATGCAAAATTTAGTTTTACTTCATAAGCATTAACAGGAATGAACAATTGTAATTTTTAGACAATTAAGATCTTAAACCATTTTTAATAAAACTTTATTTTACAAGTCCTACTGTTGAAGATCAGAATTCAAATAAGATCCAATATTCAAGTTGCTGTGAATTTGCTTGGTGCAGCAGTGAAACAGGCCAACACATCCATGCCGACTAGATATTCCACATTAATCCAGTCCCATTTGCCAATAATGATTAGCCGTACCATACAACAGCTGAAGGCTGCTTCATGTTGAATGTTGAAATGTAACTATGTTTGATTGTTTTTTACTCATACAGCCCTCAGTTGACTGCTTCTTCTGGGATAAGCTGCCAGGGAGACACTTGAAGATTGAAGAGAGTGGCGTTTGTCCCTCACTGAGGGACTCCACTCTGACTTTGCTGTACCTCCGCAACTATTTTCCCTTTTGTCTGATTCTCAGAAGTTCCAACAAACTCTTTTATTTGCACACTATTACACATTATTGATCCCTGTAATGCAGCTCTCTGGAGAAGGTTACACCTTCCTCTCTCCTCAGAGTCCAATGTTAATATTTTATCATCTTATGATGCTTCAGCAAATCCACCTCTTTGATCAAGGGTCTGATCATTTGTTCTACTTATCGCATTCAATGACTAAGTGCCAAGTTTTATTTTGACAACTGTCCAGTGAAGCACCGCAGGGTTAAGGATGCTCTATCAATGTAGATTGTTGTGGTGGCGGTAATTGTTGGAGCCACCTGACAGTATTTTTGCCAGTTTCTGGGTACTTTACTGTGTTTGATAGACTGCAAATGTTGTTGCTAGGGTATTGCTGAAGAAATAAACTTGAAGGTCGAAGGACCTGTGCTGTACTGTTCCATGTTCTATATGTTCTATGTAAATTACCGTGTGATGACACAATTAGGCAGATTTGGGTGGGATATAACAACCGAGAGCAGGAGGCATTTGGAACTATCTCAATCAGAAATCCTGTGCAACCAAAACAGAAATTGCTGGGAAAACTCAGGAGGTCTGGCAGCACACATACAGCACAAGTGTGTATGGAATGAGCTGCCAGAGGATGTGGTGGAGGCTGGTACGATAGCAACATTTAAAAGGCATTTGGATGGGTATATGAATAGGAAGGGTGTGGAGGGATATGGGCCGGGTGCTGGCAGGTGGGACTAGGTTGGGTTGGGATATCTGGTCGGCATGGACTGGTTGGACCGAAGGGCCTGTTTCCATGCTGTACATCTAAATGACAATGACTCTAAGTGGATTAATACAGACTACATCTCTAGGTTTGTCTTTGTGCTCAGTAAAAACATCAAAAGCTTGGAGAAAGTCATTTTGTTTTCCCTCACCAGCAACTGCTTTCTTTAACCAGCGATGAAGAGACTTTGCTGTTGGTGTGCTGAACGGCAGTCCCTCCTGTGAAGCCAAAGGACCATCTCTCCATGGATTGGGGCCATTGAATTGCCGTCACCAGGTTTTTTTTGTGAGGTTGTACAGGATGTTGGTGAGGCCTCTTCTGGAGTTCTGGTCATCCTGTTACAGGAAGGATATTATTAAATTGGAGAGGATTCAGAAAAGATTTACCAGGATGTTGCCAGGAATAGAGTTGCAAATCACACAACACCAGGTTATAGTCCAACAGGTTTAATTGGAAGCACACCAAACCTGTTGGACTATAACCTGGCGTTGTGTGATTTTTGACTTTGTACACCCCAGTCCAACACCGGCATCTCCAAATCATGGGCAGGAAGAGAGAGTTTGAGTTATAAAGTGAGGCTGGGTCTTTTTCTCATGGAATGTAGGAGGTGGAATGGTTTATGAAATCATGAGGGACATAGATAAAGTGACCAGTAAGGGTCTTTTCACCAGGCTTTGAGAGTTCAAAACAAGCGGGCATAAGGTGAGAGGAGAAAGATTTAAAAAGGACGTGAGGGACAACTGTTTTACACAGAGAGTGGTTTGTGTGTGGAATGACCTTCCTGAGGAAGTGGTGGATGTGGGTACAGTTACAACATTTAAAATACATTTGGATAATTACATGAATAGGAAGGGATATGGGCCAGGAGCAGGCAGATGGGACTAGTTTAGTTTGGGAACATGGTCGGCATGGACTGGTTGGGCCGAAGGGTCTTGTTTCCATGCTGGATGACTCTATGACTCTATAATGGGGACAATCCAAGCCACATACAAACTCCTGTAAATTCAGTCCCATACCTACAGCCTTTTCTTTATCTACCTCACTTGCTACATAGGCAAAATAAAACCCCAAATAAATCTGTCCATATTCCCTTTCATAAAGCCACATTTTCTGCTCTGATTACACTGATTTTCTGAGCACATTTTAAAAATTTCTGTCATCATCGATTGTACTCAGCAGGTTCTGGGTGTCCAGCTTTCTCTTTTACATTGGTGAACTTCCAAACCTCTGTGACATTTCCAGAATGAAGGGATTAAAGTTGGCATCTCATGGTCTTGTTCACTCCCAAGAACTACTTGTAATATCAGCAGTGTATACGATTAAAGTCAGCCCATTCTGGCAGTAGATCACTGTTTATTATCAGTGGAATTAGTGTTTAACTAAGAGAGGCGCCAAACTTATCTTAAAAAAGGGCAACATTTATCAAGCCAAGTTATCTTCCCCTGTGCTAGCAGTTTTCATTGTAATTAAGAGTGTTTAATCTTTCAGTACAATCCAAATGGAACAGGCAAAGAACTCCAAGAAATTTTCATCCATCTTCCCTTGTCACGTTAGAGGGTCACAGAGTCCCACAGACTGACCAATGACCCACAACATATCCTTCAATGACAGCTTGGCGATTCAGCTAGGCCAATGAAGTAGGCCATTCAGCCCCTCGAGCCTAAAAAACATCTAATAAGGTCAGAAGTCAGATGACACAAGTTATAGTCCAACGTATTTATCTGAAATCACAAACTTATTAAGCGCTGCTCCTTCATCAGGTGACATCCTGACTATTTGATCAGTCAGGGCTGATCTTCTACTTCAAGTCTACTTTCCTGCCTTACCCCCATTGCCTTGAATCTCTCAGGGGCCATGAGTCAGTTAGGCTTACTTTGGAATTGTCTCAAGCATTGAGAACGCTCCGCTCTCCCGGCTGGAAATTTCTGAAGGTATGCAATCCTCCGACTGAAGGAAGTGCTTCTGCTTTCAGTCCTGAATATTTCTCACTGGGGACTATGCTCCTCAACATGGCAGAGGTGATGGTCTCTCAGCCGTCAAGTCCTTGTATGTTGCAATGTAAAATGGGATCCCCTTTCCTGCTTCTGAACACCAGGCAATTGATTTCCGCTCTGCCTCAGCTCTGACAATGGTGGAATCAATCCGGTGATCCTCTCCTGCGGTGAATCACACTATCTCCTTATATACAGCTGTTATCACTCCTCTGGTCTGATCATCTCTCTGGGGTGATTGATGAGCCTAATGTGCAATTCAGCCACTCTGTCACATGCAGGATTTGGAAGCTCGGGTGGATGGGCAGCTTGAGGATTGTGCACTCCCTGTGACACCGTGGCCAACACCTCCATACATTCCTGATGAGATCTCCCAGTGAGCCTTCTACACTTTGTTCAATTACCAGCCAGGGATTCCCAGGGGTCAGCATGGTGTCTGACCTCTTCAGGAGTTTTTGAGGACATTCCTGAAGAATTCCTTTCGTCCTCCTGAGAATCTCCGGCTAACTCCACTTTATCGCATCCCACTTCATCATTCCTCCAAAGCGGCTAGTGCCTTGTCCCTACAATCCACAGACAGGATTAGCCTGGCAGTCCCATTGTTTCATCCTCTTCTGGTGCCACGCATTTCTTAGATCTTTCCATTTTGATTCTATTTCTTCCTCCTGTGTTCAGTCCCTCCCCAGTTATGATTCTTCTGACATTTTACACTAGTTCCACGATTCCCAGTTTCTGCTGCTACCTGCCTCCTCTTCGTTATGGACATGCAACCCCTTGACACGACCCATCCCCCATCAGGATGGTCTGAAGGCTCTCTGCTTCCTCCATGAAAGGAGGCCTGAACTGTCCCCAGCTATCACTGACCTCCTTTGCCTGGCTGAACCGCTGCTGGGTTTGAGCAACTTTTCCTTTAACACGCCTCACTTTTGTCAAAGATGTGGCTATGGGTACCCTGCATGGGTCCCAGTTAATGCTGTCCCTTTGTGGGGTGATTTTTAAAAATGCATTGGGTATTGGTGTCACTGGCTAGGCCAGCATTCATTGTCAATCTCTTATTGTCCAGAGGGCAGTTAAGGGTCAACCACATTGCTGGCCAGCCCAGGTGAGGATAGCAGTCTCCTTCCCCAAAGGGGAAAAAGTGAGGTCTGCAGATGCTGGAGATCAGAGCTGAAAATGTGTTGCTGGAAAAACGCAGCAGGTCAGGCAGCATCCAAACAGCAGGAAATTCGATGTTTCGGGCATAAGCCCTTCATCAGGATTCCTGATGGAGGGCTTATGCCCGAAACATCGAATTTCCTGTTCCTTGGATGCTGCCTGACCTGCTGCGCTTTTCCAGCAACACATTTTCAGCTCCTTCCCCAAAGGGTACGAGTGAACCAGATGGGTTTTTCCAATTGACAATGGTTTCATGATCATCACTAAACTCCTAATTCCAATATTTTCTTGAATACCAATTCCATTATCTGCCTTGGCAAGATTTGAACCAAGGACCTCAGAACATTACCTGGGTCTCTGGATTAATAGCTTCACAATAATACCGCCAGGCCAATGCCTGTATTCTTCATTCCAGTCCCACTCAGTATCTGACCCACAACCCTCTCTCCAATACATTGACAATGTTTATTGGCGTTGTTTCCTGTCTCACCCGCAAATGGAAAAAACATGTCAGTCCTTCCCGCGCCTTCAGCCGGTCCAACTCTGACTCCTCCCTTCCCTTCCTCGTCATCTCTGTTTCCTTTTCCAGGGATAGGCCAGCTACCAATATCCACTGCAAACTCACCTCCTCCCATAGTTACCTGGACTATACATCCTCACACTCTGCTTTCTGTAAGGACTCCATCCCATTCCCCATCTCTTTTGAATCTGTTCAGATGATACCACCTTCCAAAGAGTTGTCTCTGACATGTTCTCCCTTCTGCTGAATAGAGGATCCACCCTGATTGTGGTTGATAGGATGTGGAGCCAGGGGGTTGGGCTGGGGAGGGGGGAACAAGGGGGCATGTTGGGAAGCAGAGGAAACACATATATCAGCCGGCGAAGTCAGCTCCTCACTGTTGTCGTTGTCGCTAATAGGAATACGACAGCGTGAAAACACCTCCATTGCATATAACTGCTGAGTCCATATGTTTCAAATGACTTCTTATGGAGGTTTAAAAAGAAACAAACAGTTTGAAATAAATCACTTGCTTCCCTGCGTGCTTACAGATAAAAACCAGTTTGCAGGAACTGAGTGTTGTAAAATGCCTACGAGTTGTGATGGAGCCCAGGAGTTTTGAATTTAATGAAAACCTCTCTCCATTCTATCAGCATGGCCCTGACTGGACACAGGGTATATTTTCCCCTTGAGTTAGGGGTGGCTTATGACAAATCATGATGTGGAAATCAATAGACAGAAGGCAATATCTGGAGATATACCCATATGAATCTGAGAGATAAATTATTGACCATAGGCATAGCCTGATCTCTTTTCTCAGAGTGTTTCTATCCCATCTCACTAACTATCTGAAAGAAAATCAAATATTTTGTTTGGGCTCCACTAATATCAGCAACTTTTACTATCTTAATGGTATTTTTATTGATTCTGCCCTTAATGGGAGCTGTATATATTTGATGTTGGTCATTTAAAGGAGATGTGAGTAATGCAGTTTCTCACCCAGCATCATAAAGCAGCCCACTGTCTGACAAGCAGTGTGAACTGAATATAAGAAGGCATTTAATCTACTGTTGGCTTATACTTATCAAGAAGAGAAAGAGAGAGAGAGAGAGAGAGAGGGGAAAAAAAATTAAAAATTAAAGGCTACCTTCTCATACGCCTGAATCTCAAACAATCTGGCCATCAGCAACCAGACAACAGAAAGGGCATTGGCGGGGTGACCTTGGCTGTAACATCATGTGCTGTTGGAAAAGAAATGAAGCCATTAGATTGAAAGACGGAGGGTTATAAATCAACCCATTTCCAATAAGCTACTGTGTTGGTCATCCATCAGTGCCAGGCACAGAACACAGCAGACTATGGAGACATCAGAGCTACAAAAACAGAGACATAAACAATAATAATCCCAACCTGATATTTCAAACCCTTCAGGAAATTCAGTTACATATTCTTTCTTTTGTTTGTCAGAAGTGATATTTAAAGGTTGAGAAGTAATTTATGAGCAAAGTCGATGTGTAATTGCGGTCACGAGTACACCAGAGTGGGTTCATTAAATGAAGCTATCATCAAATCTGTATGATGTATAAACCATTTTAGAATGCACTTTTTAAAAAAAAATAAAAAATTTATAAACCATTTTCGAATGCACTTCTTTACCAAAAGAAAATAACGTGTAAATCATTTTAGACTGCACTTTTTCTAAAATAAAAACAATTGTATAAACCATTTTAGAATGCACTTTTTAAATAAAAAATTGCGCGAGCCATTTTAAAATGCACTGCTTTACAAAAAGAAAATACCATTTTAGAATGGACTTTTTTTAAACATAAAAAACATTGTACAAACCATTCTAGAAAGCACTTTGTTTTGAAAAGGAAAGAAATTGCATAGTTTTTTCTCCAGCCTTTGTTTCATTTTTATTTGACAGAATGCCTAAGCAATCACTATGCCTCTGTTGAAAGCAACCCCACTGTAAAAGTAATATTTTGCAGACCAACCCCACCCCCACCTCTTTCTCTCGGAATTGCTGCTCCCTCCATCACCCACTGAACCAAACCTGTTGTCCTGCATCTATCCCTACCCTATGGAGCATTATCAGACATAGCCTGTCCCAGCTTGGGCCAGCCAGCTGAAAGATACAGCCATGCAAGACTTTGTAATCTAATCACTTTAGCCACAGACAAAACAACGTCAAGCACTGAAGAAATCAAATTGGAAAAATAATGCAGCATAATGTAAAAAATGTGACAGAATATTAGAGAAATTTGATTAACGAAGATGTGATTACCCAAGCTAATCAATGAGCAATGCTCCCTGGCATCAACAATGTAGTGAGGCTGTCATATACCACCCCCCACCCCAGCCCCGGAACAATGGCAGCAGAATTCCTGCCCTGAAGTAGGAAATCTATAACATAATTCTGTGTTTCTGTTTGTTCCGATAACATTACAAATGGAGTCATGTGAAATGCAGCAGCTATCCATTAGAATGTGGATAATTTTAAACAAATTGGCACACATGTCAGCATTGCAAAGTTTTTCAGCCCCTGCATTTTATTTAATATTTTCATAAATTCACTCGTGAGACATGGGCTGGTGTTTATCACCCGTCCCTAGTTGCCCCCTGAGAAGGTGGGGGTGAGCTGCCTTCCTAAACCGCTGCAGTCCATGTGCTGTAGGTAGACCCACAATGCCCTTAGGGAGGGAATTCCAGGATTTCGACCCAGTGACACTGAAGGAACAGCGATATATTTCCAAGTCAGGATGGTGACTTCCAGCAACCATGACCATCTTCCTATGTGCCAAGTATGGCTCCAGCCAGCAGACAGCTTGCCCCCTGACACCCATTGGTTCCAGATTCAATTTGATTTATTGTTACCCCATGTACCTATGTACAGTGAAAAGCTTTGTTTGCGAGCAGTACAGGCAGATCATATTAAGCAAGGATGTACAGTCCATAGGATGCTCAGACAGAGCAAGGCGTACAGATTACACTGCCCAGGAGGTGGGCAAAGCAAGATCAACATGGACAGGATCAACACTATTTGAAGTTAGACAGTCCATTCATCACTCTAACAATAGCTGTTCTTGAACCTGTTGGTGTGTGTGTTGAAGAGTTTGATGTCACTCTAGGTCAAATGCAGCCTTGATGCCAATGAGGGAGCAGCAATTCCTAGAGAAAGAGGTGGGGGCATGGAGGGTGGTCTGCAAACTATTGATGTCAACATCTGTCACTCTCAGCTCACCTCTGAAAAATTGCTCTTTTGAACCAAGGCGGTAATGAGACCAGGGGCTGAGGGGCCCTGGCAGAACCCAAACTAGGGTCACTGAGCAGCTTATTGTTGTCAGGGCCCGTAGCCTTTACAGTATCCAGTGTCTCCAATTGTTCCTTGATATCACATGGAGTGAATCAAACTGGCTGAAGATTGGTATCTGTGATGCTGGGGACCACTGGAGGAAGCTGAGATGGATCATGAACTCGTCATTTCTGACTGAAGGTTGCTGTAAAAGCTTCAGCTTTACCTTTTGCACTGATGTGCGGGGCTCTTCCATCACTGAGGATGGGGATATTTGTGGAGAATCCTCCTCCAGCGAATTATTTAATTGCTCACCACCATTCGTGACTGGATGTGGCAGGACCTGATCTGTTGGTTGAGGGATTGCTTAGCTCTAGGAGAAAGTGAGGACTGCAGATGCTGGAGAGTCAGAGACAAAAGGTGTGGCACTGGAAAAGCACAGCAGGTCAGGCAGCTTCCAAGGAGCAGGAGAGTTGATATTTCGGGCATACGCCCTTTATCAGGGTCTCTTAGCTCTGTCCACCAAATGCAGCTTGTACTGTTTGGCAAGTATTTCTGTTTGGTGGCTTCACCAGGTTGACATCTCATCTTCAGGGTATACCCACTGCTGCTCCTGGCATGCCCTCCTGCACTCTCCATTGAACCAGGGTTGATCCCCAGGCTTGATGGTAATGGTTGAGTTGGGGATATGCCGGGCCATGGGGTTACAGATTGTGCTGGAGTACAGTTCTGCTGCTGTTGGTGACACACAGCACCTCATGGATGCCCAGTCCTGAGTTGCTAGATCTGTTTGAAGTCTGTCCCATTTAACACGGTGACAGTGCCACACAACACGATGGGGGTTATTCTCAATGTGAAGGTGGGACTTTGTCTGCACAAGGACTGTATGGTGATCACACTTATTGATACCGTCATGAACAGATACATCTGCAGCTGGAGGATTGGTAAGGATGAGATCAGGTATGTGTTTCCCTCGTGTTGGTTCCCTCACCACCTGCTGCAGACCCATGCGAGCAACTGTATCCTTTAGCACCTGACTAACTTGGTCAGTAGTGCTGCTGCTGAGTCACTCTTAGTGGTGGACATTGAAAACCCCTACCCAGAGAACATTTTGTGCTCAAAATAGAGTCAAAGGAAGAATCAAACAGACAAAAGGCAAAATTAATGATATTTACTTGAATGTGCATAATGCTCAGAATAAAATAAATGAATTAATATATAAATAGATCATGTAGCCATTATGGAGACATGGTTAAGAGGAGTTTGAAGCTGGGAACTAAATAAATAAAAACAGATTACTGAAAAATCTCAATTAGTCTGGCAGCACCTGTGTAGAGAAATCAGAGTTTTGGGTCTGGTACCCCTTCCTCAGAACTGATGGTAGCTGGGAAAATAAAGGGGGAGGGGGCTAAGGAGTAAACAACAGGTGCAGATAGAGCCTAGAGAGAGAGAGAGAGAGAACAGTTGGACAGACAAAGGAGTGGATAATGATCAGCCGAGGAGAATGAATGGCTGCTCATGGGGATTGTGTATAATAGCAGACCATGTGATAACAAAGCCTGGTGTGTGAGGGTGGGGGAAAGCGTGGAGAACGGTGCTCGCTCCCTAAAATTGTCAAACTCGATATTGAGTCCCGAGCGGGAAGCAGGGTGTTGTTTCTCCAGCTTGTGCTGAGCTTCACTGGAACACTGCATCAAGTCTGAGACAGCGATGTTGACCACGGAACAGGGTGGGGTGTAGAAGTGATAGGCAACTGGAAGCTCAGGGTCTTTTTTGGGAATGTAGGTGTTCTGCAAAGTGATCATCCAGTCTATGCTTTGTTACGCTTAGGATTATTCAGGATCATGTGACTTCTCAAATCAGCAAGCAGGAAGGAAAAGGTAGTGAGGCAGCTTCTTCTCTCCAGGCTTGAATAGTTACAACAGCAAGCAATTATCTTCAATTGTACAGTCATAGAGGTGTACAGCATGGAAACAGACCCTTCGGTCCAACTCGTCCATGCTGACCAGATATCCCAACTCAATCTAGTCCCATTTGCCAGCATTTGGCCCATATCTCTCTAAACCCTTCCTATTCATATACCCATCCAGATGCCTTTTAAATGTTGCAATTGTACCAGCCTCCACCACTTCCTTCTGGCAGCTCTTTCCATACATGCACCACTGTCTGTGTGAAAAGGTTGCCCCTTAGATCCTTTTTATAACTTTCCCATCTCACCCCAAACCTATGCCCTCTAGTTCTGGACTCCCCCACCCCAGGGAAAAGACTTTGCCTATTTACCCTATTCATGCCCCTCATGATTTTATAAAACTCTATAAGGTCACCCCTAGCCTCCGACGCTCCAGGGAAAACAGCCCCAGCCTGTTCAGCCTCTCCCTGTAGCTCAAATTCTCCAACCCTGGCAACATCCTTGTAGATCTTTTCTCAAACCTTTTCAGGTTTTACAACATCCTTCTGATAGGAAGGAGACCAGAATTGTATGCAATATTCCAAAAGTGGCTGAAACAACCACAACATGTACAGCCACAACATGACCTCTCAACTCCTATAGTCAATGCACTGTCCAATAAAGGAAAGCATACCAAACACCTTCTTCACTATCCTTCCTACCTGAAACTCCACTTTCAAGGAGCTATGAACCTACACTCCAAAGTCTCTTTGTTCAGCAACACTCTCCAGGGCCTGATGATGTTGAATGCTGATGGACAAAGGTAAGAAACAACAAGGCGAAAATGTTAGAGTCCATTACAAAGGATTAAACAGCAGAACATTTAGAAACATCTTCATGAAGGAATAATCACATGTGACAAACTTATGAGAATTCTTTGAACAGGTACCAAGCAAGATACATAGAGATGTGGTAGATGTGAATTATGTAGATTTACAAAAGGCGTCTGATAAGGTCCTACATGATAGACTACTCAGTAAGGTAAGAGACTGTGGTGTTGGGGCTCAATATGAATTGAGGTATAACTATCTAATGGGAGGCAGAGAATTGGGATAAGGAGGGCATTTTTGAAGTGGAGTTGAGTTCCACAGGGATCAGTGCTGAGGCCACAAATATTTACAGTATATATTACTGACTTGGACAGGATTGCGAATGTTTGAACAGCCATTTTGAATAAGAGGGAAAGCACATGGTCAGGATGAAATAAGGAATCAACAGTGGGATATAGACAGATTAAGCAAGTGGGCAAAAACCTGGAAGACAGAGGATAATGTGGGAAAGTGTGAGGTTATGCATTTTGGCAGGAAGAACAGAGGAGTCGAACATTAATTAAATGGAGAAAAACTGCAGAAAGCTGCACCACAGAGGAATTTGGGATTGGGGGCTGTCCTGGGAAAGTTCCCTAAGCTGAGATCAGGTATGGAGGGACATCTAATGTGAAGAGGTGAGTAGATTGAGCCAGTGCTTGTTGGAATTTAGAAGAACGAGAGGTGACCTTATAGAAACTTACAAGGTGTTTCAGGGACTTGACAGGGTGAATGTGGAGAGGTGGTTTCTCCTGGTGGGAGAATCTCAGACCTAAGGGCATCATCTCAGAATGAGGGGGTGGGCACATTTACAACAGAGATGAGGAGGAATTTCATCTGTCACAGGGAAATGAATCTGTGGAATTATTTACTGCAGAAAGGTGTCGAGGCTGGGTCATAAGTATATCCAAGGCTGAGAGAGACAGATCTTTAATGAAGAAAGGAATCAAAGGGAAAGGCAGGAAAGTGGATTTGAAGATTATCAGATCAACCACAATCTGATTGAATGGTGGAGCAGTGTTGATGGGCCGAAAGGATTAGAAGGATATGGACCAAGTGCAGGGCATGGTGAAGCGTGGATGGTCATTCTGGTCAGCGGGGACCAGTTTGGGCCAAAGGGTTTGTCTCTGTGCTGTGGCACTCTATGACTCTATGAATGCTCTGCTTCAGCTCCTTTGTCTTGTGTTTGTATGGCCTTATCTTGCACCAGTCTGGGTGAAATATAAATGTTTCCCTCAGCAGTTGAACACTACCACCATGATTCCATGATTCTTATGGCTCCCTCCCCCCTGCCTCTGACCACTCAAGCCCCCTCTCCCAGGTCCTGCCACTGGACTAGGGGTCTTCACCTCGGTGATGGCAGTAATGTGGGAACAGCCTGCCTGGCTTTGAGAAACAAGGCCTGTTGCTCAATTTAAGACCTTTGGCTTCTCTTGGCTGCAGCTGTTGGCCTTAACAAAAGGTATAACCGAATGACATTCACAAAAAAACATCCCCAAGACTGAAGCCATGGAAGAAATGAATGCCTACAGCCGATAGAATTGTCAAGTTTGTCTGTGGAATGACACATGTGCTTCCAGTTCCAGTACTTAGTTTGGTATTTGTACACATTTACTATTAGCTTATACAAATTAAGATCATTTCTTTCCTGCAGTATGTTATGTCTATCGATGAAATACAATACTCCGCAGGTATATGAAACATTCTTCTGAGCAAGTGTATGTTTTGAAACACCCATTTTCTCATTCAAGAAACAGAAAATACATGACCAAGTGTGTTCTCTCCTGGGTTTTATCCTGATACACAGAGAGTGGTGGGTGCGTGGAATGCACTGCCAACAGTGATAGTAGAATCAGATACATTAGGGACATTTAAACGACTCTTGGATAGGCACATGGATGATAGTACAATGAAGGGTATGCAAGTTAATGTAGGTCTTAGAGTAGGATAACAGGTCAGCGTAACATCGAGGGCTGAACAGCCCATACAGTTCTAGGTTCTAAGTTCTATATGGCTATGCAAACGGGCAGGAGAAAGTTAGGACGACAGATGCTGGAGATCAGAGTCGAGAATATGGTGCTGGAAAAGTGCAACAAGTCAGGCAGCATCTGAGGAGCAGGAGAATCGATGTTTCAGGCATAAACCCTTTATTCCGAAATGTTGATTCTCCTGCTCCTCGGATGCCGCCTGACTTGCTGTGCTTTTCCAGCGCCACATTCTCGACTGTGCAGACAGATAGCCTGATGGGTAAGTACAGACACAGCAGGGGGTTGCTGCCATGGTGAGGAGGGATAGGGTGGAGAGCAGTGATCAGGTTCCATTGGTACAGTGGTTAGCACTGCTGCCTCACAGCGCCAGAGATCTGGGTTCAATTCTCGCCTCAGGGGACTCTGTGTGGAGTTTGCACATTCTCTCCGTGTCTGCGTGCGTTTCCTCCAGGTGCTCCGGTTTCCTCCCACAGTCCAAAAATGTACAGGTTAGATGAATTGGCCATGTTAAATTACCCATAGTGTTAGGTGAAGGGGTAAATGTAGAGGAATGGGTCTGGGTAAGTTGTTCTTTGGAGGGTTGGTGTGGACTTGTCGGGCTGAAGGGCCTGTTTCCACACTGTAAGTAATCTAAGCGGCTGGAACTGGGGATAACTGCCCCTTGTGGTGCACAGGCCACATATGGGAGCCTTCCATGGCTCCTCAATGTAGCCTCTGACAGGGAAATGGGACCATGTTAGGAACAATGTGTGCCTGATGACAAAGAGAGGGGGAGAGGGAGAGATTGTGAGAGAGAGAATGAGTCTAAAATAATCAGGTTTCCTCCAGCTGGATTTCGTTTCCTCCAGACAAAAGTGAAAATAATCCTTAAAAGGCAGAAATTAGATTTGAGGATTGACAGATGAGCCATTATCTCATTGATGGTGGGGCAGTCTTGATGGGCTGAATGACCTACAACTGCTCTTATGTCTCATGGTCTTGAAAAGCTCCAGGAAATAGTTAAAAATCCCACAACACCAGGTTATAATCCAACAGGTTTAATTGGAAGCACACTAGCTTTCGGAGCGATGCTCCTTCATCAGGTGATAGTGTCACTCGAAAGCTAGTGTGCTTCCAATTAAACCTGTTGGATTATAACCTGGTGTTGTGGGATTTTTAACTTTGTACACCCCAGTCCAACACCAACATCTCCAAATCCAGGAAATAGAGTGATGATGCTTCAAACACAGTGTAAGGGCTGTAATTCTAAATGTATCAGAAAAAGCCCCAATTTCGTCTGACGCCATGGAGGGGAATTTGTCAACTTTGAGGTTTGAAATGTCTAATCCTCCCATTTTGTTTCCAATCCATTGTTATGTCGACTTGAACTGGCATCCCTTCACTCTTAGTAAACATCGAAAATGGATACCAAACTCACCAATGGAAAAGGTAGCAGAGTGGAACTGAAGGTTTACAAACCAGCCAGGATCTCCGCCCACTGCTCATCCCCTGTATCCAAGCCGCTTTCAGCAACTAGATATTGGTCAGTTTTACCAGGAACAAGTGGGACAAATCATTCAACCCACCGAACAGAGGCTAGATAACCAAATGAGAGGGAAAGGTATAGAGTGATGTTGCTCGGGCTGAGGTATGAAGGATATGAGAAGGTTAATGAATGGATTAATTAGTGGATCATTAATGCTGGCATAGTCTGAATGGACTGAATGGCCTGCTTCAATACTGTTTACTGCTTGTAATCCATAACGAACAAACAACAGGACAGCACAGGAACAGGCCCTTCGGCCCTCCAAGCCTGCACTGACACATTTGCCCTTCCATACTAAAACTGTCTTCCCTTACAGGATCCATATCTCTCTATTCCCTTCCTGTTCATGTATCCGTCCAGGTGCTACTTGAATGCTGCTGTTGTATCTGCTCCCACCCCCCTCCTCTGGCAGCATGTTCCAGACACTCCCCACCCTTTGTGTGAAACACCTGCCTCGCACATCTCTTTTAAACTCCTGTCCTCACACCGTGAACCTGTGTTCCCCCACTAATTGACCCCTCCACCCTGAGAAAAAGCCTCATACTTGGCTCTCTATCCATAATCACAATCTTATAAACTTCCATCAGGTTGCCTCTCGACCTCCTGCATTCCAGTGAAAACAAATCCAGTCTATCTAACCTTTCTTCATCGCTAAAATCCCCCACACTAGGCAACATCCTGGTAAACCTTTTCATTAACCTCTCCAAAGCATCTACATCCTTCTGGTAGTGTGGTGACCAGAACTGTACACAGCATTTCAAGTGTAGTATAACTAAAGTTCTATAAAGCTGCAGCATAACTTGTCTATCCTTATACTCAATGCCCTTTCC
This sequence comes from Hemiscyllium ocellatum, assembly GCF_020745735.1. Taxonomy (NCBI): domain Eukaryota; kingdom Metazoa; phylum Chordata; class Chondrichthyes; order Orectolobiformes; family Hemiscylliidae; genus Hemiscyllium; species Hemiscyllium ocellatum. Next base: position 110,471,215 of record NC_083410.1, on the reverse strand, counting down.
AATGAAGGTAAGCATGCCATAGGCTTTTTTACTACATTATCTGCCAGCACTGCCATCTTCAGTGACCTGTGGACCTGCACACCCAGATCCCTCTGCGTATCAATACTCCTAAGGGTTCTGACATTCACTGTATAATTTCCACCTGTACTTGACCTCCCAAAATGCATCACCTCACATTTGTCTGGATTAAACTCCATCTGCCGTGACTTTTTCTTTGCATTTCTTTTCAATTAACTACCACCAATAATTACCTGTGTAGCCAATTAAACATTTACATTATGGGCAATGCAAGCCATTAGAAGTGAAGGGGGGGGGAGGGGGAGAGAGGAAAGGAGTAAATCAAAGTGGAGTTGGAGCAGGACAAAATCTATCTTTAGTGCCATTTGATTTTTAATATTCACCTGGTCCAAGGCTTAACTTCTCATAGTCATACAGCATGGAAACAGACCCTTCAGTCCAACTAATCCATACCGACCAGCTTTCCAAAACTGAACAGTCACATGTGTCTGTGTTTGACCCATATCCCTCTAACGTTCTGAGGAAAGATCACTTGACCCGAAACATTGCCCCTGATTTCTCTCCCAATGCTACCAGACCTGATGAGCCTGTCCAGCAATTTCTAGCTTTGTTTCTGATTTACAGCATCTGCAGTGCTTTTGGTTCTTGATTACTTGCTGATTTTTTTTTTCTGTTGTAGTGATATATTTCTTGATAGTAAAAATCCTCATCATATCCCCAACAGAATCATGGCTCCTAACAGATCTGATAACAATCTTCAACTTCTTTGCATCAACAGAGGAGCTTAAAGGCCGATTTTTTGGAGCCCAAAATCAAACTCAAAGTATATTTTCCAATCTGCATTAAATATAGATTGTGCATTTAGATTCTCGGGTTGCAGAGGCAGTGGGAGGAAACAAGCTTCCTAGAATCAGTGAGCACATAATTTTTCAATTTAGGAACTGTCAGTAAGCATCATGTAATTTGTAAACCAAATAAAGCTTTGGAGAAACACTACACTGACATTCTAACATGTTCTAAAACCATTTGAGGTTTTCTTAAATTGCAAGGTGAAATGTCAAAAAGTTGGTTCCGATCACTAATGTTATTGACAAAAAAATAATGAATCCTAATTTCAGTGGGGTTCAACTTTTAATAGCTATTCCAGGGCGAAGAGCTTGTTCTCACAGAGGCAAATGTACTTCACATGTTGCTAATGCCACTCAGTAATGAATGAGGGTTTTAACAGGGAATATTCCAGTCCACGTCTGGCGATATGTCACATTAATAAAGCTCACCCTTCAGTTCCAACCTCCAGTTCCGTGTCTGCACTCTGGCAAAATGAAACGACACTAGAGTAAATCGTGAAGAGTGCACTTTAACCAGTCGTCAGTTACATGTTCAAGATGTGCTTCAAGCCCTTAATGAAAGGTGTACCGAGGACAGGCCAGGACAGATTAGTCGTGCTATAGAAGTTAGGTAACATAGCAAAACAAGACTGGGTCCTAATTACAATTCATTGGGCAGTTGTAAATCAGAGAGTGGTTAATCTCTCTAGAGCTGAAAATGTGTTGCTGGAAAAGCGCAGCAGGTCAGGCAGCATCCAAAGAGCAGGAGAGTCAACGCTTCGGGCATGAGTCCTTCTTCAGGAATGAGGAAAATGTGTCCAGCAAGTTAAGATAAAAGGTAGGGAGGGAGGACTTGGGGGAGGGGCATTGGAAATGCGATAGGTGGGAGGAGGTCAAGGTGAGGGTGATAGGCCAGAGTGGGGTAGGGGCGGAGAGGTCAGGAAGAAGATTGCAGGTTAGGAAGGCGGTGCTGAGTTCGGGGGATTTTACTGAGACAAGGTAGGGGGAGGGGAAATGAGGAAACTGGAGAAATCTAGGTTCATCTCTTGTGGTTGGAGGGTTCCTAGGTGGAAGATGAGTCGCTCTTCCTCCAGCCATCATGTTGCTATGGTCTGGTGATGGAGGAGTCCAAGGACCTGCATGTCCTTGGTGGGGTGGGAGGGGGAGTTGATGTGTTGAGCCACGGGGTGGTTGCGTTGGTTGGTCCGGGTGTCCCAGAGGTGTTCTCTGAAATGTTCCATAAGTAGGCCCCTCCAATTGCCACCAGGACAGAACCCCACTGGTCCTCACCTACCACCACACCAACCTCCATATACATCGTATCATCTGTCGTCATTTCCGCCACCTCCAAACGGACCCCACCACCAGAGATATATTTCCCTCCCCTCCCCTATCAATGTTCCAAAAAGACCACTCCCTCCGTGACTCCCTCGTCAGGTCCACACTCCCCACTAACACAACCTCCACTCCCGGCACCTTCCCCTGCAACCGCAAGAAATGCAAAACTTGCGCCCAAACCTCCCCCCTTACTTCCCTCCAAGGCCCCAAGGGATCCTTCCATATCCGCTACAAATTCACCTGCACTCCATACACATCATCCGCTGCACCCGATGTGGCCTCCTCTATATTAGGGAGACAGGCCGCCTACTTGTGGAACGTTTCAGAGAACACCTCTGGGACACCCGGACCAACCAACCCAACCACCCTGTGGCTCAACAGTTCAACTCCCCCTCCCACTCCACCAAGGACATGCAGGTCCTTGGACTCCTCCACCGCCAGACCATAACAACACGACGGCTGGAGGAAGAGCGCCTCATCTTCTGCCTGGGAACCCTCCAACCACAAGGAATGATCTCAGATTCCCCCAGTTTCCTCATTTCCCCTCCCCCCACCTTGTCTCAGTCAGATCGCTCGAACTCAGCACCGCCTTCCTAACCTGCAATCCTCTTCCTGACCTCTCCGCCCCCACCCCACTCCGGCCTATCACCCTCACCTTGACCTCCTTCCACCTATCACATCTCCATCGCCCCTCCCCCAAGTCCCTCCTCCCTTCCTTTTATCTTAGCCTGCTGGACACACTTTCCTCATTCCTGAAGAAGGGCTTATGCCCGAAACGTCGAATCTCCTGCTCCTTGGATGCTACCTGACCTGCTGCGCTTTTCCAGCAACACATTTTCAGCTCTGATCTCCAGCATCTGCAGTCCTCACTTTCTCCTCGAAGTTTTTAATCCCTCTAGTGGCCTTGTCTGACAATTTCACTGTTCTGATTCCCTTCCCACTTTGCAATCTTTGCTGAACGATGGTCACCATGACGTGGAGATTCCGGTGTTGAACTGGGGTGGACAAAGTTAAAAATCACACAACCCCAGGTTATAGTCCAACAGGTTTAATTGGAAGCACCAGATTTCAGAGCACTGCGAAGGAGCTACCTGATGAAGGAGCAGCGCTCCGAAAGCTAGTGCTTCCAAATATACCTGTTGGACTACAGTCTGGGGTTGTGTGATTTTTAACTTTGCTGAACAAGGTAACATGCTGAGTGTGAACAGACTAAAAAGAGGATAATGACAAAATAACTGTAATTTTCAGATTGTTTCAGATTACAAAGTGAAAAGCTAGGTTTACAATTAGGGATCGCTGTGTTGTGCAGCTCTAACCCGTTACAATTTATCCCAAATCCTCTTTAATTTCCAGCAATCCAAACGGTGATTGGAATTTTAATTCAGTTTGGTTATATTTTCAGACTGAAACCATTCTATCAGGTAAAAGGTTATCACAAGCTGCTGTGTAAGGGCTTCAGGACCATGGAGCAGCCTTGTGATGATATCATGGAGCTGCACATGATTCCTAATGAAGGGCTTTTGCCCAAAAGGTCGATTTCGCTGCACTTTGGATACTGCCTGAACTGCTGTGCTTTTCCAGCACCACTAATCCAGAATCTGGTTTCCAGCATCTGCAGTCATTGTTTTTACCTCATCTCTGGTGATAAATAGTAGTGTGGGCGGAGTTAGAACGTGAGAGGGAGCTCTGTTAATTGGGAGAGCACATATTGCTAAATTGCCCGTAGTGTTAGGTAAGGGGTAAATGTAGGGGTATGGGTGGGTTTCGCTTCGGCGGGTCGGTGTGGACTTGTTGGGCCGAAGGGTCTGTTTCCACACTGTAAGTCTAATCTAATCTAAAAAAAATATGTGAACACATGAAGAAGATAGCATGGTCTTGAAATAATATAAGGCAGAGTCTCCTTTATTTATGAAGGCCATGTAAAGCAATGTTCAGTATGATTATGCAATAAATAATGTTGATTTGAAATCTAGGCCTGATGACTTTTCTTGACTTTGTTTTTTCTGTCACCAGTCTGTCTTGAAGCACATGATAAAAGGTGATAAAAGATGGTGGCAGTATCAGGACCCACTGCCTAGAAAGTTGTGGCCACAGTGAGGGTCAGTAAACAGATCAAAATCATTTGGAGAAGAGATGGATGTTAAAAAAAATTATCAAAATAGGTCCCCTGCAAGATTGGACAGCAGAGCTGAACAGCTGCTGGGAAGGGAATACCTCTGATCAGAAAATTCCGCCAGAGAAACGACCAGAACCCTTCGTCTTGGAAAAGCCTTTTGCAACCAGCAATAGGAGAAACAGGCCCCTTGAAAACAAAACCAGCGACAAACCAGCAGTCAGGTTAACCTGTGATAAGGTGCAATATATCTACTGTAATTTTACACAATCACCAAATCCACTGCCAACCCGTCTGTCCCCTTGACACCTGTACAGTCTAACCCAAAGGTTCCTTTCCTGGTTAGACCAGGACCCAAGGCTAGTATCAGACTAAATATCATGCATCAAATATTATAATGATATCTGCATACCTATTCCCATATGGAAGCATATGCTCTATCACATCAACAAAATAAAACATTGGGTTTCATTTCATTCACCCATAGGATGTGGGTGTTACTGGCTGGGTCCGCAGTTGGTGCCCATCACTAGTTGCCCCTTGAGAAGGTGGGGGTGAGCTGCCTTCTTGAACCACTGCAGTCCAAGTGCTGTAGGTTGACCCACAATGCCCTTAGGGAGGGAATTCCAGGATTTTAACCCAACGACACTGAAGGAACGGTGATATATTTCCAAGTCAAGGTGGTGATTGGCTCAGAGGGGAACTTGCAGTAGGTGGTATTCCCATGTATCTGTTGCCCTTGTCCTTCTAGATGGAAGTGGCTGTGGGTTTGGAAGGTGCTGTTTGAGAAGCCTTGCTGAATTTCTGCAATTTAAATAATTATTTCTGCAATTTAAATGTTTTACTCTCACCAAGGATATAGTCCAACTACTAAATTTGACATTTTAATATATTCTAATTACTATCATGAAACAGATTACTATCAATAAAAGGATATATTAAAAAAAAATTACCGAGCAGTGCAGCTTACCTCTTTTAAAAAGGCAACCAAAATCTGAGCTGCGTTTGGCATGTTCACTATAGAACAGGTAGCCCACCGACCACACCAATAAAGCACAGAGAAGGTAATACAAGCGGGAAAGTGTGTGATATAATGGATTGGAACAGGCAGAAAAGTGAGGTCAAGGTCAGAGTTGTGGTCTCAGTTGAGTTTATCATGGATAACCCATAATTATCATCAGTCCCTGAGTGAACGAGGGCAAAGGTTCAGAATCCCCATAATCTATTACCCTGCAGTGATCTCCAGGACTGGATCCTTGTAATCCATTACCCTGCAGAGATCTCCAGGACTGGATCCCTGTAATCCATTACCCTGCAGTGATCTCCAGGACTGGATCCCTGTAATCCATTACCCTGCAGTGATCTCCAGGACTGGTGCTCTGACCCCTGTTACCCCTCTCATAGGTTGTTAACATGGCAACGTTCATAGGCTGTAAATACACACAAACACAGACACACACTCACATACACAGACATACGCACACACACAAACACACACAGACTCACTCACAGATACAGACACACACAAACTCATACACACACTCACATGCACACACGTTCACACATAGAGACACACACAAACACTCATTCATGCACACATGCACACACACATGCATGCACACAGACACTCACTCATGCATACAGACAAACACATATGCAAACACACAGAACATATATGCATGTACACTCATGCATACATACACATGCTCACTCACATATAGACACACACATAACAAGTGCAAGGGAGACTTGCAAGTGTATCCCCAGCTGCCTTTGAAATTACAAACAAAATGCTGGAAAAACTCAGTAATTCGAGCAGCATCTGTGGAGAGAGAAATTACACTTAACATTCCAGGTTCAGTGACCCTACTACAGAACTCCCCAAACCGGAGGGTTCTGAGGAAGGGTCACTCGACACGAATGCTAACTGATTTGTCTCCACAGATGCCACCAGACCTGCCGAGTTTTTTCAGATTTTGTTTGTAATTTCAAAGCCAGTTGGAAATACACTTGCAAGTCTCCCTTGCACTTGTTACTTGTGTGTGCGTACGCGTGCGTGTATTTCCATCATGTGCAGTTATTTTGGTTTTTGTTCACCATGAAATTACTTCTCATTATTCTTAAGGAAAGGCAGGACTTGCATTTCCCTAGCACCTCAGGACAGAGGAATGCTTCACAGCTAATGCAGTACAGTTGAGGTAAATCGCTGCTGTAATAGAGCAACGTGGTGATTAGTTTACACACATAGCAAGCTCCTATGAAGAGCAATATAATAATGACAAAGTTAACCTGTTCTTGTGATAAATAGTGAGTCAAGAAGGCTGAAGAAAATTCTCCTGCTCTATGTTCGTGTCCAAGTAAGAGGGCAGACATGATCCTGCCTCATGTTTCATGGACCACATGGCACCTCTGACAATGCAGCACCCCCTCAGTACTGGGATGAAACCAGAGCACCCGGAGGAAACCCATGCAGACACAGGGAGAATGTGCAAATTCCACACACTCACCCATGGATGGAATCGAACCTGGGTCCTTGGCACTGTGAGGAAGCAGTGCTAACCACTGAGCCGCAATGCTGCCCCTTTTTTGAAGAGTAAGGGATTAATGTTGGTTAGTTATTGAGGGGTCTGCAAGGTGGCTGAGCAAGAAGCAACATTCTACACTTAGTGAGAAAGTGCTCTAACCAAAATTGTACATAATGTTTAACAGAGAGTTGGAAGGACCTTACCTCATGTCCCTCCAGATCACTGGTGTAGTAGAGAAGAGAAGTGTTGCATGAGACAAGGGATAATTGACATCACAAGATATCCCAGGGGCTAAGGCTGTTCTACAGTGCGTTCACCAGAGGGTGTAAAGTGCTTCAGTGATTATACATGCAGTTAGCAGGATGTAGCTAAGGTGGTTACATCTACATTCAGTTGTTTGGTAGAGCAGGAGGTGTCATCAATATGGAAAGCATTTAAAGTGATGGCTATTTCAGTGTAGAAGTGTGTGCCAGTCATTCTGAAAAAAGATACTTCTGTTGCTGACTAATGCTTTAGTTGTTGAAAAATGTGACGCTGGAAAAACACAGTAGGCCAGGCAGCATCCGAGGAGCAGGGGAATCGCCGTTTCAGGCATAAGCCCTTCTTCAGGAACGCCGATTCTCCTGCCGCTCGGATGCTGCCTGTCCTGCTGTGTTTTTCCAGCATCACATTTTTCAACTCTGGTCTCCAGCATCTGCAGTCCTCACTTTCTCCTAAAGCCTTAGTTGTGCCAATTTGAAAACTGTGGGACTGAGGAAACAATTGCTTTCCTGGGTGTTAGTGCTTTCAATATAATGGAGGATTGATAATTATTGAAAATTTGATCAATTCTTCTGATTCTGCTTCTGTTGTTTTCAGATATCACACATGACAATAGAAATCCAGAAGGTAATGTCATTGTGTGAGCCATCCCCTAATAAAGGAGTTTAAAAGATTGAGAAAGTAGCCCCCGAGAACCAAAACATAGTGCCCAAAAATCAAAAACATATCCCTTGAGAAATCTCAACAGGAACCTTAAAAATGAACAAACCTACAGGATGTGAGAAGATTTCTGAGGTAGGTACATTCTTGATCAGTCAGAGAATCAAGGGTTATTGGGAAAGGGCAGGAAAGTGGACATGAGGAATGTCGGATCAACATGACAGTACTGAACGATGGAGCAGACTCGAGGGGCTGAATGGCCTCTTGCTGTTCATGTTTTTTAAGGTCTAAAAATATCTAGGCTGAAGCGATGGTCCTGAAATGAGAAATGTTCTATCTTTGATGAGACATCAAACCTGTCAGTCCCCTCTGATGTAAAAGTCCCTTTGGGGCTCATGTGAAGAGGGGAAGGGAAGTTAACCCCAATATCCTAGTTGATATCTATCCCTCAGCTAACGTCACCTAAAAATGTAGACTTTCTGGTCGTCATCAGGTGGGATCTTGCTGTGTGCCATTTGATGGAAGCGGTTTCCATGTTGCAAAACAGGCTGTATCTCAAAAAAAAATATGTGATGGGCTGAAAGCCCTTCAAGGTGCACAGTAATTAAAGATAGGCGCTATATAAATGCTAATCTTTTATCCCTTCATGATGAAATGCTACATTTTCTTTTCGCAAGCAGGAAAAGCTGGAGTTGTCTGAAAATTGGTGTCCCAATATTAACTCTATCACTTACTTATTTTTTTCAATGTTACAATCAGAGGAACTCTTGAACAAACTGAAAACTAGTCCCTTTGGTTATTTGCAGTAATAAATCAATGATCCAGATGTAATCTTAGTTGTCTAGAATGCATGGGAGAGATTTTGGAGCATAATGGTTTCAGCTGTCTCTTGTCATCCAGACATGAGCAGCCTCAGAGAAAGGCTTGTGTGAAACTGATAAGAATTGTTCAAAAGTGGGTCATAAATCATCGGCAAAAAAGAGCAGTTTGCTGATTTCAGACACTAGCGGTGGGGGTGAATGGGGGGTGTGTGTGGAAGGAATGATAGGTACACAATTTACTTCTTATCGCATTAAGTGGGATATGCTTTCCGTAATTAAATGGATCTGATTTTTCACAGATTGAAGACATAACTTTTAATACATGTTGGTATGGAAAAGTCATGTCACACCCCGTACACATGGAGGTGGAAATCCTGTACAGTGCAGAGCAAAGATAAATTGAGCAATCATACAGCAAGCAAGGGAATTTCAGAGAAAAAAAATACCCACTAGCTTTAATTTATCTTGTGGCTTAATTCATTTTCAGCCATTGGAACATTGGCCATTCCAAAAACGAGTTCTTTGTGAAAAGAAAAATGAAATGGATACACAAATACTTCAAAGGGTTTTTTTTGGAGAGGGGAAGGAACAGAGTGGAGTTAGTAGCCTACGTTGACCCATCATTCCCTCAGAGTAGGAAAGTCGAACCATCATGAGATTTGCAGCTCACCATTTGTTTAAAGTTCTGTCTCAGTCTCTGGGAGGGAAAATGGTGAAGTGCTCTCTCCTCATTCCCAGTCCACATTTTTCATGTAAAACATTTTACGGCTTGTCTCATTATAGAATTTGTAAAAACACTGCCTGAAAGCAATGGTGCATAAATGAATTATTTAAGGTTTGCAGTGAGTAACCACAAGGCTATGTGCGCATTCTTAATGTACGCTAAGTGAGCCCGAGGAGGCATATCATGGCAGACAATGGTTATAATGTAAACTAAGTTTTATTAGCCCAGCTATAACATTTATTAAATAAGAAGGCAGTATGCAGAGGTTCATACTGCCTTGCCTTTGCAGAGATAAAGCAACATCAGCATTTGTCACAATGCTTTTTTTTAATGCCAAATTTATATCGGCTTTTAAGAATTTGCCGCCAGGTATAGCAATTAAAGTGGGCTGTTATTATTAATAAATCTTTGACTAATTTCTCCTTTTAGTATTTTTATTTTAAGAATTATTTGAGCTGTCCAGCAATAAATAACATTGAGAAGCAAGATTATGGAATCTACTAGACTTTAAAAAAAGACCATCACACCAAAACTGCAGCTTGCTATTTACAATACCAACAGCAACATCATTCAAAACTGAAAAATGGAGAGCATAAGGATTTAAGAAATAATAGACATTCTCTATTCGTGATCAGCCCTGTTACCATCAAATGTTATTTATTGCCAGCATTGACCTTTATTGTGAGTCTGTTATCATTATGTTCCAGTGGACATTTGACATTATTTTTGATAAACTTTGCCGCAATGGATGTTGTATGAATTTGTGTGGTGAGATAAAAATGCATTGAGGGCTCTAGGAGTTTGAAACACAAAGAAACAAGATATTACAGGATGGGAAGTAACGCAAAATTCAGTGAAGCACCATTCTGGGGTCACCACTTTCTCAAGGTGAGTTAGGGATGGGCAATACATGCTGGCCTAGTTAGCAACACAGCCTAGTTCCACATATCCTACGAAGAGACAGGCATAGCTGGGGCCCATGCGGGTGCCCATGGCAACTCCTTTAGTTTGGAGGAAGTGACTCTCCTCATTCCTGATGAAGGGCTTATGCCCGAAATGTCGAATTTCCTATTCCTTGGATGCTGCCTAACCTGCTGTGCTTTAACCAGCAACACATTTTCAACAGCAACACAGCCTAGCCCTGGTTTAGGTTCAGGTGTCATTGTCACAATTACTCAAGTACAGAGGTACAAGAGTTCAATGAAAAGTGTGCAATGCCTCCACACACGGTGCCATACCGAGGTACAAAATACCGAGGTACAAAAACTTACTTGTAGAAGTAGCAAAATAAAGTGTTATGAAGTTGAAGGATGTACTTTACCGGTAAGAGAGAGTGAATGCTCTGAACTGAGAGCTGACAAGCACTTGCCATATGACTAACTAGCAGTCTCAGAGTGTACTGGACACCTGGGCTGTTTGCTGCATTGACAACAATTTGAATTTAACCAATCAGTTTAAATTATGCCTCAGATACTAAAACCCAATCAAGTTTGAATTTCTTATTTTTGCCAACATCAAACCAATGAGACGGTCTGGTATTGTGGGTAAAAGAAACAGACATTTTGATAGTCAGACAGAGCAACTGCCATCGAGAAAGACCGCCATTAAAAACACTCTGTATCAAAGGTACCCTTTTCACATGAATAATCTTCACGGTAAAAGAAAGAAGATAACCCAGGTAGGTCTTCAGTCAGAAGATGACAGACACTGGAGATGACAGCTGTTGTATGGTTTTGAAATTAATTGGCTTTGTAATTTTAATAAGTGTTTTCTAGTGGAACAATTCATTGTTATAGAGTTGGAGGTAGACAATAAGCAGTTAAGAGAAAGGGGGGGCTTAGAGTTGTGAATTGTTGTTGTTTAATGTCCACTTTTAGAGTTAAGGAATAAATAGATATTTCTTCTTTAAACAGTAGAAGTTGGGGATTCTCTGTCATTCATACCTTAATAGATTATGTTGTGAGGTGAACCTTTCTGGCTGTTTGGTTTGATGAGCAGAGGGGTTCACTGCCATCTGTAACAGTTTGGGGGCACAGGTCCGTGATTTGAACAGGTTTAGACAGATCCAGTCTGAGATTTGGACAGATTTGGGGTACAAAAGACCCCAGCAGAATTAAACACTTGCCAATTAACATCTTAGATCTTTAAATAAAACATATTTGAGACAATTTGTTTAATTTTGGTTGCTTGCGGTTGGTTTAATTAAAAGTGAGAGAAATGGCTTTTAAAATTGCGAAAGAGGTTCAGGGGTTTGAAAATGATTCCCAAATTTGCCAAGAAAGTTTAGAAAGACAGAAGAAGGCCATACTTCTAGAATTAGCAAAGAATTGGGCCTAACCAGGGACAAAGGTAAAGCTGAAATTGTAAGGGAGTTGGTCAAGCACTTAGATGTGTCAGACAAACAGACAAGTGCAGTAGAGTTAGAAAAAAATAAATTGTAATTGAGGCAAATGGAGTTAGACAATAAAGAAAGGGAAGAAAGAGCCATGAGAGAAGAGAGAGAGAAAGAGAAAGAGAGAGAGGAGAAAAAGAAAGAGAGAAAAAGTTCTTAGCTGAGCAAAGAGTGAGAGAAAAAATAAAGAGAAAAGGAGAGAGAATTTGAACTTCAGAAGTTGCGAATTAGTCAGGAAAGTCAAGTTTACAGGATGGAGATGAAAAGAGAAGATGGTGATATATACAAATATGTTAAAGTATTGCTGCGTTTTATAGCTTTAAATTAAGGGGTGGTAGGTATAGGACAGATGTTAGGGTAGATTCTTTACTCAGCGAGTCGTGAGTTCATGGAATGCCCTGCCAGCAACAGTGGTGGACTCTCCCTCTTTATGGGCATTTAAACGGGCATTGGATAGGCATATGGAGGATAGTGGGCTAGTGTAGGTTAGGTGGGCTTGGATCGGTGCAACATCGAGGGCCGAAGGGCCTGTACTGCGCTGTATTTTTCTATGTTCTATGTTCTATTTTGATGAGAAAGATGTTGAAGCCTTCTTTATTTCATTTGAAAAATTAGCTAGGCAGATGGCATGGTCAGAGGAATTGTGGGCAATACTAGATCAGACTAAACTAGTAGGCAGGGCTAGTGAGGTATTTGCAGTGCTGTCAGATGAGGGGTCAAGAGATTATGCAGATGTCAAACAGGCAATTCTGAGTGTGTGAGATTTGGTACCAGAAGTGTGTAGACAGCATTTCAGAAACATAAAGGAGGACCCAGGTCAGACTTCCGTTGAGTTTAAAAGAATTAAACATAGTCATTTTGAGAGAAAGGTGTGGGCCTTAAAAATAAATAAGACCTATGAGGCTCTGAGAGATTATTCTGCTGGAGGAGTTTAAAAACTCACTTCCAGAGATGATAAGAATTCATGTGGAGGAACAGAAAGTTCCGGAAGTGAGAAGGGCAGCAGAGATGGCAGGTTAATTTGCATTGGTACATAAGACAAAGGCGAATTTCATCCTGTGAGGGATAGAAATTGGGAGGAGGGGAGATCCTACAGGACAAAACATTGAGCAGAGCACACAGGTAATAGTTTACCACAGGTTAAAAAAGAGCAAGAGGGTGAAAAGGAGGTGAAAGGCCTCAGGTGTGTTCACTGTAATGGAGTGGGACACAGACAATCACCGTATCGATGGTTTCAGAAGGGCACTGGGAAAAGGTGATTTGACTGCCAGAGAGTGGGACACAAAGTCACAGTGCTGGTCACTAAAGAAAGGCATTGTGGGAAAAGATGTGGGGAAAGAAGCTCAGCCAGTGGCATTAGTGAAGGTAGTAAAGGAGACCCCAAGAAGAGCCGAGGGAGCTGCAGGAGAGTGCACAGCCTGGGCAGGGGCTGGGTATGGAGTTAGTACCCAATCTCTACAAAGAATTAGATTCTGTGGGTAAAGTTTACTCACTTTAGGGGAGAACAGGGAGAGAAGGACAAGAAGCTATAATTTTGAGAGATACAGGATCTAACCAGTCGCTGATAGTAAGGGATGAACGAATTTGGACTCCTTCTGGTCTGTTACCCGAGAGTATGGTAATTTGTGGTTAGATGGACAGAAATCTAGCATTCCCCGATGTAAGATCAGGTTGGAGTGCCAAGTTGGGGAAGTTATAATGGGAGTGATTGACAGAGTGTCAGTTCCAGGAATTCAGTTTGCTCTCGGGGATGATTTAGCAGGATCCAAGGTGGGAGTGATGGTCCCCTCCCAAGAAATAAAAGTGGGAACCAGTAGCTGTTAACCATAATGGATGTGTCTACCAGATTTCTGGAGGCAATTCCATTACGGAGTATCAAGGCAAAAAGGGTGGTAGAGGAGTTAGTTGCTTTCTTCACACGGTATGGGCTACCCAGAGAGATTCAGTCTGACCAAGGGTCAAATTTTACTGCGAGGCTGTTTCAGGAGGTTATGGATAGCTTAGGTATACAGCACTTTAAATCTGGTGCATATCATCCTGAATCCCAGGGTGGCATCAGACCTTGGAGACCATGTTGAGAGCGTATTGTCAGGATTACCCAAATGATTGGGATAAAGGTATCCCATTCGTATTGTTTGCCATTAGAAATGCCCCAAATGAATCTACTCAGTTTGCTCCCTTTGAGTTAATATTTGGACATGAAGTGAGACAGCCTTTGAAATTAATTCAAGAGAAATTGACAGGATTGATGTCAGAGATCTCACACTTGGATTATGTATCAGAGGTGAGGGAAAGATTAACTCGGGAAGCTGAATTAGCTAAACAGTCCCTAAAGAGAGCACAGCATATAATAAAGCAGGTGGCAGATAAAAACTCTGAAATTTGGACATATTCCCATGGGGATGACATATTACTATTGTGACCAGTGGTAGGAGATCCTTTCAAAGCCATTTTTGGTGGTCCCTATCAAATTGAGAAAAAAAATTGGTAAAGATACCAGATAGGAAAAAAACTGTATAGAGTATGTCATGTGACTATGTTGAAACCTGATTATAATAGAGAGGGGGAACTGGAGAAACAGGTGTTAGTTACCGCCCTGCAGAGTGAGGAATCAAATCCAGATGGTGTGGAGTTTGATGTACCTCAAAATGCATTAAATAATGAGGAAGTCCTTGAGGAATGTGATAGGTAAGTGAACTATCTGTCTCAGGAGCAAAGAACGCAATTGAAAGGTTTGTTGTAGCAGTATGAGGACAAATGCAGGAATAAGAGGGGGAGGACTGCTGCTATTGAGCACGAGATAGAAATGAAGAATGCTGTTCCACTAAAACAACACCCTTACAGACTTAATCCTCTCAAAGCCACACAGATCCAGAAGGAAGTGAATGTGATGCTCAATGAAGATATCATCAAACCAAGTCAGAGTGAGTGGAGTTTGCCAATGGTGTTAATTCCCAAACCTGATGGAACTCAATGCTTTTGTGCGGACTATCGGAAGGTCAACGCCGTAACAAAATCAGATTCATACCCAATACCAAGATTGGAGGACTGTATAGAGAAAGTTGGACAAGCCAGTTACATCACAAAGTTGGGCTTACTGCATGGTTATTGGCAGGTACCTTTAGCAGAGAAAGTGAAAGAGATTTCTGCGTTTGTAACCCCCAATGGTTTGTATCAATTCAAAGTGATGTCCTTTGGATTGAAGAACACACCCGCCACATTCCAAAGACTCATGAACAGAGTTGTGGCTGGGTTAACAAACTGCGCTGTGTATTTGGATGATGTAGTGATCTTTAGCAAGCCATGGAAAGATCACATGGTACAGTTGGCAGAGCTCTTTGAACGATTAAGAGAAGTGAAACTGGTGATCAACTTAAACAAAACAGAATTTGTAAAGGCAGAGGTGAAGTTCTTGGGACATAACATTGACCATGGAAAGTTAACCCCAAGGAATGCAAAGACGAAGGCCATTGAGGAACTTTCACAACCAACCTTGAAGAAAGAGGTATTTCCATTTCTGGGACTAAGCAGATTCGACCTTACTTCATAGAGTCCCAACAGTGCAGAAACAGGCCATTCGGTCCAACAGGTCCACACTGACCATCCGAAGAGTAACCTATTCCCCTACCCTATTACTTTGCATTTCTCCTGTCTAATGCCCCTAACCTACACATCCCTGAACACTATGGGCAATTTAGCACGGCCAATTCACCTAACCCGTACATCTTTGAATTGTGCAAGGAAGCCGGAGCACCCAGAGGAACCCCACGCTGACACGGGGAGAATGTGCAAACTCCACACAGACAGTCCGCCAAGGTTGGAATTGAACCTGGGTCCCCGGCGCTGTGAGGCTGCAGTGATAACCATGGAGACTCCATGCCGCCCTACCGGAAGTTTGTTCCAAACCTCAGCTGGGGAGTGGCACTGCTAACAGATTTACTGAAGAGGAACACAAAATTTCGTTAGACAGAACAATGCCAGGAGGCATTTGACAACTTGAAAGTGATATTAACCACTGCACCCAGTTTTAGCTATACAAAACTTTTGAAACATTTCAAAGTTGCAATCGATGCTAGCGACATAGTAATTGGAGCTGTACTGCTACAGGAAGATGATGATGGAATTGAACGGCCGTTTGGTTACTTTTCAAAGAAACTCAACACCCACCAGAGAAAATACTCTCCCATTCAAAAGGAATTATTGAGTTTGGTACTGGCCTTACCAACGTTTTAAAGTTTATGTCAGAGACAGTTGTGTATGCGGATCACAATTCTCTTACATTCTTGGAATAATTTAAAGACAAGAACATGAAACTATTTTATTGGAGCCTTATTTTAAAGACTTTTAATTTACAAATTGAACATGTTGTGGGTCTTATTGTAATGGGATTAAGAATTAGAAAAAACAAATGAAGCCAGCCTTTCTTAAGAGGTGAGGTGTTATGAAGTTGAAGGTGTGAACCTTTACGAGAGAGTGAATGCTGTTCTGAACTGAGAGCTGACAAGCACCTGTCATATGACTAACTAGCAGTCTCAGAGTGTATTGGGAAATTGAAAATATGTAACATTTGGCTGTGAAATAGATACCTGAGTTGGTTGCTGTTTTGACAGCGATTTGAATTTAACCAATCAGTTTAAATTATGCCCAGGATATTAAAACCCAACCGAGTTTGAATTTATTTATTTTTCAACATTGAACCAATGAGACAGTCTGATATTGGGAATATATAAAAACAGGCATTTTGCTAGTCAGGCAAAGCAACTGCCATTGAGAAAAACTGCCATTCAAAAACTCTCTGTATCAATGGTACCCTTTTCACATGAAACATTTTCACAGTAAAAGAAAAAGAGAACCCAGGGCGGTGTTGAGTCGGAAGAAGACAGACACTGGAGATGACAGCCACTATATGGTTTTGAAGTTAAGATGATGTAATTTTAATAAGTGTTTTTTATTGGAACAGTATATTGTGATAGAGTTGGCAGCAGATAATTTGCAGTTAAGAGAAAGGGGGGGTTAGAATTGTGAATAGTTGTTGTTTAATATTCACTTTCAGAGTTAAGGAATAAATTGATATTATTTTCCTTAAAAAGTGGAATTTGGGAATTCACTGTCACTCATAGTTTCACAGATTATGAGGTGAGATGAGCTTTTCTGGGTGTTTGGTTTAATTAGCAGAAGGGGTTCATTGCCTTGTTGTAACAAAGGAAATAAATTTAAAAAGTTCAACACTACAAATGAATCTTCAAGAAGTTCTACTTACCAGTGAGTTAAATGGATGAAGAGTAATGGGACATTGTTCAGGACACAGGGGACTAGGCTGAATACAGCAATAGTTTGATACGATTGTGAATGGCATGGATAGAGTCAGAAAGTGTGAAGCTTTCTCTTACAATGGAGAAATCAATTACTAGGGGACACAGATTCAAGGTGCCGGGGGGGAAGGTTAAAAGAGATGTGTGAGACAGGTTTTTCACACAAATAGTGGTGAGTGCTTGGAGCATGCTGCCAGAGGAGGTGGGGGGAACAGTCACAATAACAGCATTCAACAACCACTTGGACGAAGTCAGGAACAGGAAGGGAAAAGAAGGAGACGGATCCTGTAAGTGAAGACAGGTTTAGTATGGAAGGGCAAAATGTGATGGTGCAGACTTGGAGGGCCGAAGGGCCTGTTCCTGTGCTCTCCTGTTCTTTGTTCTTTGAGATCAAAAGAATGAGTCAAGATGCAATGATTAAATGGTGCTAACCTTTAGTTTTATAATTAGTAAAAGGGAGGGAGCCGAGGAGGTTTTTGTATCGAACATTAATGGGGTTGGACGGTGGCAGAATGGTAATGTGACTGGACCAGGAACCCCATCATAGCAGCTGGAAGAACTTACATCCCATGACCAAATTTGGAATATAAAGATTCTTGAAGCTATCATCAGATAAATCCTGGTCAGTTGTCTCTCAGTCTAATGAGAGAGCAGACCTATGGTCCAGATGACTATGGCCTTTTTATCATCTCGAAAAGAAAGAGGTAATCAGTTATAGGACAAGACTGGAAAAGCTGGGATTCTTCTCTGAGCAGAGAAATGATGGTTATAATAAACCTCACTGTAGAAATTCTCCAAGGTTCCTTCATACTTTCCAAACCTGTGCTCATTAAGAGGAGTGGATACGTGGGAACACCACCCCCTGCAAGTTCCCCTCCAAGCCACTCACCATCCTGACTGGGAAATATATTGCTGTTCCCTCACTCTTACTGTGTCAATGTCCTGGAATTCCCTCCCTCAGGGCATTGTGGGTCTACCTACAGCCCAAGGACTGAAACATCATCACCTTCACAAGCTCAATTAAGGATGGGGAATAAAACGTTAGACCAGCCAGTGACACCCAGATTCCCTGAATAAACATCTAAAAACACCCATCTGGTTCACTCATGTCCTTTAGGGAAGGAAATCTGCCATCCTTGCTCAGTCTGGCCTACATGTGAGTCCAGACCCGCAGCAATGCGGTTTACCCTTAACTCCCCTCTGAAATGGCTCAGCAAATCACTCAGTTCCAGGGCAATTAGGGATGGGCATCAAATCCTGACCTTGCCAATGATGCCCAAATCCTATGAAAGAATAAAGAAGCTATTTTGCTTATTTAACCTTGAAAACTACCAACTAAACTACGAAGGGGAGTTCCAGTCTGTAAAGGTTATTTAAATTAAACAGTTCAGTTTTAACAAGGGCTTTGGAAAAAGGGGCTTGGGAATTCACATTGAATAATCTTTCAAAGGGACAGGAAAGCATGAAAATTATGCTCACCTTTTATATGTTACTGCTAAGGTATCAGCTAATCTACTGCATCCCATTCTGGCAGCTAAGCTTTAGGAAGAACATCAAGGCCTTAAACAGGGACTGCCAGGAATGATTGGGGGTCAGTCGACTGGATGGCTGGTTTACAATATGGAATGGTACCAACAGCGTGGATTCAATTCCCATCTGGCTGAGAGCACAACGGCGGACTCTCCTTCTCAACCTCTCCCCTCACCTGAGGCACGATGACCCCCAGGTTAAAACGTTGTCAGTCCTGTTGTCCAAATGGATTATGGTCATTTCACCTTCTCTACAGGGTGAAGGCCATCGGTTATAGGGAGATTCCTCTCTGAGCAGAGAAGTGTGGTGATGGTTTTAATGAAAAGTTGAGCTCCCATTTGGACAGAACCTCTTGATGGCCGAAGAGCAGAAAACTGTTGACTTTCTCAAGTGACAGGAAGCAGCTGCCTGTCTACGATCGTGCCTACTGGGTGTAAATTAACTTGCGGGGCAGAATAAAAAGATATTTTATTTTCTTCAGCAACTTTCCTCCTCTCTCCCACTTCTTCTGTAGGCTTCCCAATCTCCCTCCAGGCTTCCTATCAGTCCCAGGTGGAGAGAAGGCTGGCTCCTGTTGCAGGTATCCATCCTTCCCCAACTTGCACATCGCCCATTCTCAGTGCAGGCTTCCGACCCTTTCTGAAACCCTCCACCCCCCCTGCCATGAATCCCTGCACCCACTCCTGACATTTGTCCTGCTGTAGCCACCCCACCTCCCTGTTACCTCCACACCCTCTGCTCGCACTCCACACTCGCCCCCGCCTGCTCCACCATTCAACCTGATCATCAAACTCAGTTCCCTGCTCCCATTTTCTCCCCATTCCATTTGATCCCTTTAGCCCTAAGATCTAACTCCTTCTTGGAATCACTCAATGATTTGCCCTCAACCGCTTTCTGTGGCAGACAATTCTACAGGTTCCCTGCTCTCTGGGGGAAGCCATTTCTCCTCACTTCAGACCAAAATTTATCCTTAGACCATGAACCGTCATTCCGGACATAGTATAGCAATTACCAGAGAGTCTGAACTGAGCTAGTATCAAGTGACAAAGAATCCACATGAGCAGATAATGAAACAAGAAGGTTAAGGGGCTGTTTATTCAAATTGTACAAACTTAAGAAGACAATGATAGAGTGAAGTCAGGAAAAACAGTTTCCAGTACCAGGAGAGTTGTTTAAGAAAACTGACAGAAGATCCACGTGAGGGGATAAGATCCTTTAAACTTGCGAGCATATTTGGAAACCAACTCACCAATATTGGAATTTAACAAACGGCTCTAAGGAGACTGATTGGTGTTTAAATGTGTTGAGCAGGTTGCCAGGTGGTGAAGGACAGAACCGGAACGTGATCTTTGCAGACCTACAGTGATGCAGATTACAGACTCACATCTCCAAATCCAAGGTGTCAGTGTGCTCCCTGGATGTGGCAGCAATAATGGTCCCTGAGTTAACACCCAGCGCCTGAACGCTATCAAATTTTTGATTATTGTAAAGGGAAAGTCATTGTAGCCTTATCAGGCCTCACGGCTGCTCTCTCTGATTAGAGAGATACTGATGGTGGTTTAACCGGAGGGTCACCGTGTCTGAGGTTGAGAAGGAGAGTCCTGCATGGTAACCTCAGTCTGTCTGTGAGTGGAGCTGCAAATGTGTTGCTGGTCAAAGCACAGCAGGTTAGGCAGCATCTCAGGAATAGAGAATTCGACGTTTCGAGCATAAGCCCTTCATCAGGAATAAGAGAGAGAGAGCCAAGCCGGCTGAGATAAAAGGTAGGGAGGAGGGACTAGGGGGAGGGGCGATGGAGGTGGGATAGGTGGAAGGAGGTCAAGGTGAGGGTGATAGGCCGGAGTGGGGTGGGGGCGGAGAGGTCAGGAAGAGGATTGCAGGTTAGGAGGGCGGTGCTGAGTTGAGGGAACCGACTGAGACAAGGTGGGGGGAGGGGAAATGAGGAAGCTGGAGAAATCTGAATTCATACCTTGTGGTTGGAGGGTTCCCAGGCGGAAGATGAGGCGCTCCTCCTCCAGCCGTCGTGTAGTTGTGTTCTGCCGGTGGAGGAGTCCAAGGACCTGCATGTCCTCGGTGGAGTGGGAGGGGGAGTTAAAGTGTTGAGCCACGGGGTGATTGGGTTGGTTGGTTCGGGCGGCCCAGAGGTGTTCTCTGAAGCGTTCCGCAAGTAAGCGGCCTGTCTCACCAATA
The DNA here is from genome assembly GCF_020745735.1 of Hemiscyllium ocellatum. Lineage (NCBI taxonomy): Eukaryota > Metazoa > Chordata > Chondrichthyes > Orectolobiformes > Hemiscylliidae > Hemiscyllium > Hemiscyllium ocellatum. The sequence goes on along the minus strand of NC_083410.1, from coordinate 110,450,504 downwards.
TAGAGGAGGCCACATCGGGTGCAGCGGATGCAATAGATGATGTGTGTGGAGGTACAGGTGAACTTGTGGCGGATATGGAAGGATCCCTTGGGGCCTTGGAGGGAAGTGAGTGTGGAGGTGTGGGCGCAAGTTTTACATTTCCTGCGGTTGCAGGGGAAGGTGCCGGGGGTGGAGGTTGGGTTGGTGGGGGGTGTGGATCTGACAAGGGAGTCACGAAGGGAGTGGTCCTTGCGGAACGCTGATAGGGGAGGGGAGGGAAATATATCCTTGGTGGTGGGGTCCGTTTGGAGGTGGCGGAAATGGCGGCGGATAATACGTTGTATGCGCAGGTTGGTGGGGTGGTAGGTGAGAACCAGTGGGGTTCTGTCTTGGTGGCGGTTGGAGGAGCGGGGCTCAAGGGCGGAGGAGCGGGAAGTGGAGGAGATGCGGTGGAGGGCATCGTCGATCACGTCTGGGGGGAATCTGCGGTCCTTGAAGAAGGAGGCCATCTGGGTTGTGCGGTGTTGGAATTGGTCCTCCTGGGAGCAGATGCGGCGGAGACGAAGGAATTGGGAATATGGGATGGCGTTTTTACAGGGGGCAGGGTGGGAGGAGGTGTAGTCCAGGTAGCTGTGGGAGTCAGTCGGTTTATAATAGATGTCTGTGTTGAGTCGGTCGCCCGAGATAGAAATGGAAAGGGTCGGTCGCCCGAGATAGAAATGGAAAGGGTCGGTCGCCCGAGATAGAAATGGAAAGGATCGGTCGCCCGAGATAGATCCACACCCCCCACCAACCCAACCTCCACCCCCGGCACCTTCCCCTGCAACCGCAGGAAATGTAAAACTTGCGCCCACACCTCCACACTCACTTCCCTCCAAGGCCCCAAGGGATCCTTCCATATCCGCCACAAGTTCACCTGTACCTCCACACACATCATCTATTGCATCCGCTGCACCCGATGTGGCCTCCTCTATATTGGTGAGACAGGCCGCTTACTTGCGGAACGCTTCAGAGAACACCTCTGGGCCGCCCGAACCAACCAACCCAATCACCCCGTGGCTCAACACTTTAACTCCCCCTCCCACTCCACCGAGGACATGCAGGTCCTTGGACTCCTCCACCGGCAGAACACAACTACACGACGGCTGGAGGAGGAGCGCCTCATCTTCCGCCTGGGAACCCTCCAACCACAAGGTATGAATTCAGATTTCTCCAGCTTCCTCATTTCCCCTCCCCCCACCTTGTCTCAGTCGGTTCCCTCAACTCAGCACCGCCCTCCTAACCTGCAATCCTCTTCCTGACCTCTCCGCCCCCACCCCACTCCGGCCTATCACCCTCACCTTGACCTCCTTCCACCTATCCCACCTCCATCGCCCCTCCCCCTAGTCCCTCCTCCCTACCTTTTATCTCAGCCGGCTTGGCTCTCTCTCTCTTATTCCTGATGAAGGGCTTATGCTCGAAACGTCGAATTCTCTATTCCTGAGATGCTGCCTAACCTGCTGTGCTTTGACCAGCAACACATTTGCAGCTGTGATCTCCAGCATCTGCAGACCTCATTTTTTACTGTCTGTGAGTGGAACCTACACTGTTGGCCTCACAAATCAGCAGGCCAGCCAACTGAGCTAACCAAGCCCCATCAATGACTGTTCAATTAATAAGGAAACCTATCAATCAGACTGACCTTCAGGCAGTGGGTCCATCAACAGCAAAAGACCTGCAGTGTCCAGTTACAGCCCGATGTTATACATGGAATCCTGTTTGAAACTGCATGTTAACTCACCCATATTATCTGCTGACAATTCTGTGCATCTTTATGTTATTGATAAGGAGTATACAAAGCACCAGGTTACAACAAGGAATCAGGCCATTCGGCCCAGCCAGTCCATGTTACCCCACACGTGAGGAACAATCTGTCAACCCACTCTGTTTAACAACACAAGGAGGGTAGCTGCATCTATTAGATTCACTGAGCATACTGAAATCATGACAACATATTTAAATACATAAACTCCTCATGATTGATTGCTGCAATGAGTTAAGCAGTCACAAATAAATATGTATGCTCAAAACTTCATCTATCACAGGGGGTCATTTAATATCCCACAGCTCTGATGACATGCAGCACTGGGGGATAAACAAACGGAAGACTGGTGTCATTACAATTAACATCCCTTAGCCACGTCATTATCAATACTCCCATTTGGCAGGTTTACACCTAATAAGGCATGTTAATTAAACACAGCGATTAACAATGTTTCCATTAGATCAAATTCATCTCGGATGCTGTGTAAGTGTTTCGCGTTCTGGAACTGTTTGAGAGGCTTCATCCTGATCAATCAGACCGATGGCATTCAGGGTGGGCTCAAAGCAGAATATCATGTAACTGTGGCTGGTTGTAGGAAGCCCTGATAGATAGCCTGCCACCTTGTCAGCATTTTGAAACAGTCAGCGGATATAGTATTTCTATTTTGTAAAGAAGCTATCTGCCATGATAATTAACACACTTGTCAAGGTTATGTACTTAAGAGGAAATTCACAGTCAATTATTGATGGTCAGATATGTCAACTGCAAACCACTCCGATATCAAGAATAAACTCACAAGACTTCGTTCAATACATGAAAGCAACACTGCCTCATTATACTAGCAAAAAAAAATTCTGTTATCATAATTTCCAATCCATCAGACTTGGTTCAGCATTTGATGTTCACTGATGGTGGTTTGCAGAGCTCTTGCAATGCACATTGCAAAGGTTAGCCTATTGACCAGGAGAAAGGGAGGACTGCAGATGCTGGAGATCAGAGTCAAGAGTGGGGTGCTGGAAAAGCACAACAGGTCAGGTCAAGGAGCAGGAGAATCGACCTTTCGGTTAAAAGCTCTTCATCCAGACCAGGAGTTTTGCGTTTTCAATTACTGGCCTTCTGGTTTGATTCCAGGTTCGATTCCAACCTCCGGCACTATCTGTGTGGAGTTTGCACGTTCTCCCTGTCTCTGTATGAGTTTCCTCTGAGTGCTCCAGTTTCCTCCCACAGTCCAAAGATGCGCAGGTGGGGGTGGACTAGCCATGCCAAATTGCCCTGTAGCTTCCAGGGATGTGTAGCCTGGGTGGATTAGTCATGGGAAACGCAGGGTTACAGGGATAGGGTGTGGGCATGGGTGTGGGGGGGGGGGGGGGGGGGGTATGGCTTTGGAGGATCAGTGTGGAGCTGATGGGCAGAATGGCCTGCTCCCACACTGTAGGGATTCACATGGTTTTCCCATGCAGTCTGGGAGCTTATAGAAGAGAAGGTTTAGAGGAGAACTGACAGGTCTGTTCAGAATCACGAGAGGTCAGGACAGAATTGGGAATCATGGCTGCTACTGGCAGAAAACCCATGAACCAGTTGAACACAGGTTTCCAGTGAGTGCCCAAAGGATCCAAGGTAACATGTGGAAAAACAAGTTTTAAGTGGTGAGTGATCCCTGGAGCCTGAGTTTTGTGGAGGGCAGTTTTGAAACAGGAATTAGTAATACACCTAAAAACAAATTGCAATGAAGAATGGGGCACTGTGACCAATTGAATTGTTCTTACAGAGAGTTGTCATGCACTTGTGGGGTGGAATGGCCACCCCCTGTGCTATTAGCATTCTCAGATTCTAGGTGCTGTACTCTGTTGGAGTGTGCTAACGTTCTGCAGTGTGCAAAGCCCAGGAGATTCCAGAGTTTTAATCATGCCATCTGTTTGTTCCCAAATCACATTATTATAAATCATGATAATGATCATGAAACTATAAAAATAATTGGGTCAAACAAAGTTTAACAAACTCTTAGCATGGTCAAATGTGCTCAGGGAAATATCCAACTGACTTTGCACTTGCTGAGATGATAAATTGAGTTTTGGGGAAGAGGTGGCTTTGAGTTGCACGTCAGTTTCAGTATTTGGCAGAGACTGGGCTCCTTAGAGAAATGGCCGCTGGTCTGCCCACCCAGAGGTCTGGGCAGGAGCCAGGCAGCAGACACCACCAGACATCTCTGTGGAACCAGTGAGGTGTCAGATAGCCAGTGATAGAAAGAATGACTAGACAGTTAAACCTCAGCAGCACAGTTCATGGGAACAGAAAGAAACCTAATCATCTTACCACGACTTCTCTTCACATCTTGTTAATTCTCCTGCAGCTCTGCAATACCAGAACGTACTTTGAACACAAACAACCTTTCCCTCCCTTATGTTTCCCAAAACCTCTTGCATCAGGTAGAAGATATGGAAGATATGGAAGCTTGAACACATGCACCAACAGGTTCAAGAACAGCTGAGAGTCACAGAATCATAGGAACGTACAACATGGAAACAGATCCTTCAGTCCAACCCGTCCATGCCAACCAGATATCCTAAACTAATCTGGTCCTGTTTACCTGCACCTGGCCCATTTCCCTCCAAACCCTTCCTATTCATGTACCCATCCAGATGCCTTTTAAATGTTGTAACTGTACCAGCCTCCACCATTTCCTCTGGCAGCTCATTCAATACACACACTGCTGCTATTTGACTGCTGAAAGGACCTCTCTAACTTCAAATCTGATGGTGAGCTTGCTTTGTGTACCTCCTGTTCAGCTGTAACTCTATGCCTCATTTTGTCTAAGCACCCTTTGATCTGTATGTCCCACTTTGCTCTGATACTGCTTGCAAACCAAACTTTTCACTGTATTTAGGTCCATAAGACTACAATAAATTAAATCAGTTTTTTTCTCCAATGGTAGAGAGGGAATTTTGCTGTGTACCCTTCTGTTTACATTGACATATTTTATGTTTGTTAGATTAGATTCCCAGCAGCGTGGAAACAGGCCCTTCGGCCCAACATGTCCAGACTGACCCTCTGAAGAGTAACCCACACAGACTCATTTTCCCCTGACTAATGCACCTAACACTATGGGTAATTTAGCATAACCAATTCACCTGACCAGCACATCTTTTGGAATGTGGGAGGAAACTGGAACACCCGGAGGAGACTCCGCAGACACGGGGAGAATGTGCAAACACCTGGAACCAAACTGGGGTCCCTGGTGCTGTGAGGCAGCAGTGCTAACCACCCATAAGGTCACCGTGCCACCTATAAGGGAGTTAGGCCTCCCTTTTGGTAATCCTCCACTCCCCGTGCCATAGCTCCTCCCTCTTGTTACTTTGCAATTCAATATGAAGGGGAAACTGGGCCACCAGATCATTATGGGATATTAATCAATGATCCCTGTATATTCTCAAACCATGGCTCCCATGGACAGTGAGCCAATCATCTGGGGTCATGAACATGAGGCTGTAATAGTCACCATCCAGCCAAGGTTCTGTCTAGAAGGTGAGAGATTTTCTCAGAACAACTTATTAAGGTGATAGCTTTTCCTTGCGCTGATTGGTCGTACTTTCAGTGCCCTGATTGGTAGTTCAGTTGAGCTCTCTGATTGGACTTTGCAGATATGCTGGCAATGAGTGAGATAATTTGAATGCAGTCATGGGGTGGGGGGGGGAGGCAGGGGGCTCTGTGGGTTCAGGATAGTGTCCCTGCCTCTGAGCCAGGGGTTCAAGTCTCACCTGCTCTTTCCCACTCTCTCTCTCCCATTCTCTCTTTCTCACACACACATGCAGACACAATTTGCCTTTGATCAACCAATTCCATGCTGTACCCACTCAGTATTCACTATCCCACCTTGGTGTGTCATTTTTCAAATTAAAATGGGATGAGTACATGACATACCTGATTCACTCTATAATGTTAACTATGATGGGGCTGTGCTACGGTATCACAAGTCACCATATCAGCTGGAAGTAGTTTATTTTGAGACAAAGTTACAATGCAACAATGATCGCGAAGGCTTTTTTTTTATCAATTTGCTCATGCGATGTGGCTATCACCAACAATACCATCATTCATTGCCTGACACTAATTACCCTAAGGTCAGTTTGGTATCAACTGCATTGCTGTGGGTTTGAAACCACATGTAGGTCAGACCAGGTAAGGATGGCAGAATTCTTTCCCTAAAGGACATTAGCAAACCAGATGGGTTTCAACAATAGTTGGGCTAGCTTTCTGATTCCAAATTGTTTCCCATTTTATGGAACTCAAATTTCACTATTTGTTCCAGCGGGAGTGGAACAGATTTCCCGAGGATATTGATCTCGGATTTGGGATGACTTGCCAAAGAAGTTGCCACCACACTGTCGCTGCTGAGTAAAATACTCTGGGCTAAGAATACAGCTCTCAACAACATTCTGGGTCACAAACCATCATTTTCTTTTCATTTTAGCTGTTCTCCAACTCATCATTTTATGCTTTTAAAAAAATCTTGCTGATTTTAAAGCTGTAGGGGAAGTCATGCATGTCATGATAAACATGCTGAAGGCTGGTTATAAATCCAACTCAAAGTGTCTCTCCTGGTCAGAAGGGTGCAATCTCTAAGATAGATGGACATTGTAAGAAGTTAGAAATCAGCATGACAGTGTGTTAAAGAGAACCTGATTTAATGCTCCCTATCCCCGAGCAAACCATAGACCTTGCTCAACCTGCAACTGATCCTGAGGGGTTCAGTGTCTCCTTAATCTAAACCCTTTTGTTAGGCCGTGTATGGTGCTGTTGCATTGCCAGTGAAGATAGAGAGTTTGGATCAGAGTGATGCTGGAAAAGCACAGCAGGTCGGGCAACATCCGAGGAGCAGGAGAATCGACGTTTCAGGCAAAAGCCCTTCATCAGGAATAACATCTTACCCAGCTTTGGTGGCAAAGTCCCTACATGCCACCCCTTAATGTACCAGTTTCCTCCCCTTCCCCCACCTCTTACTGGTGATTACTACTTGCTGAGGTGCATTTGGATGGTCACTGTCTCTCAAGTCACGATACAACTCTGGAGCAGGTAGGACTTCAACCCAGACCATCTGGACCAGAGGGAGGAGCACTAACACAGCACCATTCTGAGCTATGGCCATGGCTATTAATGAGCTCATTAATCCCAATCATCACCAAAATGTTGCTTTCTGTCCTCATCCAACAACTTGTTCATTGATGGGATGTGGTGGGTGTCACTGGCTGGGCCAGCATTTATTGTCTATCCTAAGTTGCCCAGAAGTCAATGAGGAGTCAACCCCATTGCTGTGGGTCTGGAGTAATGTGTTGGCCAGACCAGGTAATGATGGCAATTTCCTTCCCTGAGGGACATTAGTGAACCAGATGGGTTTTTAACAACAATTGGCAATGGTGCTATGATGTCATTACACTAGCATTATCCTAGATTTTGATTGGATTCAAATTTTACTAACTGTCATGGAGGAATGCAAACTAATAGTTCCACAATGTTAGTCTGGGGCTCTGGATTGCAAGATTAGTGGCATTAGTAGAGGTTTCACGGTAGTTAACTGACCTTAAAATACTTTGAGATATCCAGAGGTATGAAAGTTGCTACATTTGTGGGTGGCACGGTGGCACAGTGGTTAGCACTGCTGCCTCACAGCGCCTGAGACCTGGGTTCAATTCCCGCCTCAGGCGACTGACTATGTGGAGTTTGCACGTTCTCCCCGTGTCTGCGTGGGTTTCCTCCTGGTGGTCCGGTTTTCTCCCACAGTCCAAAAGATGTGCGGGTTAGCTGAAGTGGCCATGCTAAATTGCCCGTAGTGTTAGGTAAATGTAGGGGTATGGGTGGGTTGCGCTTCGTTGGGTCGGTGTGGACTTGTAGGGCCGAAGGGCCTGTTTCCACACTGTAAGTAATCTAATCTAATAAAACGCACTTAATTTATTTGATAACAATGAGAGGGGAGAACATCGTAAACAGCACCAATCTCACAGTCCTTGAAAACATCCAGTAAGCAGTACAATAGAGGAGGAGGCTCCACAAGTCTCCCCATCTTCAGTAAAGGGGGAGCCAGGAACATCAGTACAAAAGGTAAGGCTGAAGCATTCGCAGGAATCTTCCATCAAAAGTGCTGATGGATGATCCATTTTGGCCTTCTCCAGAGGTACCCAGCAATGCAAATATAGTCTTCAGCCAATTCCAATCACACCACATGAAATGGCTCAAGGCACCAGATAACTCAAAACAATGGGCTCTGACAACATTCAAGCAATGGGATCAGACCTAACCCAAAGCCTAACCCTAAACTTAACCATAACCGTATCCCTAACCATGATCCTGATCCGAACTCACACCCTAACTTTAACCCTAAACATAACCATAACCCAATCCCCTAACCATGATCCTGAACCTAACCCACACCCTAACCCTAACTCTGACACTCTAAACCTAACCCTTACCCTAACCCTAACCTTAACCTGAATCTGTATGATGATCTTGACCCTAACCCACACCCCAACACCCTAAACCAAACTCTGACCAGAACTCTAACCCTAACCCTAACATTAACACCTTAACCCGAATCTGAATGATGATCTTGACTCTAAACCACACCCCAACACCCTAAACCAAACTCTGACTAGAACTCTAACCCTAACCCTAACATTAATATCTTAACCTGAATCTGAATGTTGATCCTGACCCTAACCCACACCCTAAACACAACCATAATACCCTAACCCTGACCCTATCCCTAATACCCTCACCCTAACCATAACACCCTAATCCTCACCCTAATCCTAGCCATGCCGTTCCAGTACAGCCACATACAGCATTTACCCAACAATGCAAAACATTGCCCGGGTTTGTCCTGTACGCAGAAGCAGGACAAATCCAACTCAGCCAACTACCACCCCATCAGTCTACTCTCAATCATCAGTAAAGTGATGGAAGGGATCATCCACAGTCCTATCAACAGCACCTGCTCAGCAACAACCTGCTCAGTGATGCCCAGTTTAGGTACCGCCAGGGGCCACTCAGCTCCTGACCTCATTACAGCCTTGATTCAAACATGGGCGAAAGAACTGAAGTCCAGAGGGGAGGGGAGAGTGACAGCCCATGACATCAAGGCTGCATTCGACCGAGTGTGGCATCAAGGAGCCCGAGTAAAACTGGAATCAATGGGGATCAGGGAGCAAACTCTCTGCTGGTTGGTGTCATACCTGACATAAGGGAGCTGGTCGTGGTTATTGGAAGCCAAGCATCTCAGCTCCAGGACATCTCTGCAGGAGTTCCTCAGGGTAGTGTCATTGGCCCAACCATCCAATTCATCAATGACCTTCCCTCCATCATCAGGTCAGAAGTGGGGATATTTGCTGATAATTGCACAATGTTTAGCACCATTTGCCACTCCTCAGATACTGAAGCAGTCCATGTTCAAATGTAACAAGATCTGGACAATATCCAGGCTTGGGCTGACAAGTAGCAAATAACATTCCCGCCGCACAAATGTCAGGCTCTGACCATCTCCAACAAGAGAAAAATTAGCCATAACCCTTTACATTCAATGGTGTTGCCATCACTGAATCTCCTATGATCAGCATCCTGAGGGTTACCAGAAATTCAACTGGATTCACCATATAAACACAGCGGCTACAACAGCAGGTCAGAGGCTAGGAATACTGCGGTGAGAAACTCACCTCCTGACTCCCCAAAGCCTATCCACCATCTACAAGTCACAAGTCAGGAATGTGATGGGATACTCCCCACTTGCCTGGATGGGGGCAGCTCCAACAACACTCAAGAAGCCTGATACCATCCAGGACAAAACAGCCCCCTTGGCTGGCACCACATCCACAAACATCTACTCCTTCCACCACTGACGCTCAGTCGCAGCATTGTATACTGTTTACAAGATGCACTGCCGAAATCCACCAAAGATCCTCAGACAGCAACTTCCAAACCCATGACTCCTTCCATCTAGAAGGGCAAGACCAGCAGATACATGGGAACACCACCCCCCTGCAAGTTTCCCTCCAAGCCACTCACTGTCCCGACTTGGAAATATGTCGCCGTTCCTTCAGTGTTGTGGGATCAAAACCCTGGAAGTCCCTCCATGAGAATGGTGTGGGTTGATCTGCAGTACACAGACTGCAGTGATTCAATAAGGCAGCTCACCACCACCTTCTCAAAAAGCAACTAGGGACAGGACAAGGAATGCTGGCCCAATCACATCCCATCAATGTTAAAAACATGTAAAATTCTCACATTTACTTCCCTTTCCTCTGTGTCTGATTTAAACAATTCTTCAATGTTATCCCAGTTTCCATTTCCATTACACTCCATTTGTGAAATCTTACAATCCTTTTGGTAACATATCCCACATGCTTTCCTTCTTAAATCTCTTTGATTTAATCTACATCCCTTTGTTTTTGACCCTTCAATCACTGGAAGCAGCTTGATTCTAGCTACTCAGTTTGAACACTTCATAATATAAATCACTTCTATCAAATCATCCATTAATCCTCTCTAATGAACAGTGGCCTCAGTATTTCAAGTCTTCCCTTGTATTTGTTGAGATCAGCAAACTCAGCTCAGTCTAAGAATCAATCTTGTGACCTTCAGTGGATATTAAACATTTATTTCGGTCAGAAGGAAAGTTGCATAAAAGTGAAGGAACTTTGAGTATTTCGTAATCTAACACAAATCTAAGACACCTGAATCCTGCCTCTGATGGGGGTGCAGTATGTCCAATGATTTCACTTTCACAGGAGTGAACGATGACCAAGTGGTAAATGATATGGTGCAGCTTGTTGCTAGAACGTTCAGGACCAAGTGTTAACAATTCAAAAAGTTCAAACCTGTTGTTCCAATCCCATCCCAGAAATTCAAACAGGGGGCTGACATTCCAGAGGAGTATTGCAGGAATGCTGTGCTGTTGAATGCCTCGTTGGCGACATGAGATGTTAAAGTGAGGCCATGTGTGTGTTCTCAGTTTATAAGACCAGGAGTTACAGGTGCAGAATTAGGCCATTTGGCCCACTGAGTCTGCTCCACCATTCGATCATGGCTGATACGTTTCTCATTCCCATTCTCCTGCCTTCTCCCGGTTACCCTTGATCCCCTCACCAATCAAGAAACTATCTATCTCTGTCTCAAAGACACACGATGTCTAGGCCTCCACAGCCCTCTGAGGCAATGGGTTCCACAGAGTCACCACCCTCTGGCTTAAATATATTCAATGATTGAGCTGACACAGGGTTTTTCAGCTCATTGAATGGCAGAGCAGACTGATGGGCTGAATGGCCTACCTCTCTTCCTGCTTCTTATGGTCTGATGAAACACAGCAGCACAAACTCAGTAAAATCGTTCCATGGTCACTCCCAAACAGTCCAGGATATCAGAGCAGAATATGAACTGAAGCAAACCAGGACAGGACGGATACGTTCCTGGAGAGTGTGGTTGAACAGGGACACCTTGGAGTGTAGGTTCATAGCTCCTTGAAAGTGGAGTCGCAGATAGATAGGATGGTGAAGAAGGCATTTGGTATGTGTTCCTTTATTGGTCAATGTGTTGAGTATAGAAGTTGGGAGGTCATGTTGTGGCTGTACAGGACATTAGTTAAGCCACTTTTGGAATACTGCATTCAATTCTGGTCACCCTGCTGTAGGAAGGATGTTGTGAAACTTGAAAGGGTTCAGAAAAGATTTACAAGGATGTTGCCAGGGTTAGGGGTTTGAGTTTTAAGGAGAGACTGAACAGGCTGGGTCTGTTTTCCCTGGAGTGTCAGAGGCTGAGGGGTGACCTTATAGATTCATGAGGGGCATGGATAGGATGAACAGGCAAGGTCTTTTACCTAGGGTAGGGGAATCCAAAACTAGAGGGCACAGATTTAAGGTGAGAGGAATTAGATTTTAAAGAAACCTAAGGGGCAATGTTTTCACACAGAGGGTATGGAATCAGCTGCCAGAGAAAGTGGTGGAGGCTGGTACAATTACAGCACTTAAAAGGCATCTGGATGGTATATGAGTAGGAAGGGTTTAGAGGGATATGGGCCAAACACTGGCAAATGGAACTAGATTAATTTAGGCTATCTGGTCGGCATGGACGAGATGGACCAAATGGCCTGTTTCCGTGCTGTAAGTTCCTATGACATCAAGCATTGAGATGCCATTCACTCTCTTTGATTTGAGTACCAGGTGGCATTTAATGTGGTGATGGGCTGTTTAACCAGTCTGCTACTGCTGGCTGCTGCCCATTGACTGAGGTAGTATCTTGCATTTATCGTTGACTAAACTGGTCATTCATCTTAAAGCCCCATCCTGGCTCCTCTCGACTTCTTCTGCACGCTCATGACTTACCGAAAAACCATTCCCTCAGTCTTTGAACACGAGACAAGCAGACACAGAAAGAAAATGAAAGAAAGCAAAGTTGTCTTTTGTTAAATGTGCAGCCAGCGTTAACAAGTCAAACAAATACACTCGACGTCTGAATCAAGAAACTATATCAATCAATGTCAAAAACACAAATAACAAAATGTATAAGCCCAGAGAAGCTGCAATGAACAGGACTCAGCCATTAGGTCATTACCACCAAAGGCAATTATGTTGCCATTGTTTTGTAACAGAGGCACATTACAGGACTCTTAACATACACACAGGAAAATTTGATGATTTGACTGTGAAGCAGAGTGTATTAAATTTCACTGCCAAAGGCCATCTGGGTCAGTGCAACCACGAGAGAGGGAAACTCTGTCAGCACAGCAGTCACTGCAACAGAAAAGGCTCGATGATAGGGGAAAATTGTGAATTATACCAAAGCAACATTACTGAGTGAAACGTTGAAGCTCAGTCAGTGTTCTTCACCGGTGGGTGCACCGTACAATAGATAGCTGCTTGGGTAGCTCGAGAATCGTCATGTTGATCAATAAAGATTGTAAAGTTTGTTCACAAGTTAACAAGTTGAAAAAAAACAAGCTAACCAATTGTTTGATTTGAAAAAAAAGTATAGGTTGTTACTGAAGAACTTTGTCCTTATCGCAAAATGTCCATTTGCCTCAATAGTTCTAAGCGCTGGATTCGATTGCTAAAATCGCTTCCTCTGATGGATGAGAACCAAGTCACAAAAGCTTCGGCCTCATCGAGAAACAGCTTCAAAATTGTACTTGACCTCTTGTTTGACATATTAAGCAACAAAATGATAATTGTTTTAGCACAATCTCTATTTGTTCCTCTTACACACACGGGTTGTGGTTCATGGTTACACTATTCTGAAAAGCTGCTTGTTAATCACTGGAGCTCCACACAATGAACAAAACATTACACTATCACAAATACATTGCCTTTTTCTGAAAAAAAAATGAAACCTAGAAAAATGAATGGGTCCATTTCTTCACCATTTCTGATCTAGAGCACACACACTTGGCCCTTATTTCCTCTGGTCTTGAATTACCGAAGGGAGTCTGACCCAGTAAACATAAACGATTAAATGGCAATTTCCCTACTCAGGGCAGACCTTCTGTGTATAGAAGTTGGCTAAGAGGGGAAAGGTCACTTGCACCACCCCTCGAGTGACATGCCAGCTTTGAAGGACAGATCACAGCCGTGGTATAAACCCAAACAAAGCTGTAGTTGCACTGCCCTTCAGAAACTGACAGCAGAAGGGGTTAAACATGTTGCAGCTAAGATTCTATTAAGGAAACAGGCAAAGCTGTTCCCTATCAGATATGTATAGATATGAGTTCTACAATTAATGATTCTCTGCTTGTTTAATTATCACAGTTATCATCTTTTGGAAGGAACAATCCAGAGGTACATCACATTAATCCACTCTCTGTTACTAACCTTTGAGCTCATTTGAGGATCAGTAAAGCTCCATGATTCAGTGGTCTAAAGGTTACACTATTGTCTGGCACACTCCAAAGTCTTTTGCATATTTTTCCTGACCTTTCAACTACAGACTATTATTTTGACAGCCATCATCACTAAGGTAGCCATAAAATGATTTGCACAAACGCCCAAGCAATTGAAAGGTGCCCATGACTTGTGCCACCTCTCTCTCTTCATTCAATTGAAGTTATCCCCGAGTTACAGCACTTGGTGACTTCTGTCCAAGTGATTATTCCACAGCCAGAGTGTCTTAGATCCAGAATAACGACTGAGGCAAGTGAAACGAAAGTGAGGGGATACCTGACTTCCACCTACTAGATCATTGGGAGATTATCTAAATGCAATCACCGAGGCCCAGCAATAAATTAAGCACACATGGATAAATGAATGAATGATCTTTTTTATTACTGTGAAATTCAGATTAAGAAAACATTACAATATTTTTATGTTAGTCACTGAGAGAAAGCAGATTTTCATAATAAAATTATAATTAGACATAATCAGTCATAACTTCAGGCTAGGTAGGTCAGAGGGAGTCAGGGAATTATATGCACTGTAACAGCAATACCATTTCCTCTTGCTGATACACACCATTAATTAAGGAGAGCTTTCCCAAACGTTGTGGTCAGACTGGAGATCTCCTTCCCCTGTACTTCTTTCTCTTGAAATATTATCTCACTCTCCCAAAGGTTGGGGGTGTTCCTGGCTCAGCTGTAGTTTCCTGACTCTGGGAGTTGTGCATTATTGTTAAAGCAAAGTAACCATAGTCTACTAACACATATGACAACTTGCTCATCAGAGGGAGGGGATTGGTGCTGGCTTAACCGAAGGATCACTGCTTCTCAGGCCATGGGAGAGGTTCAGAAAGACAGTCCTCCCTGATGAAGGAATTGAACCCAAACAGTTGGCATTACACTGTGTCATACACCAACCAACTGAGCTAAACCCCAGTCTATTCAGCTGCTCCTTATTCTCAAACCCTCCAACCCTGGCCACATCCTTCCACTCTTTTCTGAATCCTTTCAAGTTTCACAACATCGTTCCTTAGGCAGGGATTCTCTGGCATTCTCTGTGCTGATCAGCTTAAACCAGATATTTCTTCAAATAGTTTTTATTTACACTGTGTATTTATGAAATGTGAAGAAGGGGGTCATGGACTCAAAACGCTAACTCTGCTTTCTCTCCACAGATGCTGCCAGAACAGCTGAGTTTCTCCAGAGGTCTGTGGCTGTTAAATCACCTTCTGTATCTCTCGTCTAAAGTGGTTAGTTTTGTTAGAAAAAAGAAACCACTTGCATTTCTATAGCACCCTGCATAACCTCAAGATTTCTCAAATGCTTTACAATAAATTACATTACCTTTTAAAGTGTAGACAATGTTAAAAGGAGGTTTTTTAAAAATGTGTTGTTGGGATGTGGGCATCATTGGTTAGGCCAGTATTTATTGCCCAGTGGGAAGTGAAAAGTCAATCACATTGCTGTGGGTCTGGAGTTACATGTAGATCAGACTGGGCAAGGGGGCAGATTTCTCTCTCTAAAGGACATTAGTAAATTAGATGGGATTTACTAAAAAAAAACAGACTAGCTTTTTAATTCCAAATTTTATTGAATTCAAGTTTCACTATTTGACCTGGTGGTATTCAAACCCCTGTCCCTAGAATATTAACGTGACAAGGTGGGTTTTGGATTACTAGATTAGGGACATTACCATGACACCACCACCTTCCTTTCCTTCATTGTGACATTAAAGTAGCTGTACTGCTGAAGTGATTATTAATTATTTATTCAGTATTCATTACCTGATGCACCAATTAACCATGAAGCTGGCTCTGAAGGGGTTAATGTTCACGTCGTACAAAGTCTGTGGCTGGAGATAAGGTGCTCCCTTCCAGCTTTCTCAGCTCCCTGAGTTCCTAGTAATGATGCCTGACCGAATGGGATTATAGTGATGCTTCTTAGCACAGTACGCAGTATGTCAGTCTCATGTCCTGAGTTCCATCCAGCCTCATAGAAGGCATGGCTGAGAGTCATTGGCTTTTTTGGGTAGCTCAGTGGTTAGCACTACTGCCTTGCAGCACCAGGGTTCCAAGGTCTATTCCAGCCTTGGGTGACTGACAGTATGGAGTTGACATTCCCTCCCTCTGCGTGTGGATTTCCTCCCACAGTCCAAAGATGTGCAGGTTAAATGGACTGGCCATGCTAAAGTGCCAAAGTGTTCAGGGATATGCAGGTTAGGTGGGTTAGCATTGGGAAATGCAGGGTTATAGAGATGGGGTGGGTCTGGGTGGAATGCTCTTCAGTCAGTGGGGACTTGATGGGCTGAATGGCCTGCTTTCACATTATGGGGATTCTATGAATTATTACCATCAGCATAAAAAAACTCTCATTGTCAAAGAACAGTGTCCCCTTTGGAGATACTCTACGGTGGTGTGCCCTAATCATTATATTCTTTTTTATTCATTCATGGGAAGAGGGCATTGCTGGCTAGGTCAGCATTTATTACCCATCCTTAATTGCCCCAGAGAAAATATCTTCTTGAAATGCCGCTTCAGATCACAACAAAAGCAAAGATAACACAGTACTGGTGGCAGTAAGTTATTCAAGTACAGTGTACAGAAATGACAAATACAAGAAGGTACCAGGAGTGATTACCCAGAAAAATCATGCAGCAGTCATTGTTTTTCAGACAGAAAGATTTAGTTTCCAATCTAAGTGTAAGCTCAACCGAAAGTCCTGATTCCTAGGGTAGCAGGACTGACCTACGAAGAGGGACTGAATTGATTTAGACTAGATTCACTGGAGTTTAGAAGAATAATGGGGTGCATCTCAAAGTAACCTAAAAAATTCTAACAGCACTAGACAAGGTGAACCCAGGAAGTATGTTCTTGGTGACTGTCGAAGTTCAGAACCAGGGGTCACAGTCTAAGGAAATGGGGTAGGCCTTTAAGGACTTCGATGAAGAGAAACCTCTTCACCCAGAGAGGGTGGGGAGCCACTGGAATTCTCTACCATGGAAACTTGCAGAGGCTAAAACACTGAATGTTTTGAAGAAGGTGTTAGATTAGTTCTGAGGGTTAAAGAGATCAAAGTTATGGGGGAGTTGTGGGAGGAGGGCACTGAGTTGGATGATCAGCCATGCTTGTGTTGAAAGACAGAGCAATCTCAAAGGGCTGAATGGCTACTCCTCCTATTTTTCAATGAATGGTAGTGAACAGAATTCAGAGCAAATTTCCCCTCTTGTATTTCTACAGCAATGGCCATGCATTTCATCCTTTGTGCTGTTATTACCCAGTGAGATTACAGAGTTTCTTCTCACACTCAATCAGACAAACAGCATTTCAAGTTCAATCTATTCACTGGAATACAGGTTCCCTTCGAATCATGAAGATTTCACAACATGCAACAAAGCCCATTGTATCTGTGCCGGTCATCAAACATCCACCTATTCAAAACCCATTTTCCACTCCTTGGCCCATTGTCTTGGATGTTCTGCTTCTTCAAGTAGCTCTTCAATGTCTTCAGGGTTCCTGTCTCTACCATCCCTTTTGGGAGTGAGTCCCAGAGACCCACAGTCCCCTGGGTGATTTCATTTTTTCCCTCAAATCCCCTCTAAACATCCTGCTCCTTGCCTTAAAACTGTGCCCTTTGGCTATTGACCCCTCCAAGGGGAAAGGTTTCTGTCTATCTATGCTCATCAGAACGACACGTACCTCACTCAGATCTTTTCACAGCCTTCTTTGCTCTATGGAAAACAACCTTAGGCTTCATAGTCCAGACAACATCCTGATGAATCACCTCTGCACCCTCTCCATTGTTATCACATCCTTCCCATAACAGATCAAACATCTATAAATCTTCCCAAAGACCATCTTAATTACTAAGGCTCTCAGTTTCCCCTTCTATAGCGTGCTTATCTTACCCCCAGTTATTAAGTCATTTTAGGCATGTGTTTACACTGACTGGGAATTTTAAGTGCAAGTTATTTACTGATTTGGGAACTTCAAAAAAGTGTGATTATATTCATGACTTTATTCCCATTAACCAGATGCCATAGGTTCCCCAGGCTGATTCCGGGGATGGTGGGACTGACATATGAGGAGAGATTGACCAGGTTAGGATTGTTTCCACTGGGATTCAGACGAGTGAGAAGGGGATCTCATAGAGACTTATAAAATTCTAACAGGACCTGACAGGGTAGATGCAGGGAGGATGTTCCCATTGGTGGATGAGTCCAGAACCAGGAAGTCACAATCTGAGGATTCAGGTAGACCATTTAGGACAGAGATGAGGAGACATTTCTTCACCCAGAGAGTGGGGAGTCTGTGGGATTCATTACCACAGGAAGTAACTGATGCCAAAACATTGAATGTATTCAAGAGGCGGCTAGATGTAGCACCATGGAGTGAATGGGTTCAAAGGTTATGGGGCGAAAGCAGGATTAGGTTATTGAGTTGGACGATCAGCCATGATTGTGATGAATGGTGGAGCAGGTTCGAAGGGCTGAATGGCCTCCTCCTGTTCCTATGTTCTATGTTTCGATCAGTGATAAAACGGCCTTGAACTAGCCATATAATGTCAAATACGGTTGAATGATATTTTTTTCCTCCCTGCTTGTGGAACCGTTAACCTGGAATTAAAACAGGAGGCAAAAGAATCCCTGCACAGTTCGGCAGTATCTGTTCAGGCGAAGAAAATGCTAATAATAATTTATTTCATAACTTAAACATAAAATACAAAGAGACACTAAATCCTACCAGTTTAACCATGATGGTTCCTGGTAGCAGACGCAAGTTTTTGAAAAGTAGCCGAGTCTTGTGTACCAGCAAGACTTTAAAATATTTGAAGAATTAAAAGCCATTTGCTTGAAGTTGATGTTTAATTTCTCCCAGACTGGTTTCTCAAGGTAAAATGAGGTTGCCCTCAAGTGTACTGAGTAATCAAGCACAGATTGAACTTCTTTCAATCTTAGTCAGAAGCAATTGATCCAGTTTCTTTGAATTTGTCCCAGTGAGTAGGTCCCATGCAGACAATGTGAAAGGACAGCTCTAACCCTGAGCATACATAGTTCAACCAGCTGGAATGATCACAAACTAAAGTATCACTCTGCGAGAACAAATAACCAGAGCATTTACCACTTGTTCTACACCTTTGCCGGAAATTAAAATCAGCCTGCAATGCTTTACATCAAATACCATAAAGTGGCGTTTCCCCAGTTTGTTCACAGGGACGTATATTTAATGTGCACCACTTCGACTGGGACAACACATTCATCTGAGGACAAGTCAAACAGAGACAAGCACAAAAATTCCTAGAAGCATGGCATTCCAACCAGAACTCGATCAACAAACATATCAACCTATCACCCTCTGAGAAAAAGAATAAGAAATTACATTACTACAGGAACTGATGTCACCACAGGAAATGACATCACCAACCCAAGGAAACCTAAACACATACAGTGGATTATTTGAACGAGATGGGCAGGCAGTATTTCGTTCGGATAATCGATTATTTGGTTAGTCGATTAAACGCCTTTCCTCTGGGGCTCGAAGTTTTAAAGTCTGCTCCCCATTCAGGAGACTGCAGCAGCACCCAGCGCACGAGGCCCTGCCCCCAATGCCGCCCCCCCCCCCCCAATCCAGTTCTACCCTGACCCCCCCAACCCCAACACCCAAACCTGGTCCAACCCCGCACCCCACCTCCCAACCTGGTCCTACCCCGCACCCAACCCCGCTCCCCCGCCCCCCACAACTTGGTCTTACCCCACCCCGTCCCCCAACCCCGTCCAACCCCGCCCCCCCCAACCTGGTCCTACACCGCCCCCAACCCGCTCCACCGCCCCCCCAGTCCAGTCCTACCCTGCCCTCAACCCCGTCCAACCCCGCTCCCCCGACACCCAACCCCATTCAACCCTGCCCCCGCCCCCCAAATCCAGTCCAACCCCCCCACCCCGCCCCCCAAACCCTGCTCCCCCATCCCCCCCTCAACCTGGTCCTACCCCACCCCCGAACCCCATCCAACCCTGCTCCCCCACCCCCCAACCTGGTCCTACCCTGTCCCCAACCCCCCATCCCTGCCCCCGCACCCCACCCCCCAACCTGATCCTACCCCGCCCACAACTCCATCCAACTCCGCCCCCCCAACCTGGTCCTACCCTGCCCACCGAACCCCGCTCCCCTGCCCCCCAACCTGGTCCTACCCCACCCCCAACCCCGCTCCCCTGCCCCCCAAACTGGACCTACCCCACCTCCTGCCCCCCAACCTGATTCTACCCCGCCCGCAACCCCATCCAACCCCACCCCCCCAACCATGCCTCCTGCACCCTAACCTGGTCCTACTCCGCCCCCCAACCCATCCAACCCAGCCCCCAACCTAGTCCTACCCCGCACCCCCAATTCCATCCAACCCCGCCTCTCAACTGGTCCTACCCCGCCCCCCAATCACATCCAACCCCGCCCCCCCAGCACAAAGCGCGTGATCCCCCGCATCCAACACAGCCCCCTGCCGACCATCCCCCATCCACCCCCGACCCCTCTTGGGGGTAACTGGACTGCACACCAAAACAAGACTGCTGCTGTTGCCTCTGTGGGGTAAGTCCCCAAATAGCACACCCACAGTCACAGCCACAAACACAACTTCTTACTGCAAATTTTTGACAGGTTCCACTTTTGCCCTGCACAGGACAATGTTGGAGAGATTATCTAGGGAAGGGGGGTTTTAGGATACACCCCTCTAGAACTCCAGGGAAAGGGTGGGGCAGATAGAGGGCAGGAGGTCAGTCATTTGGAGACCGTGCCTGTTTAATCACTATAGACAAAAGATGCGAACACTGCTGGAAACACGTCTTTGATGTAATGTTTCTATCGGGACCTCGAGATCTCCTTCAGATAATCCGCTTTTCGGATAATTGGTATTCGGATAATCGAGGTTCCCCTGTATAAACGTGGAATCTGTCAAACAGTATGGCTGCCCTGGGTGGGGGTGGGGTGAGGGGGGAGGTTGGCAGTGGATTGTGTTGGGGGCGGGTTGAACTTGCACACATTGTGCTGGGGTGCGGGGGGGCGGGGTTGGACCAGGTTGGGGAGCGGGCAGCAGGGGTTGGATGGGATTGGGGGTGGGGGGGTTGGGGTTGGACTGGCTGGGGGGTGGTGCTTGACTGGGGGTGGTGGGGAGCGGTGTTGGGGGTGGGTCCTTGTGCACTGTGCGCTGCTGCAGTCTCCCAAACGGGGAGCAGACTTTAAAACTCCGAGCCCCAGAGGAAAGGCATTTAATAGATTTTCCAAATAATTGATTGAACAAACGAAATAGTGCCTGCCCATCTCGTTCGGATAATCAAGTTTCCACTGTAACGAGAAAGCGGGTCACTAACACCAGTGCTTCACCAGAGGCTCATTGATGATGTTACCTAGTATGGTGATGAAACATCTGAAACTGAATCTTGCAGCTCAGTGAGCAGACCTACATTCAGCATGGAAGATATCATAAAAACAAAAAAACTGCAGATGCTGTAAATCAGAAACAAAACCAGAAATTGCTGGAAAATCTCAGCAGATCTGGCAGCATCTGTGAAGAGAATTAGAGTTAACAGTTCAGTTCAAACTGGGAAATGTCATGTCTGTTAATCATTTTCATTTGCAAAAATATTACTGAAAGAAAGAACTGCATTTATATGGCACTTTTCATAACTTGGGGCCTTCCATAAAACCCTTTACAGCCAATTAAATTACACATTTGTGTTTGTAAGGAGAAAAATATGGAAGCCAAGCTGCACACAGTTTGATCTCAAAAAATAACAAGGCGATAAGGACTAGATCATCCACTTTGTGCTATTGGCTGAGGAATACATATTGACCCTGGAACAGAAACCCTCTGCTTTCACTCAAAATAGTGACCAGGTGAAGTTTTACATGAGCCTGAGAGGGGATAACTTGGTTTAAAATCCAGATGAAGGACAATAACCCCCTCAGTCCTGCACTGGAGTGTCAGGCCCTGGATTAGAACTTAAATCTACAGCATTCTGACTCACAGGCAAAAGCGCTGCCCATTGAGCCATAGTTGGCACTTAGCTACACAGAGCTTATGAAAGAATTGTTTGCCAAAAGATCTCCAAACCTCTTATAACTGTGTTAATAATTTGCCTGAGAGTCACATAGAGCTGAAGGTTTTAGATCAGTTGGTATAATGTCTGTTTTGACCAACAAGGCTAATTTGACATGAGCCAAACCAGATGGTTGACCACAGTTTGATCAATGTAATGAATAGATTGCATTTAAATGGACACTGATAAAATAAAACAAAATTTGTGTCACAAGTGAATTATTGGAATGGTTAAAAATTGTTAGATCTGAAGCATTAATGAGTCCCAGTGTTTCCTGAATATCCAGGATGATTTATCTGCATATCTAACACCAGCCCGGAGATTAAACATTTCTCTTTTATCTTTCAGTGAAGATAATTGTTTGACTTCTAGTGAAGAGAATTGACGGACATATTCCAGTAAAGCATCCATAAGTGTTACCCTTTACCGCTAGCTGTTTTCACTAAGTTAACTCAGCCTTGGCAGGCAGGCAGGCTGGAGGTGGCATGGGGAGCTGGTTAGTGGGTGTTGCATCTAGGCAGAGACCAGTAAGCTCACAACCGGGGGAGGTCCAAGCAGAGTTCAAAGCCAGCTGCCCACTCCCCATCGTTACCATTCACTGTAACCCCATACATTCAGGAAAGAATCGAAGATGAGGACATTACATAAATGGCGAGTCCCAAAGTCAGGAAAATGGGTTTCTACAACATAAAAAAAAGGGACTCATTGGTGTGATCAGTGACACCTTCCTATCTGCACAGCTGGAGTAGCCAGTGGAATTCCACCAACCATTACATTCACTCTCACCAAAGCAAAGTCACTGCGTTGATTGATGCAAAAATTAAAAGGAGTATTATCTGCATTTTTTCTTGGCAATGTTCCATTTGACCACAATACCATGAGATTGCAGGAATAGAATTAGGCCATTCGGCCCCTCAGGTCTGCTCCACTATTCGATCATGGCTCTCAAGGAGAAAGTGAGGACTGCAGATGCTGGAGATCAGAGCTGAAAACGTGTTGCTGGAAAAGCACAGCAGGTCAGGCAGCATCCAAAGAGCAGGAGAATTGACGTTTTGGGCATGAGCCCTTCTTCCTGAAGACGGGCTCATGCCTGAAACATCGATTCTCCTGCTCTTTGGATGCTGCCTGACCTGCTGCGCTTTTCAAGCAACACATTTTCAGCTCTGATATGTTTCTCAACCCTATTCTCCTGCCTTCTCCCCGTAACCTCTTGACCCCCTTACTAGTCAAGAACCTATCTATCACTACCTTAAACAAGGCACTGATCAAGTGAATGTGTCTTAACAGATGAGTGAAAATGTTGTAGTAAACCTTTTTAGGGATCCTGCAACTCATTACTGTCCTGCCAATAGACCAATATTAAATTACTTGGGATTGAGGTATACCTCCAAGCACCTGATACTCTCCCTAGCATGTTGCCCTGAAAATTTGAAAAAATGTTAAATGAAGGCAGAAAGTACTGGAGAAACTCAGCAGGTCTGGCAGCATCTGCAGAGAGAGAAACAGAGTTAATGTTTTGAGTCCAGCCTGATTCTTTGGAATAGTTACAGTGCCAACCATAATTAAGATTGAAAACACGGTGATCACTGGCCTACAGATAAAACACGAGAGTTTTTTTAGCTCAGGGTCACAGCTGTAGTTCACATCTTCAGTTGGGTCAAGTGGGACAGCAAACACACCTCCAAAACTCAAACTTTAATTTTTGTGACAGTTTCTTTGAAGAACTTGAACCTATAAAGCACACGTTAATATCAACAGATGATTGCATTTTTCTGACAAATTATAGGGATTGAGATGAAAGGTACACACGCAGTCCTTAAATAAATCTTTCTCTATGTGTCTTTTCCTATATCTTGCCTTATATGTCCTTGGTTCCAGGTAATCTGTGAAATAGTTCACCTGCAAACCGATGTGAGAGCTTGAAAAAGAGTAATTGCCAAATTTTTGTTCATGAAATATGGTTGTGAGTGACAAAATACCAGACATTTCTTTATTTTCATCTGACCTTAGGATGTGGAGTTTTGCTATTGTCTTGCAACATCAGATCATTCTTTAACCACAAAACCACTTACCAATGCACATTGTCTAACTCGCCACAAGCAAAAGGAGCCTGGGCATTTGGCAGTTAGTGGTAAGTGGGTGGTTGAGGGGCGGGGAGGGGTGGGAGGCCAAGATATTAATAAGATAATTCAGAAAACATGTTGGTGTTTGCAATCTTCAAATAAAAGGGGCCAGATGGATTTATTACAAGTAAAAACACTCTTGTTCTCTTCAAGATAGCATGATTATCTATTTGCAAAATTGAAACACAACACATCTCTATCACTGAACCATTGCCAATACTAACAACTTTCAGGGAAGATTTTAGTTCTGTCATTAGCACCATCCTGTCTGGAAACAGGGAGCGTATCATAGTTGAAAAGAACAATCAAGCTCATAACATCATGCTTCTCAGGCTATTATTCTGTCAGATATTTGAGCTTTGTGAAATGTTCACATTGAGAGTGTACAAACTGCTGGTTCGACAGATTTAACATCGAGTGAGTTAGCCAGCATTTTAGTTTGCAAATGCACGTGCTTAACAATGAGAGAAGAGGCAACAGAAAATATTATTCATGGAGATGCAGCTGTAAAGAATATCTGATGGTCCTGCACTGAAAGTAGCAAGAAATGCAGTTTACGTACAATCCATAATGACAGAGAGCCAGAGGAAAATCTGTAAACACAGATAAAGTCACTGTCAATAAATTTAAAAGCCGATAAAAATAAGATTTGCCTTCTTTCATGGTATTCAACTTCTCCCTTCTACTACTTTTAATTTCCATAATATTTAACTTTGCCCCCAGTTTCCCTTCTTGGTCCTATTTCACCCCCATTTCTCCCCTGTTCATCCGTGCCTTAAATTTCCTGATGCTGCCAGCAATTTTTAATTTCTTACCGATGTGCCATTTTCATCCAAAATGGCAGCCAAAGCTGACCAGTTCTTTAAAGGTTTAAGACCCTGATTTGGTGTTAGGATATGTAGCACACACATCAGGATTACAGGTGGCAGCTCCGTGGTTGTTACAGCAAGGGACGCGAGCCCCATGTCTTCTGAAAGAAAGCCTAAAAGGAGTGAAATATGAGCCTCATCATGCATCTCCATTGTTTTAGTGGAGCTTTGTAATACAGCTGTAATGAAGGGGCTCCCAAGGCCAATCTCATTTTCAGTTGCCAATGCTTCGTGTACCCCCTACTGGTTAAAAGGTCACAGACCCGACTGCTACCACAGACAATTGCTTAGCACTGGAGACCGACTGTAACAAATCATTACTGCACTTGCCTTGAATGAGCTGAAGTGAGAAAATTACACTTGGATTCGGGAGATGTAAAAATTCTCATAAATGACACATTACCTTGCAAGTAATTTTAAGAGCAGTTCCAAATAACATCGAGCAACCACTATCCAATCAGACCTGATAAGCTGTGGGGTTAGGGTTAGGGTTACATTTTGAAGAGCTTTATTAAAAAAAAGAGAGAAAATCGAAAGACTGATATTTCAAAATACTTTATTCGCTAGTTTTAATAATTAATGGATAATAAAGAGTTTTTTTGAATATTTCAGATGCGTTAAGCAATGAAATGCCTTTTTATTCTCACTGTCTGACGGCAGTCCACTCTGTGCTGAATGACTCTCTGAGGAAATGGCACTTTGCAGTTTCTTCTGCCAATGCAAGCATTATAGGCACCTAATGGGCAGCCAGTTCCTGCCCCTTGGCACATCGGTCAGGTCAGCAACCTTCTGAAGGCTACAGCCAACCAATTGTAAAGAGGTTCTACGCCCAACAACTTGTCAAGCTTGACCTATCTTAGCCTAGTCAGGTGTCAAGGTGAGGGCAGATTCTAGTAGAACATTAGGGCTTTCGGAGGAGCAGGTGAATGTCTAAAATCAATGTCCACAAGTCTATCAATCTCAGATAAAACAAAGAACTGTGGATGCTGGAAATCTGAAACAGAAATAGAAATTGCTGGAAAAGCTCAGCCAGGCTGGGAGTATCTGTGGAGAGAGGAACAGAGTTAATGTTTTGAGACCATTGACCCTTCTGCAAAATAGCCTGCTTCAATCTCAGTCACTCATTGATTTGCGAATCCATGACTCTCTGATAACCTTAGAACCTCTGTAGCACTGTGCAGCCAATGGTATCCATTTTCAAAGTGTATTCACTGCTGTCATGTAGGACACAGCATATTTGTACACAGCAAACCTCCACAAACAGCAGCATGTTCGTGACCAGTTGATTTGCTTTTCATCTTAAGAAGAGTCATACCAGACTTGAAATGTTCACTCTGTTTCCCTCTCCACAGACGCTGCCAGACCTGCTGAGCTCCTCCAGCAATTTCAGGTTTTTGTTTGACACATTTTTATACTTATGATTTATGGACAAATGTTACACCAGGACGTTTTAGACAAACACTTGTTTTTCTTGTAAATAGTTTAGTTATATCCATGTGAAAGAACAGGCAATGTCTCAGCTTATTTTCTCCTGTGGAAGACAGTGCTAGCTACAGTGCAGCTCTTCCTCAGTACTGTACCATGGTGTCAGACTACAAACTCCAAAAAACAAGCTTGGACATTGCAAGTCCTGCCAGCTACCATTTGGAATGGTTAAATGTGGGCATGAATGTATGTTAATCCCAGTAGCTATTTAGCTTCGCAGCTTGGTGTCTTGCATGGACTGGAAGCTATGCAAATCAAAGCAAAACACTCTGTTCTTTGCAAACAGAAAGGACATGGACACACACTCCATCTGTTACAACTCAGCAAAGTATTCACTTGGGTCACTTCTCAGGGCAATGCCCTGACCAATCAGAATCAAGCTGCCTGGTTAAAATTTAAAACAAACTGGCAGTTAGCTGTCAAATGACATTAATGGGTACATTCTCCACAGCAACACAAAGAACAAAGAAAATTTACAGCCCAGGAACAGGCCCTTCAGCCCTTCAAGCCTGAGCCGATCCAAATGGACTCTCTTAACCTGTCGGTCAATTCCTAAGCATCTGAATCTCGCTGCTCCCCACCTACTCATGCATCTGTCCAGACACATCTTAAATGTGTCTACCACACCTCTATCAATTACAGCACACTTGCCAACCTCTATCAATTACAGCACACTTGCCAACCAATCAGCACTATCCCCTCATTTTGTACAAAGGTTGGTTTACTCCTTGAATTGTTATTCTTGCAAACTGTCCTGATGATTGCAAGATGAGAAGCTTCAACAAAACGTTTCTTGTTATAAGGCTTCAGTTAGTTGGAAGAATGCTTTTATAAATCAATGATGTCTTTTCCAATCTAGTGAAGTCTGTGATGGACACTTAGGGTGAAATCTTACAGGAATCTGAGTGAGGTGGGTGACAATGAGATCAGAGGCAGAATCAGATGGAACTCCAATGAGGCCCTTCTCAAGGTCAGGACTATCTCACTCCATCCATTATTCTTTCACTGAGCAGCGAGGTGTAGTTCTCACTACACAGTGATGAGGTGACAATGACGGAGAATGATTGCTTATTAAAATGTCTTGTAAATAATGCAAATTGCCTCATTAATATTCCCATTTTACCAAAAATGCCAAACACATTAAGCATTGAGAGTTCTCAACATGGAAGTCAGAGAGGGTGCCGAGCACCTGCAGCTCACTGCCTGCTCCAAAGGATGGCCATGTTGGACACTGAGCATCAACAAAGTAAAAACAATGACTGCAGATGCTGGAAACCAGATTCTGGATTAGTTGTGCTGGAAGAGCACAGCAGTTCAGCAGCATCCAAGGAGCAGTGAAATCGACATTTCGGGCAAAAGCCCTTCATCAGGAATAAAGGCAGTGAGCCTGAAGCGTGGAGAGATAAGCTAGGGAAGGGTGAGGGTGGGGAGAAAGTAGCATGGAGTACAATGGGTGAGTGGGGGAGGGGATGAAGGTGATAGGTCAGGGAGGAGGGGGTGGAGTGGATAGGTGGAAAAGGAGATAGGCAGGTCGGACAAATCCAGACAAGTCATGGGGACTGTGCTGAGCTGGAAGTTTGGAACTAGGGTGAGGTGGGGGAAGGGGAAATGAGGAAACTGTTGAAGTCCACATTGATGCCCTGGGGTTGAAGCGTTCCGAGGCGGAAGATGAGACGTTCTTCCTCCAGGTGTCTGGTGGTGAGGGAGCGGCGGTGAAGGAGGCCCAGGACCTCCATGTCCTCAGCAGAGTGGGAGGGGGAGTTGAAATGTTGGGCCACAGGGTGGTGTGGTTGATTGGTGTGGGTGTCCCGGAGGCGTCCAGTCTCCCCAATGTAGAGAAGACCGCATTGGGAGCAACGCATACAATAAATGATATTAGTGGATGTGCAGGTAAAACTTTGATGGATGTGGAAGGCACATCCATATCCATTAATATCATTTATTGTATCCGTTGCTCTCGATGTGGTCTCCCCTATATTGGGGAGACTGGACGCCTCCTAGCAGAGCGCTTTAGGAAACATCTCCCGGACACTCGCACCAATCAACCACACCGCCCTGTGGCCCAACATTTCAACTCCCCCTCCCACTATGCTGAGGACATGGAGGTCCTGGGCCTCCTTCACCGCCGCTCCCTCACCACCAGACGCCTGGAGGAAGAACACCTCATCTTCCGCCTCGGAACGCTTCAACCCCAGGGCATCAATGTGGACTTCAACAGTTTCCTCATTTCCCCTTCCCCCACCTCACCCTAGTTCCAAACTTCCAGCTCAGCACTGTCCCCATGACTTGTCCGGATTTGTCCGACCTGCCTAGCTCCTTTTCCACCTATCCACTCCACCCTCTCCTCCCTGACCTATCACCTTCATCCCCTCCCCCACTCACCTATTGTACTCTATGCTACTTTCTCCCCACCCTCACCCTCCTCTAGTTTATCTCTCCACGCTTCAGGCTCTCTGCCTTTATTCCTGATGAAGGGCTTTTGCCCGAAACGTCGATTTCGCTGCACTTTGGATGCTGCCTGAATTGCTGCGCTCTTCCAGCACCACTAATCTAGAAACTGAGCACCAACATCTCAGGCCATTCTCCATCAACATCAGTTACACACACTCAACATCCATGGAAATTGCCATCTGACATATGCCAGCCTCCACAAACCCTCCTGATACATAGAATCAATGAATCAGTACAATATGGAAGCCAACCCTTCAGCCCATTGAGTCCAAACTGACCCTCAAAAGAGCATCCCAGAAAACCTAAATCCCTAACTGTGTCACTATAATCCGACATTTCCCAGGCTAATCCGCCTAACCAGCTCACCTTTGGACTGTAGGATAAAACTGGAGCACCCGGAGGAAACACATGCAGATACGGGGAGAACGTACAAACTCCACACAGTCACCCAAGGCTGGAATCAAACCTGGGTCATAGGTGCTGTGAGGCAGCAGTACTAACCAATGGTCCACTGTGCCCCCCATTGCCATGTTGCTGATCCACTGAAAGGATGCTTCTGCGTTTCAGTGTGGCATCTCAGGCTGCCCGGTAACTCTCACTGTAACACTACAGTACAGACACTGCCTGCTCAGGAACACACTCCCAACTGATGGACTGCACCAGGCTGCATCCCATTTGGGCTCTTCTCTCACTCTGAGCTCCCAGCTTTCCCTTCCCTTGCTCATTGGCACAGAGGGCGCTTCGTCCTGGTTGTCAAGTCAAGGTGATAGCCTTTGTCCACAGCTGCCTGCCCAGGAAATGAAGAGCACCTTCCAACCCAATGAGTGATAAGTTATTCAGCAAATGGTACATGGTACACTGAGGATAGGTTCAGGTGGGAGGGATGACTTCAGGGGTGAGGGCCAGTGGTGCGAATCCCTCCAAAACACTTGACACAAATCACATGGAGTCAACAAAACATGCGATTCAGTCCCTTTGAACTTTATTTTCCTTAATCTTTGCTTGGGGTCTGCCTGCCCTGGATACTTGGTGAGTTGTCATGGTATTTTTTAACTCTTTCACAGGATATGGGATCGCAGGCTGGACCAGAATTTACCGTCCCTCCCTGATAACACAAAGGACAGTTGAGAGTCAACCTCATTGCTGTGGGTCTGGAGTTGTATGTAGGCCAGACCAGGTCAGGATGGCAGTTTCCTTCCCTGAAGGACATTAGTAAACCATGTGGGTTTTCCAAACAATCAGCAATGGATTCATGGTCATCACTAGACTTTTATAGAACATAGAACATAGAACACTACAGCAAGTACAGGCCCTTTGGCCCTCGATGTTGCGCCGTCCTGTCATACTAATCTGAAGCCCATCCCACCTACACTATTCCATGTACGTCCATATGCCTGTCCAATGACGACTTAAATGCACTTAAACTTGGTGAATCTACTACTGTTGCAGGCAAGACATTCCACACCCTTACTACTCTCTGAGTAAAGAAATTACCTTTGACATCTGTCTCATACCTATCTTCCCTCACTTTAAAGTTGTGTCCCCTCATGTTTGCCGTCCCCATACTTGGAAAAAGGCTCTCCCTGTCCACCCTATCTAACCCTCTGATTATCTTGTATGTCTCTATTAAGTCACCTCTCAACCTTCTTCTCTCTAATAAGAACAGACTCAAGACCCTCAGCCTTTCCTCGTAAGACCTTCCTTCCATACCAGGCAACATCCTAGTAAATCTCCTCTGCTCCCTTTCCAAAGCTTCCACATCCTTCTTAATTCCAGATTAATTATTAAATTCAGTTTGTGAATGAATAAATAAAGATGGGGCCAGGAGTGTTTGTTTGGGGAATGAGATGACATGGGTCTATGTGGATGAGGCGTTATATGTTTTTTTGGGAGGGATGGTGTGAGAGAGTGGTAAAGGATGAGGGCTGGGGATTTACTTCATGGCTTATTTTATGTTTAACTTACTGACCGCCACAAGGTTGGATCCCCTTCGTAGATTTTGCCCATAACCGGTCTCCACGCTCTTCTCCAACCCCTGTCCTCTGTAAAGTTACACTGGTAAAGCTGTAGGTTCCTCCTGTCTTTGAGAACCTGACTCTGGAACCACAATCCAGAGCTCAGTGCTGTGCCCAGACCTCTGCAGTGAGACCTGAACCCACAACCTCCTGTGTGAAAGGCAGTAGTGCAGTGGGACTGAGTGAGCCCCAACGATGCTCAACCCTGCAAGGCAGAACCCTTCCCCGGCCTCAGTCTGAAATGACTGACACCTTCACTCTGAGACCACAACACCTCAGTCCAGACCCTTCAGCCAGGAAGATGCAACCTCACAACATGCAAATGCTCTCTGTCAACAGAGGGGTAAACGATGCTCAAGGGGATTGATAATGTCGATGAAGAGAGGATGTTTCCTCATGTGAGGCAATCCCGAATGAGAGGTCATTGTTTTAGGATAAGGGGTAGCAGGTTTAAAACAGAAACGAGGAGGAGTCATGTCTCTCAAAGGCTGGTGAATCTGTTGAATTTATTACCCCAGAGTGTGGTGGATGCTGGGACATTGAGTAAATTTAAGGAGGAGGTAGACAGGTTTTTTTTAAATTGTTGAGAGTGTGGTGCTGGAAAAGCACAGCAGGTCAGGCAGCATCCGAAGAGCAGGAGCATCGACATTTCAGGCAGAATCCATTCATCAGGATTCCTGATGAAGGGCTCATGCCCAAAGCGTTAACTCTCCTGCTCCTCGGATGCTGCCTGACCTGCTGCGCTTTTCCAGCACCACCCTCTCGACTCTGATCTCCAGCATCTGCAATGCTCCTTTTCTCCAGGTTTTTAAAATTGTAATGGGTTGGAGGGTGATGGAGAGCAGGTAGGAAAGTGGAGTTGAAACAGAAACTAGATCAGCCATGATTGTCTAGAATGGGGGCGCAGCACAAAGGGCTGAATAGCCTGGTTCTCACACAGTAATGGAGAGTGGTCAGGTTCAGAAACACAGTCTCGGATTCTCCATCTCTTGCACCAGATTAATTACAGTGCTCCTACGACTTAGTTTGATTGCCTAATATAACCTGGTACATTTCACTTCAAAAAAAAAGAGACTACTTTATTCTAACGACATAACCTACTCCATTAAAAATGAAATCAGTTTCCTGTGTGTCATTGAAGAGCTACAGTGTTTGAAATCACAGCTTTCGATTAACAACCATTTCACTCTTCTCCATTGTAAAGATATTAACAGTGCAATCCCACTGCATAATTATCGCTAAATTTCATAGTTCACATAAAAAAAACACTGAGTGCAGGCGTACAGCTTTAATTAGCTAGTCTCTTAGCAGTAAAGGTCAGGCAATTACCATGTGTGAAGTCTCAGTGTGTAATTTATGAGTGGAAGGTGGAATTTGTAAGCAGTTTGATCAATTATTTTTCAGCACAATTCCAGGATTCACTGAGCCAATCTTTCGTGATTTCTGATTCTGTCAAATATACAAAAAAAAATCACCATTGTCTATAATCAGTTAATTAAACCCACATTCTAAATAAACAGGAGAATATAGATACAGTCCCATTCAAGCAAGGAAGACATCAGCTAAAATGCAATTATAGCAAATTGCTTTGGCCGTTTCGTTAAAATAAATGTATCAGTGCAGTGTCAAAATTGAGAGACACAGGCGGCTTTTACACTGGGTCACAGGATTAGCGTCATATTTGACCCAGAGATGAGCTTCTGACTGGATATTCAAGGCCTTGCTAAGACAGTATGTTTCCATCTCAATAACATCACTCAAAACTGTCACAAAAGACAAAATGCCATCGATGCCGAAGATTTGAAATAGACACAGGAGCAGCTGGAGAAACTCAGCAGGTCTGCTAGCATCTGTGGAGAGAGAAAGCAGAGTTAACATTTTGAATCCAGGTGTGACATTTCTTCAGAACTGGAGAGAGATGGACGGTTGGTGGCTTTTATGCTGTGTCAGATGGTACAGAAGGGAAGAGTCGAAAAGTGTGGTGCTGGAAAAGCACAACAGTTCAGGCAGCATCCGAGGAGCAGGAGGGTTGACGTTTCAGGCATAGGCCCTTCATCAGGAATGTGGGGGATTGGGAGGGGAACATGGATGAGAGATAAATGAGGATGGGGATGGGGGGAAAGTAGCTAGAAAGGCAATAGGTAGATGCAGGTGGGGGGTGATGGTGATAGGTCAGAGAGGAGGGTCGAGTGGATAGGTGGGAAGGAAGATGGACAGGTGGGTTAGGTCAAGAGGGTGGTGCTGTGTTGGAGGGTTGGATCTGGGATAAGATGGGGGAAGGGGAGATGAGGAAACTGGTGAACTTGACGTTGATTCCGTGTGGTTGGAGGGTCCCAAGGCGGAATATGACATGTTCTTTCTCCAGGCATCAGATGGCTTGGTGGCGGAGGAGACCCAGGACTTGCCACCTGACACCTGGAGGAAGAACACCTCATCTTCCGCCTTGTGACCCTCCAACCACACGGGATCAATGTCAAGTTCACCAGTTTTTTCATCTCCCCTTCCCCCACCTCATCCCAGATCCAACCCTCCATCTTGGCACCTGTCCTACCAGTCCTATCTGACATACCCTCCCGTCCGACCTATCACCATCACCTCCCACCTTCATCTACCTATTGTTAGGACGCACCCAAGGTAATTGAAGGAAGTGAATGAAAATTACAGAGGCTCAGGAAATAATCTTTTATTTATGCAATAACCTTTCATGTGGCACCTTACTGAATGTTTTCTGAAATTCAAACCACACTACATTTACAGGCTCTCCTTTATCCACAGTGCCGATCCCAGCTACCTTACCCCCAACCCCACCCCCACCCTCCTACTTATGTCTCAGCCCCTTCCTGCTCCATCCCCCCACATTCCTGATGAAGGGCTTTTGCCTGAAACGTTGATTTTCCTGCTCATCGGATGCTGCCTGACCTGCTGTGCTATTCCAGCACCACACTAATCTTGACTTTATCCACAGTTTCATCTTACTCCTTCAATGAGCTCTACTAAATTGGTTAAAAGTGATTTTTCTTGACATAATAATGCTGATTTTTCCCTGATTACTTTGTATTTATCCAAATGCAGAGTTAGAATCTCTTTGGATTCAGGAATGCTGCTGCAAGACTGGTGAAGTGAATTAAATTGAACTGAATTTATTGTCCTGTGTACCGAGACACAGTGAAAAGTTTTGCCTTGCGAGCAATACAGGCAGATCACAGAGTTAAATGACATAGATAAGTAAATAATAGGTAAGCAGTGGCAAAAACAAAAACACAGGTCCAGGCGAATGTTAAGTGTTTGTGAGTCCATTCAGTATTCTAACAACAGTGGGGTAGAAACTGTTTCAAAACCGACTGTACTCAGGCTTCTGTACCTTCTCCCCGATGGTAGAGGTTGTAGAAAAGCATTGCCAGGGTGGGATGGATCTTTGAGAATGCTGGCGGCCTTTCCTTGACAGTGGGCCTGGTAGATGGATTCTATAGATGGGAGGTTGGCCTTTGTGATTGTCCGGGCTGAGTTCACCACTCTCTGTAACAGTCTCCGATCTTGAATGGTACAGTTGCCATACCAGATAGTGATACATCCAGACAGAATGCTCTCAATGGTGCACCTATAAAAGTTGGCAAGGGTATTCACCGTCATGGCAAATTTCCTCAGCTGCCTGAGGAAGAAGAGACATTGTTGGGCCTTTGTAACCAGTGTGTCCACATGAAGAGTCCAAGAAAGCTTGTTGTGGATGACCATTCCCAGGAGCTTGACACTCTCCACTCGTTCCTCCTCTGTGCTGTTACTGTGTAGGGGGGGGCATGAGTAATATCCCGCCGAAAGTCAGTAATGAGTTCCTTGGTTTTGCCGGCATTGAGAGCTAGGTTGTTCTCAGTGCACCATTTTTCCAGGTCTCCCACCTCCCATCTGTAGTCTGTTTCGTCGCCATCTGAGATTCAACTGACTATGTCATCAGCGAACTTGTAAATGGCATTAGTCTGGTATTTGGTGACACAGTCATGGGTATACAGTGTGTACAGTAGGAGGCTGAGTATGCACCCCTGGGGGGTCCAGTATTGCATGTTAGTGAGGATGAAATATTGTCCCCAATCTTCACTGATTGTGGCCTCTGGGTCAGGAAACTGAGGATCCAGTTGCAGAGAGTGGGGCTCAGTCTGAGATCACTAAGTTTAGTAATTCAGTCTCGAGGGGATAATAGTGTTGAAGACTGAACTGTAGTCAATGAGTAGGATTCTTATGTAGCTGTTCTTGGTGTCAAGATGTTCTAGGGAGGAGTTAAGGGCAAGTGATATGCCATCTGACGTGGATCTGTTGGTCCAGTAGGCACATTGGAATGGGTCAGGAGTAGTGGGAAGGCTGGAGTTGATTAATGCCATGACCAGCCTTTCAAAGCACTTCATGACCACCGAAGTTAGGCCCACTGGGCGGGAGTCATTGAGACATGCTGCATGAGCCTTCTTCGGCACAGGGATGATGTTGGCTCTCTCGAAACAGGCAGGGACAGTGGCCTGCTGCAGGGAGAGGTTGAAGATGTCCGAGAAGTCCTCTGTCAGTTGATCTGCACATGCTGTGAGTGCACGGCCTGGTACTCCGTCTGGTCCCATCGCTTTCCTTGGATTCACATGAAGGAAAACTGATCTGACCTCTGATGCAGTGACTGTTGGAATAGGTTCATCAGGACTTGTCGGAATAAGTGGTGCCTCTCTGCCGAAATTCTGCTCAAAGCGAGCATGGGAGGCATTGAGACGAGCTGGGAGGGATGTGTCATTGTCTGCTATCTTGTACTGTCTCTTTTTAGAACCTGTGATGTCATTCAATCCTTGCCATAGTCGCTGGGTGTCTGTCTGCGTCTCTCGTTTGGATCGGTATTGGTCCTTGATTGTCTTAATGGCTCTGTGAAGGTCATACTTGGATTCTTTATGTTTGAGTGAGCCTCCTGATCTGAAGGCCTCGTGCCTGGTGTTTAGCAGGTTCTGTATGTCCTGATTCATCCAGAGTTTCCTGTTTGAGAACACCCAGATTGACTTCCTCAGCATGCACTTCCTGGGTGCTTGACTTGCAAACATTATGCCCTTGTTTAATGTCAATGTAACTTTGACAGTTGGAAACCTTCTAGAAACAAATATTCAGGATAACATTAGTGCAAGTAACTGCTTGGTAGGACACACCTGAGTATGCCTGAAAAAAAGACACATGGATCAACATTTTCATCTTCCACTCATCAGGACAATTCACAAGAATACCAAAACCAAGGTTGCACAATCATCAAACCAGGTGACATGTGGATTTTGGTCTATGTTTACGATGTGGTTAATCAGAAAATATATTAGTTTTTCTGGAGCATTGATTTTAAACCAGTATGTGTAAGAGAACGGGTGATTGGGCCCCAGGGTAGAAATGGGAACTGGTTTATGCTATGAGATATTTACAATTGGAGAGATGAAGCAACAAACACCGACAGTTTGGTTTTGGTTTAGAAGAAGCAAGAAATAAATTTTGTTCAGGAGACAGCCATGGATTACAAAGCTTCTGATTCAGTTCAGAGAACCTGCTGACTATAACGAGTACTTTGAAGGCACTTTTTATTCTCATTCTAAATTGTTTAAAGTCTGTATTCCCATGTGAGTCAATTTTCATTTTACTATTTCAGTTCTGTGACAACACTTCAAGTATCTATACCAAGGTACCCTGTACCTAAGGTTGCACCGAGAGGCGACATTAGAAACTTTTCACTGCATTCTTTTGAGCTGATGTGACAAATAAGATGATTGTATTCTAAAAGTAGGTAACGTCAGGGTAAGGATATTAGTTTGACAAGTCTAGACCAGTTGTTTATGATTAGATGCCTGAACAAAGTATTTGAAGCTAAGAAAATTTAAGCTCAGTTATGTGAATAATCAAGGAAGAGACAATTAAAATCTCCAGACCATGGACTGAATGGAGCAGTTCAGTTAAACCTCTAGATGCACTTAACGAGGAGACCCTATCTGACATGGTGCACTATAAGCAGATGGAATTGGGAGTCGATGGGATTTTGTTCTTCTGTATGATTTGAAATATTTAAAATGTTTTCCAGGTATTTTTAATCAAACCTATACTAATACGTTATGACAAACCTCTGGAGCTGATGGAATTTGAACCCAAGCCTCCTCACCTTATTAGGGGAGAAAGTGAGGTCTGCAGATGCTGGAGATCAGAGCTAAAAATGTGTTGCTGGAAAAGCGCAGCAGGTCAGGCAGCATCCAAGGAACAGGAGATTCGACGTTTCGGGCATAAGCCTGAAGAAGGGCTTATGGCCAAAACGTCGAATCTCCTGCTCCTTGGATGCTGCCTGACCTCCTCACCTTATGAGGTAAAAACAAGGACTGCAGATGCTGGAAAACAGATTCTAGATTAGAGTGGTGCTGGAAAAGCACAGCAGGTCAGGCAGCGTCCGAGGAGCAGGAAAATCAACATTTCGGGCAAAAGTCCTTCATCAGAAATAGAGGCAGGGTGCCTGCAGGGTGGAGAAATAAATGAGAGGAGGGTGGGGATGGGGACAAAGTAGCATTGAGTACAATAAGTAAATTGGGATGGGGATGGAGGCGATAGGTCAGGGAGGAGGGCGGAGTGGAGAGGTGGAAAGGAAAATAGGCAGGTAGGACAGGTCATGAGGAGGTGCTGAGCTGGAAGGGTAACTAGGGTGAGGTGGGGGGGAGGGGAAATGAGGAAACTGGTGAAGCCCACATTGATGCCCTGGGGTTTAAGTTTTCCGAGGTGGAAGATGAGGTGTTTTTCCTCCAGGTATTGGGTGGTGAGGGAACAGCAGTGGAGGAGGCTCAGGACCTCCATGTCCTCGGCAGAGTGGGAGGGGGAGTTGAAATGTTGGGCCACGGGGCGGTGTGGTTGATTGGTGTGGGTGTCCAGACATGTTCCCTAAAGCGCTCTGCTAGGAGGCGTCCAGTCTCCCCAATGTAGAGGAGACCGCATCGGGAGCAACGGATACAATAAATAATATTAGTGGATGTGCAGGTAAAACTTTGATGAATGTGGAAGGCTCCTTTGGGGCCTTGGATGGAGGTGAGGGAGGAGAAGTGGGCGCAGGTTTTGCAGTTCCTGCGGTGGCAGGGGAAGGTGCCAGGACAGGAGGGTGGGTTGTAGTGGGGTGTGGACCTGACCAGGTAGTCACCGAAGGAACGGTCTTTGCGGAAGGCAGAAAGGGGTGGGGAGGGAAATATAACCCTGGTGGTGGGGTCTGTTTGGAGATGGCAGAAATGTCGTCGGATGATGTGGTTTATACAAAGGGTGGTAGGGTGTTCTGTCCTTGTTATGGTTGGAGGGGTGGGGTCTGAGGGCGAAGGTGCGGGATGTGGACGAGATGAGTTGGAGGACATCTTTAACCACATGGGAAGGGAAATTGCAGTTTCTAAAGAAGGAGGCCATCTGGTGTGTTCTGTGGTGGAACTGGTCCTCCTGGGAGCAGATAAGCCGGAGGCAGAGGAATTGGGAATACGGGATAGCATTTTTGCAGGAGGTAGGGTGGGAAGAGGTGTCATCAATGTAGTGGAGGAAGAGGTGGGGAGTGGTGCCGGTGTAACCATGGAAAATGGACAGTTCTCCGTAGCCAACAAAGAGACAGGCATAGCTGGGGCCCATACATGTGCACATGGCTACCCCTTTTGCCTGGAGGAAGTGAAAGGATTTGAAGGAGAAATTGTTAAGGGTGAGGACCAGTTCGGCCAAACGAGTGAGAGTGTCGATGGAAGGGTACTGTTGGGGAGGTCGGGAGAGGAAGAAACGGAGGGCTTGGAGGCCCTGGTCATGGCGGATGGAGGTGTAGAGGGATTGGATATCGTTGGCTACGTAGAACAGTCGATCTTCTGTAATTACACCGGCATCACTCCCCACCTCTTCCTCCCCTACATTGATGACTGCATTGGCACCACCTCGTGCTCCCGCGAGGAAACTGAGCAATTCATCAACTTCACCAACACATTCCACCCTGACCTTAAATTTACCTGGACCATCTCTGATACCTCCCTCCCCTTCCTGGACCTCTCCATTTCCATTAATGACGACCGACTTGACACCAAATTTTTTACAAATCCACCGATTCCCACAGCTACCTGGATTACACCTCTTCCCACCCTACCTCCTGCAAAAATGCCATCCCGTATTCCCAATTCCTCTGCCTCCACCGTACCTGCTCCCAGGAGGACCAGTTCCACCACAGAACACACCAGGTGGCCTCCTTCTTTAGAGACCGCAATTTCCCTTCCTACGTGGTTAAAGATGCCCTCCAATGCATCTCGTCCACATCCCGCACCTCTGCCCTCAGACCCCACCTCTCCAACCGTAACAAGGACAGAACACCCCTGGTGCTCACCTTCCACCCGACCAACCTTCGCATAAACCAAATCATCCGACGACATTTCCTCCACCTCCGAACAGACCCCACCACCAGGAATATATTTCCCTCCCCGCCACTTTCCGCCTTCCACAAAGGCCGTTCCCTCCGTGACTATCTGGTCAGGTCCACGCCCCCCTACGACCCACCCTCCCGTCCTGGCACCTTCCCCTGCCATTGCAGGAATTGCAAAAACCTGCACCCACACCTCCTCCCTCACCTCCATCCAAGGCCCCAAAGGAGCCTTCCACATACTTCGAAGTTTTACCTGCACATCCACCAATATCAGTTATTCTATCTGTTGCTCCCGATGCGGTCTCCTCTACATTGGGGAGACTGGGCGCCTCCTAGCAGAGCGCTTTAGGGAACTTCTCCAGGATACCCGCACCAATCAACCTCACCGCCCCGTGGCCCAACATTTCAACTCCCCCTCCCACTCTGCCGAGGACATGGAGGTCCTGGGCCTCCTTCACCGCCGCTCCCTCACCACCAGACGCCTGGAGGAAGAACGCCTCATCTTCTGCCTTGGAACACTTCAACCCCAGGGCATCAATGTGGACTTCACCAGTTTCCTCATTTCCCCTCGCCCCAGTTCCCCTTCCAGCTCAGCACTGTCCCCATGACCTGTCCTACCTGCCTATCTTTCTTTCCACCTCTCCACTCCACCCTCCTCACTGACCTATCACCTCCATCCCCACCCCCATTCACCTATTGTACTCTATGTTACTTTCTCCCCACCTCCATCCCCCTCTCATTTATCTCTCCACTCTGCAGGCACCCTGCCTCTATTTTTGATGAAAGGCTTTTGCCCGAAACGTTGATTTTCCTGCTCCTCGGATGCTGCCTGACCTGCTGTGCTTTTCCAGCACCACCCTAATCCAGAATCCTCATCTCATTCCCAAATGATTTACCGAGTATCCTTACTGTGACTCCCAGCTCTCAATGGTTAAGTCTGATTGGTTAGAAGACCAACAGTTTGGTTAAAGTTGTAGGTTCCAAAGTGCCCCTTCAAGGAGGGTGAGAGCCAGGTAGAGAGAGAGAGAGATGGAGGATGGGAATTCTAGAGCTTGTGCCTAGGCAGCTCGAGGCTTAGCCAGCAATGGTGAAGCAATATTAACGAGGAACATATTACAGAGGTCAGTTTGCACTTATCAATTCGGTTCTTTGATGCATTTAAGGAAGGAAATCTGCCCTCGTTACCTGGTCAGGCCGACGTGTAACTGCAGACCCACAGCATGGGGTTGATTTTTAACCCCCTTCTGAAATGGCCAAGCAGATCACTCAGCCAAGGGGCAATCAGGGACAGGCTGACCTTGCCAGTGTCACCAACATCCTACGGGAGAATTTTTAAGAAGTATCTTGTATGGTTGTGGATTTGGAGGAGATTATCGATGGAGGCCTTGATACAACAAGGAAGAGTATTTTAAAATCAAGGTGTTGCCTGATTGAGAGCCAGTGTAGGTCAGTGAGCACTAGAGTAATCGAGGTATGGGGCTTTCTGTATTCTCAGTTCCTTCTCCACGATCTGGATTTCTTTTAGTGGAATCACTCTGCATTCTGTTTTATTCCCCTGATATACTTAATGAATTTATGATCTTCCTGAATAGCAAGCAAAACAGAACTTTGCACTGTATCTCGGTACATGCGACAAAAATCCATCAAATCAAATCAAATCGTTAACAAGTTCAGAATTTTTTGCAGGGAAAGTGCATCAAACCTCAGTTTGATGACACTGAGCTCACATTGATGTGAAATGGACCTTCCTTGCTCCTCTGTGTAACGGAGCAAACACAGACTTCAGGGACTTTTTCAGAAAAGCATTTCAGGGTTGTGTTATGTCAGAGATAAATGGGAGTGAGCAAGGGCAGTGGGGAAATCATTTGAACCAGCACAAAACAAAAACATTGGTAAATTACACTCACAGCTCATGAGGAATGACTGATTGTACTAAAGATCCATTAGGGTGGTCAGTATTTCACCAGGAAATGGGGTAGTTCAGAGACTGATGTGGTGTGTTAATACAGAGTTCATGCTGACCTGTTTATCTACTATTGCGAAGGTGGAGTGTTGTGAAGATAATGCTAACAATGGTGAGAGATAGCATTATGACAATCTTTGCAAGAGCTGGCAGAGTCTTCCTATTGGAACATGTGTCCACAGGAGGGATACTAAACTGTCTATATTTACACTGCATTCGATGGAGTAATTATGTGACCGTGTCTGTGTTCTCAGCATGGCTCTGTTTAATATCAGTGGAAAGTCCACACAAGGAAACAGACGAGGCAGGAAATGCACTTCCTTGTCTTCACTCTCTGTAATCTGCAACTGACAAGTAATTTCACACTCTCGTAGTTTGCTCTCTACCTGTGTCACTCCTTCCCACAGTCACTCATTGCATGCACAAGGCATTTTGCGAGGTCAGAAGTGCACTTTGAATGGTTGCACTGCTGCAGCTGACCTTCCCTTTGTCAGTCAGGAAGTTTGCTCAGTTTTAATTTGATGCTGTAAAGGGTGAGCAGTGTGAGTGCACTGAGTCGGCTCTCAGACCACTCTGATCTCACTGACTGACTGAGCAGGGGTGAGGGGCTGCAAAAACTCCTGTTCCTGGGCCGTCTTATTAAGAGAAGGTCAGAGTTTCAGCTGTTGGCATAGATTGAGCACAGCGTAAAAGATAGAGTTCAACTTCTTCACTACTTTAGCTCAAACTGAAGCTAACTCAATTGGACTGTTTGTCTCCTCTGCTGTTTCAGCTAAAATGACTTTTGGTCATGAGCATGATCATAAAAAAACACTGCTGATTCTAGAAATCCAAACTGGGATTTTAAAAACAATTCCCATGATGGTCCAAAAGACCACGTCAAAGTAGTTGAGCTGTACACAAGATACTGTTCCCCAGATTGTACAATACAGGCCATTCACCCCATCAGCACCATGCTACGTTTTTCTTTCACTTCAGACACTTTGTCTGACCTATGTTGCAATCTTTCGATTTGTTTCTATCTCGTGTTGATCCAGCTGCTTTTGTGCTACAGACCACAGCAATTTCCTATCTTCCAGGGAGCTCTGGTTTCTGCCAGGTGCTCTGGTTTCTGTTGGTTTCCTCCGGGGTGCTCCAGTTTCCTCCAGAGAACTCTGGTTTCCTCCAGGGAGCTCTGGTTTCCTCCGGTGTGCTCCAGATTCCTCCGGAGAGCTCTGGTTTCTTCCAGGGAGCTCTGGTTTCGTCTGGTGTCCTCCAGTTTCCTCTGGAGAGCTTTGGTTTCATCCAGGGAGCTCTGGTTTCATCCAGTTTCCTCCGGAGTGCTCCAGTTTCATCCGGAGAGCTCTGGTTTCCTCCAGAGAGCTCTGGTTTCCTCCAGGGATCTCTGGTTTCATCCGGTGTGCTCCAGTTTCCTCCAGAGAGCTCTAGTTTCCACTAGAGAGCTCTAGTTTTCTTCGTTGTGCTCCAGTTTCTTCCTGAGAGCTCCAGTTTCCTCTGTGTGTGCTCCAGTTTCCTCCAGAGAGTTCTGGTTCCCTCCAGGGAGCTCTGGTTTCCTCCATGTGTGCTCCAGTTTCCTCCGTGTGTGCTCCAGTTTCCTCCAGAGAGTTCTGGTTCCCTCCAGGGAGCTCTGGTTTCCTCCATGTGTGCTCCAGTTTCCTCCGTGTGTGCTCCAGTTTCCTCCAGAGAGTTCTGGTTCCCTCCAGGGAGCTCTGGTTTCATCCAGTGTGCTCCAGTTTCCTCCAGAGAACTCTGGATTTCTTCGGTGTACTCCAGTTTCCTCCGGAGAGCTCTGGTTTCCTCCAGTGAGTTCTTGTTTCCTCCAGAGAGCTCTGGTTTCCTCCAGAGAGCTCTGGTTTCATCCGGCGTGCTCCAGTTTCCTCCGGGTGCTCTGGTTTACTCCAGTTTCCTCCAAAGAGCTCTGGTTTCATCCAGTGTGCTCCAGTTTCTTCCAGAGAGCTCTGGTTTCCTCCAGAGAGCTCTGGTCTCCTCCAGGGAGCTCTGGTTTCATCCGGTGTGCTTCAGTTTCCTCCAAAGAGCTCTGGTTTCCTCCAGTGTGCTCCAGTTTCCTCTGGGTGCTCTATTTTCCTCCAGTTTCCTCCGGAGAACTCTGGTTTCCTCCAGGGAGCTCTGGTTTTATCTAGTGTGCTCCAGGTTCTTCCAGAGAGCTCTGGTTTCCTCCAGGGAGCTCTGATTTCCTCCAGGGAGCTCTGGTTTCCTCCGGGGTGATCCGGTTTCCTCTAGGGAGCTCCAGTTTACTCAAAGGAGCTCCAGTTTCCTCAAGAGAGCTCCAGTTTCCTCCCACAGTCCACAGATGTGCAGGTTCGGTAGTTTGGCCATGTTAAATTGCTGATAGTGTCCATTTTGTGTAGGTTAGATGGGAAATGCAGGGTTACAGGGATAGGGTAAGGGATTGGGTCTGGGTGAGATGCTTTTTGATGGGCCAAATGGCCTGTTTCCACATTGTGGGGATTCTATAGAACAAATAAACCACGATCAAATGGTGGAACACTCTCAATAGGTCAAATGGCCTGATTCTGCTCCTATATCTTATGGTGTTGCTTTTATTATCAATTGTTTCCAAATTATATCAGATGTCATTCTGAATGGATACACCATATCTGCCCAGTGAGAGTAGGAATAAGGTCAGAGCCATTTTTGAGAATAATTGCTTCTGCCAAAGTACTTTACAAAGTTTCTGCTGAAAAGGAAGATGTTAAAGGAACATTAAGGGAAAACTCCGTGGATGCAGGAAACTTGAAGTAAAAACAGAAAATGCTGGAAACTCTTCACTAGTCGAGGAGCATCTGCAAAGTGAGAAACAGAGTCAATGTTTCAGGCCAATGAATACTTGCCAGCTTCCTAGTTCAGCTGATCGTCTCTGTCCAGCATGTGAAGAGAAATGTTCCGCCTGATTCCCCAGTCACTGAGTCTCACTGAAAGAGTGCAGCAGTATTGCAGCTCCCTACTTCTGTTGGAATGATGGGTGACATCTTCTCTATCCATTGCAAGATTGCACCAGAATACTGTAGTCCAGCAGAGAAAATGCTGGAAAATCTCAGCAGGTCTGGCAGCATCTGTAAGGAGAGCAAAGAGCAGACGTTTCGAATCTAACTGACCCTTTGCAGTCCAGCAGTGTGGTTAACACAGAGAAATATGGCATTATTGTTCTGCTGACTGTAGAATATCTTTAACGACGTGCAACATGGTGAATGTAGTTTGCATTTCCCATTTCAACAACATCTTCTGTTGCATTTTACTCTGACAGTGGAACTGACTGGTCTCTGGTCTAATTCAGTAAATGTTGTGTATCCAATTGCAGGCAAATGACTTCACTGTTTTATACAAGTGTTTTCACACAAGGTTAACAAACATTCTGTTACAACGGGTGGAATT
Source organism: Hemiscyllium ocellatum (assembly GCF_020745735.1). Lineage (NCBI taxonomy): Eukaryota > Metazoa > Chordata > Chondrichthyes > Orectolobiformes > Hemiscylliidae > Hemiscyllium > Hemiscyllium ocellatum. The sequence goes on along the minus strand of NC_083410.1, from coordinate 110,406,042 downwards.
TAACATCTTTCCCAGAGGTGTATCTTGTCAGGGGCCATTTAATTAGGAAGATGATGGGGCGAGGTACCTGACATCAGGAACGGGTGTTGGCTGAGACCCTCTATCCTCTCTGTGACCTCCCCCACCCCTGGCTGGGGTCCAGGGGCTGGAGCTGCCTCTGCTTCTCAGTCAAGTTCCAGTTGTGCAGCATCATATAGAACATAGAACATAGCGTTGAAGGATGTGTAGATTAGATGGATTAGTCAGGGATAAATGTAGAGTAATGGGGAATGGGCTTGGGTGGGATACTCTTTGGATGGTCAGTGTGGACTTGTTGGGCTGAAGGGCTTGTTTCCACACTGTCTAAAAAAAAATTGGTATCCCCATGACTTCCGGACTCTGGGAATGGCTGTGCATTGGACAGCTGTGTGATGACTCAGCAGTGGGGGTAACCACAGCGAAGGCTTTGTGACAGGGTTGGGGGGTGTGGTGGAGGGGAACTGGTGCCTTTAAGAGAGATTTGGTCTGTGCTGTTTCTCTTGCAGAGAGGTATTGACACAATAGTACCAGAATATCTGCTTCCAAAGCAGGGGGTAAGCAGCTTTGAACTCCCTGAGTGTTTTTTAAGTTAGACAAAAGAAGCATGAGAAGGGCATAGTCAACCTCACTCAGACCCAGGGTTTTAGTGTTGTTTTCAGCTGGGGTTTGGAGTTGCGGGTTGAAGCTGGCAGATACAGCTCTCTCTCTATTGCTGCAGCTCTCTTTCTCTCTGTGCTGTGAGATTGCTGCTTTCAGTCTTCCTTTCTCCTGGACTGGTGAAGATAGCCCACAAGCAAAATCTGTTTCGCTGAATTTGTCCTTGTTAAGGGTGTGTTTATGAGATGCTGCTATATTGGAATAGTTGATGAAAACTAGTTAAATAGTGGTTAGCATTGCTGCCTCACAGCGCCAGAGACCTGGGTTCAATTCCCACCTCAGACAACTGACTGTGTGGAGTTTGCACATTCTCCCCATGTCTGCGTGGGTTTCCTCCGGGTGCTCCGGTTTCCTCCCACAGTCAAAAATGTGCAGGTTAGGTGAATTGGCCATGCTAAATTGCCTGTAGTGTTAGGTGAAGGGGTAAATGTAGGGGAATGGGTCTGGGTGGGTTGCTCTTCGGTGGGTCGGTGTGGACTTGTTGGGCCGAAGGGCCTATTTCCACACTGTAAGTAATCTAATCTAATCTAATATTATGTTTGTAAGCATTTCAATAGAGTGAAAGAATTTCAATTCTTTTTTGTTTGTAGTTTAATTGTGTTATGAGAATAAAGTGTGTTTTCCTCAAAGCCACTTGGAGGACCAATTAACTCATACTTGAAATGCAGTGCCTTTAAAGAAAATAAAAAGTTAAAGTCTAGGCTACCTCCTGGATATATTTTGAGTGGGTTTGGTCTGGTCTATAACAAAATGGGCATACTGCTGGGGAAAGGAAGTTTATATTTAAGAGTTTGCAGTCCACACATGCTGACATTTCTGTCGTTTGTTGATGTAACAGCCCAGGTCTATGCACCTGCTGGGACGACTCTGCATTCTGGGTAATCACTCTGAGATCAGTTCGTTTTGCAGTGATGTCTGTTTCACAACTTATAATGTGTTTTACTGTTTCAAATCAACTAACCCACAGAGATAATCAACCCCTGATAAATTAGACCATTCTCATTCACAAGACAGGCAAGTGGAGAGATGGGGAAACAGCATGTGGTTGGATGATCTGGAATTTTCAACTCAGTGGAATGTTTCAATGCAGCCATTCGAAAGCCAAGCTGTTTCTCAGCTTTCACTTGAGCTTCATTGGAGGCTATGGGCAGAGAGGTTAATGTGAGGCTAGCACAGAGGGTGGAAAGGAAGCTCAGCTCTACACATCCACACCAAACAGCCGCAGCGAGCAAGGTATCCAGCCAGTCTGGAACCCTTAACGTGTGCAATACTCACAACCAAACCAGCTCTTCATTCACCTCAGCATGTGGCTAGGCTGCAAAGACATGGGACAAAGTACAGTGAGATTTGGTGAGCCATCATTACTATGCCTGCCGTTAATATGTACTGAATTTACTTCAATCACAGACACTGGGGCAAATTTAAACTCATCCCCAAGACCACATCTGTCATGACTGTGTATAACACGCAGAGCTAAAGGGCAAAGCATATTCATTTGGCAAAGGGTGTGGTGAACTGGCTCCACTTGGGGCTGGCATTTCATTTACGGCCTCTCTCTGTCCCACCAGGCTCCCAGCATTGGCACTAGGCAGTGCCGGGAAGGTGTCAGCTGCGGGAAATCCCAAGGAATTGGCTTTTGGGCTCCATTCTGGCTTCATTTTCCAGCCTGGGAAAACCGTCCCCATGGATTCAGTTTGAGCGAGCTGCCCAGCAAGGTTACAGCAGATCATCAAAATCAGGGGAAGGAGGAGGAGAATGGTTACCCCCCAACCCCCCACCCCCCCACCAACTTTTCTTTACTCCCCCTTTTCTCCACCACTGTTCTCGTTTCTGCTTCATAGTTTCACCATTTACTCCTTTCATCAGGGTTTAATCTCCTGCAGATCGTATTCTGTTTGATTTTCCGTTCTGAACTGGCTTGACAGCACTTCAGTCCGAACCTGGATGGAGCATGGAGCAACTGTGCACAGCCACTGGTTTTGCAGATTGTGTGCCCTCAGTGTCAGAAAGGAAGTACCATTTGATTCATGGTCAACCACAGCAGGACAAAGTGCTTCATTTCCAGTGATCAGCATCAATCAAGATGCATGTCTGTTATCGAGAAAGGTTTCATTAAAATCAATTGGCGCACAGGAAGGGCCTAAACTGTTGTTAATGACTGTCAGAAATTGTACCAAATGGAGAAAAGTCATTGGATGTAGAACTTGGGATTGAGGTGCAAGCTTTATTTGGTTTGAAGTTTAAATTCCCCACTGTTAAACACCCTCAAGATTACCACTGACCAGCAACTCAACTTGACCAGCTACATTATCATATTGGCTACAAGAGTAGGTCAGAGCCTGGGAATCCTGCAGTGACTAACTCCCCAAAGCCTGTCCACTGTCTGCAAGGCACAAGTTAGGAGTGTGATGGAAAACTCCCCACTTGTCTGGATGGGTACAGCTCCAACAACACTCAAGAATATTGACACCATCCAGGACAAAGCAGCCCGCCTGATTGGCATCACATCCACAAGCATCCCCTCCCTCCACCATCGACACTCAGTAACAGCAGTGTGTATTATCTACATGATGTACTGCAGAAACTCATCAAAGATCCTCAGACAGCACCTTCCAAAACCACGACCACAACAAGGGCAGCAGGTGCATGGAAACACCGCCACCTTCAATTTCCCCTGTGGACCACTCACCATCGTGATGTGGAAATCTATCACCATTCCTTCAGTGTCACTGGAGTAAGTTCCTGGAATTCTCTCTCGAAGGGCATTGTGGGTTGACATACAGCACACGGATTGCAGCAGTTCATGAAGGCAGCTCACCTAGACCTTCTCAAGGGGAAACTAAGGATGGGCAATAAGTACTGGGCCCAACCTGTGCTGTCCACATCCCATACGTGAATAAGAACCAAGTTGGCATTGTGGCTTGCTAAGGCCATCTTGTCGCTGCTGTCAGATACTGAGGAGATAAAGTGTCAATCCTGATTCTGGGGGTGACCCCTCTCTTCCAACTCCTCATTTAACCTCATTTGTATTTGCTTTAAGGATATGTTTGTCAACTTATCGAGTGTTTAACTGAAGGCTAACTCTATCTGGGACTGTGACTCTCAAAGACTTTAGGTTTAGAGAATGGTCCTTATGGTACTCAGGCTGATCTAGCTCTGACATTCCTACATATGCTCACTCAGATTGATGTGACCATAAAAGATAAAGTGGAAGCATTGATTAAGCAGCATGTTTAAAGTGTAATGAATGTTAAAGGTATGTTGATTTTGAAGACTGATAGCGTGTATGTTTTCAGGCTGGGCTCAATGATCCCGAATATGTTAAAGGATAAATATATCTGATCCTACGGGCCAGAAACTGCTGAGTTGATTCTATCTGTTGCATGTAGAGGGTCAAACAGCAACTGGGCTTACACTTAGAAGCTGGATGGAGAGTGGGAGAGATGGAGAGAGAGAAAAAGAGGGGGGAGAGAAGGAGAGAGAGAAGGAGAAAGGGGGGGGGAATGGAGTGAGAGAGAGACAGAGAAAGAGGGAGACATCATGAGCTGAAAGGCCAGTTTCTGTGCTGTACAGTTCCATGTTTCTATGTTTTAGAGGAGGGGGAGAGATGGGGAGAGAGACAGAGAAGGGGGTGGGGGTGGGGGAGGGTAGAGAGAGAAAGACAAAGAGAATGAAGGGGTTAGGCATTGAGATAGAAGATATTTAACCCCCAATCAACATCACACAAACAGATGCAATATCACCATTGTGCTGTGCATAAACTGTTGCCTAATTTTCCCCACATGACCACACTGCAAAAATATATCATCCTTTGGTGACCAAGAGAAAGGAATGGAGGTCTTGCTTTATAAGCTCTCAAAACATGACTATCTCAGTTCGAGGGGGCTTGCTGGAATCTGCACGAATTTTTCTGTTCATCCAGGAGATGGAGCTGACACTGGTTAGGCCAGCACTTATTGTCTACCAGTTCAGTAATTGCTGTGGGTCTGGAGTCACATATAGGACAGCAGCTTCCTTCCCTCAAAGACATTAATGAACCAGAGGGGGTTTTCCCTCAACACTGGTTTCAATAATCATCATTAGAGTCTTAATTCCATCACCTGCTGTAGCAGGATTTGAATGCAAGTCCCCAGAACATTACCTGATCTGCAGCATTTGCAGTCCTCTCCTTTTTCCTGTGTAATAGTCTATCAATAACACCACTATTGTTTCCTGTATTAGCTGTGTTCTATCCTGTTGACAGCAGACCCAAGTGAAGTAACATTGAGGACATTAAAACTGAAAGCATTTGGATGTTTTAGCTCATCACATTTAAAAATGTTGATGATAGAAGTGAATTTTATTAGAATAAGGCTCAAGAAACATCCAATAAGAGCCTATGTTTCTTGTCCAATGGCTGTGAGAAGGTGGAACAATGCAATGATAGACATATCGGGTGACCAATAGAAGGAGAGTGTAGGGCAGATGTCATGTGATGACATGTATCCAATCAGTGTTGGCAACACTAATGAGGGCAGCTTTGCCAAGAAAGGAGCCGAAATGCTCCTGAAGAAGGGCTTATGCCCGAAACGTCGAATCTCCTGTTCCTTGGATGCTGCCTGACCTGCTGTGCTTTTCCAGCAACACATTTTCAGCTCTGATCTCCAGCATCTGCAGTCCTCACTTTCTCCAAGAAAGGAGCCACCTAACAAATGCAGAGGGTTGAGGTTTGACTCAGACCAACAGAACCAGACACAGAGCTCCATCTTGCCACATTGTACACTGGAATAGAAGTTGAACTCTCTTCTGCAAATGACAACTGATGCTGGCTGAAGTTATAATTTCAAGAATTTAGTTAGGGGGACATGGGGAAAAGGCAGAGCTAAGTCATTCACACAAATCACAGAGTTGATACATGTAGTAGGAGGCCATCCAGCCCATCGTGCCTGTACAGGCTCTTCAAATGAGCCTCATTATCTCACACTAATCTCCTGCCTTTTCTCCATATCCCCACTCACCCCATCTATGCAAATAACCATCCAATGTCCCTCTTGAATGCCTCAATTGAACCTGCCTCCACCATGTAACCAGGCAATGGATTCCAGACCCTAACTACTCGCTTCTTATGCACGTCACTTTAAATCTAGGCCCCTCTCGTTCTTGTTCCTTTGATGAATGGGAACAGCTTCTGATCTTGTTGAGATATCGAATTGGGCTCAGGGGGCTGCAGTTCCAACATTGCGATGAATGCCAGGAGAACCAGCCCCAGTGTTGGGGGGTCTCACTGTCGGTACAGTAAACTCCTCATCGTCTACCAAAACAGCTACGTAAGGAAAACCTCCTCAAAAACGAGATCTCCAAACCTTGCTGCCGACTGCATTTCATTGGGTCGTTCAACAGAGCCATGAGGATGAGGACATTCAGGAAGGAAAGTTAGGAAATAAATATCCAATGGCCCATTCAAAAAAGATGTGATTGGAATGCTTGGATTTCGTGACAATTTTCTATTTTCTCCTCACCTATCTGTTAGAATAACATGCAGCCATGTCAAACAACTTCTTGTCCCTTTCAGGTTACTCAGTGTAATTGCTGTACCTTCTTGAGGTCAATTAGAGGCAGATTGCCCTGAGCAGAATGTTGGGTCAACAAGAGGTCAGTCTGGCTGTCTTCTCTATATAGCTCCTTCTCAAGTGTAACTCCTGAAGCCAATTAGAAGTTATTTTCCATTGGGCCGGGCACCCCTGTGAAAGGTTGCGAGAGCCCGACTGCGTTTTCCCTTTCCCATCAAAAAGCCAATCCACGAGGAGCAGCAGCAATCTCAGAAGTGTGACAAATACATACCAGATGCCAAGACTTTGACGTGTCCCAATATATCACACACTTATCCATGTCAGAGAGGAGATGTTACACAAAGAGTAGAGTGTAGGAATTACTGGTGCCAATTAGCAGAGGATGTAGCCTTAACATTGTCAATCCCTGCATATAAATGCCTTTCTACTCCCTATTTAAATGAGGCACTAATTGGTTTAAAATAAAAAAGGTAGTTTCTTTTAGTTGTTCCCAGGATGTGGCCAGCCCATCCCTAATTGCCCAGAGGGCAGGGTAAGTCAACCACATCGCTGTGGGTCTGAGGTCATACGTAGGCCAGACGGGGTAAAGTTAGAAGATTTCCCGTCCTAAAAGGGATTGGTCAGCCACATTGTTGTTTCACGGACACCATTAGGATAGATTTTAATGCAGAGTTTGACTGAAACCAAACAAAACTAGCTCTCAAGGCTGCGATTTGAACTCATGTCCTCTGACCAACAACAAGAGCAGAATCTGGGCTTTTGGATTATCTGTCCAGTGACTGGATTATTGCTGTACCAACACCTCCCCAATCTCTGCAGTGGTCATGATGTGGAAGGGCCAGTGTTGGGTGTTTTCGCGTGGACTAGTCTCAATCTGTATGGGTTCAAGAGGGAGGAAAAGTTTGCAATGGTTCCCATGCCTGACCATCATTCACTGACTTTTTCCTGCAGTGTTTATTTGTGGATCAATCCAATGAAAATGATAGGGCTTGGCTGTGGGGCTTGATTTACAGCAAATAGTGGAGGTTTTAAATGAGTGAAAAACTTGCCCATTTTTGTGTTCAAATCCCTCTTGACCTCACCCCTCCCTATTGCTGTATACCCCTACTGCCCCACAACTCTCTATGATCTCAGTGTCTCTCTGATTCCAGTCTTTTTATACACTTCTCACTTTCTCAATTCCTCCACTATTGGACCCTGGAAATAGCTTATGCCTGAAGTGTCGATAATCCTGCTCCTCGGATGCTGCCTGACCTGCTGTGCTTTTCCAGTGCCACACTTTTTGACTCTGATCTCCAGCATCAGCAGTCCTCACTTTCTCCTGACCTGCAAATACCTGCACCCTACCCTTTAGAATTCACCTCCAAGAACTTTTCTACCTCTTAATGCCTTTCAGATACCACCACAGCAACAAATCCTGAATTACTGACAAACTTACTAAATACTTGAGGAGAACATGTCTTTTTCAAAAGAACGACACTGCAACAAAATTATGGTTGACTATTTAAATTGAACAGCTGTCTTGCCATTGCTGTGGCAATTAGACTGAGTCCTGACAGTGTACTCTAGGAATGTTGTGCCTAAAGGACGTCAGACTGCAAAACTTAAAAAGGAGTGATGACATTCAAAAATAGTATTCCTCAGAAGCTACAAAGCTAATAAAGGCCTGACTACCCCTTTCAGCACAAAATCATTTCCTATGCATTGTGGTCCAGATGCAGGACATGAAACAAATGCAATTCTGATTGAAAAACATATTTGTGTTTTACTCTTCTAGGAATATGCAAGAATGGGGTCAAAATCAACTAAAATCTCTGATCTCTGTGTGTTAGTCTTCCAGAGTTCTGATGTGTAAGTGTGCTAGCTTGGGATTCAAGATCATCCATATTAAATTGCACTGTGATAGCTCAGAATTTCCAATAGACCTGCTGTGCAGGTAAAAAGACTCTCTCTCTCTCTGATTGCTGAAAATAAGTTGAGTCAGCAAAGTTGTTGGTGAAGAAAATTCCTTTCAGCTGACGGCAGAACCAAGACCCTCCAAACAACGGGTCAACTGCCAACATCAACACTTCTGAAATTATCCACCTTGAAGTTATAGAGTCATAAAGCACAGAAACAGACCCTTCGGTCTAACTCATCCGCTCTGACCAAGTTTCCTGAACTGAACTTGTCCACTTGCCTACATTTGGCACTTATCCCTCTCAGCTTTTCCTTCACATTTGGACAGCATATTCACAGCCAAATCAGATACAGGTTTGTTACATTATTTGTTTGTGACTGTTAATTTTTGGGCTTGTCTCTTATCCCTGTGAATGTGTATTGCATTTACCATCTTTCCTCATGTTTTTGTAGCTATTAAATCTCACACATTCTTTAACTCAATAAAGGCCTGGTTAAACTGGCTTCTTTTAAGACATGAATTTGTTTGTTCTGGGGGGATGCATCCTTGAAAGGCGAGACCCTTTCTAAGGTAACCTTTTTTGCAACCAGCTGTGGGAGGGACTGAATAATGAAGGGGAGCCAGTTCACCCTTCCTCAGCCAGAGGCAGAGCCACCTTGGGGGATGCCATCTAGAACATTAACAAATGGCCACCCTCACCTGGAGGCAGGTCACAACCTATCTTTTGGCCAAATGTCCAGTTGCTTATCCTTCTGTGGCTCATTGTTAGATTTTTGTTATGGTTGCTCTTGACAAGCTGCCTTTACTCGATTGAAACTGCTATACGAATACAAGTTGTTGTTAGCTCGACTGTCACCAGCACTTTCCAGCACGATTCCATGGGCAAGATACTTTGGAGTGACAGTCACCTCAATCCACCCTCCTCCTTTCATGTCAATAACCAAGTTTTGAAGATTAATAGATGTACAATCATTCTTCTGTATTTGAAACACACACAAATTGCAAAAAAAACCTCAAGAAACCTTGATAGAATTGCCCTTAAACAACAATCCTATTGGTCAGTATCGAGTACAGGAGTTGGAGATCATGTTGCAGCTGTACAGGACATTGGTTAGGCCACTTTTGGAATAATGTGTGCAATTCTGGGTATCCCCGCTGTAGGAAGGATGTTGTGAAACTTGAAAGGATTCAGAAAATGTTTAGAAGGATGTTGCCAGGGTTGGAGCTACAGGGAGAGGCTGAACAGGCTGGGGCTGTTTTCCCTGGAGTGTCGGAGGCTGAGGGGTGACCTTATAGAGGCTTATAAAATCATGAGGGGCATGGATAGGGTAAATAGTGAAGGTCTTTTCCCTGGGATAGGGGAGTCCGAAAGTAAAAGGCATAGGTTTAGGGTGAGGGGGGAAAGGTTTAAAAGGGACCTAAGGGGCAACTTTTTCATGCAGAGGGTGGTGCGTGTATGGAATGAGCTGCAGAGGAAGTGTGGAGGCTGATACAATTACAACATTTAAAAGGCATCTGGATGAGTATATGAATAGGAAGAGTTTAGAGGAATATGGGCCAAATACTGGTAAATGAGACCAGATTAATTTAGGATATCTGGTCAACATGGACAGGTTGGTTTCCGTGCTGTACATCTCTATGATTCTACGACTCTAAAAAGTATGTAGATGTTCCTTTTTAAAATAGAACAGTCTTTATTTTTGCAATTGTAGATTTGACATAAGTAAAGGATGCGCGATGTAGAAACAAGAAGATGCTGAGGAATGGAAGCAGGAGCAAGGACACTGATCAGCCAGTCATTACTGCACAATGCAGCCTTCTGATGAGCAGAATCACTGTCCAGCTCATTCATGCATCGCATTGACAGTCTAGTCACTGCACTGTGCACAAAGTCACTAACATTTATTTCTCTGTGTGTAAATGAGTGTCTCTTTTGTTTGTCTTCCTTATTTGGAATCAATATTCATTAAGAGAAATAGTTTAAACATGCACAATGCTGCTGATGTGAGATAGCTACTCACCCTGACCATTCTCAACAAGAAATTCACGCCTGGGCTCAAAGCGGGGCCATTAATTTGCCGACACAATGAAACGAAAGTTGAAGATCTTTGCAAATTATAATCGATGTTAGTTTGTAAATGCGGGCTCACTTGGAATGCATTGTGAAGCACAAAATTAAAGGCAATCCCCCTCTCTGGTCACTTAGCTGGGCTGGAACACGTGAGGAATCGATTTTCTTATTCTGAGCTGTCAGGCCTGCACCAGAGAATGAGTTTTAATTCTGCGTTGTTATTAAAGTGCTTGTTTAACGGCCAAAGGAATGGAACCGCCGTCTGGGTGATGCAGGAGCTGTTGTGCCACTGAATGGCACCTGTCACATGATGATAAATGACCCTGGGAGCTCCCAAATCCCCTGCTCTGTCACTCAGGTAAGAATCATTAATCTTCATCTTGGACAGGGTGCTTCAAGCGGCCTTGATTGCAAGTGACTGCAAGTATTTACAAGCAAGATGCAGGGCACAATGGGAAATTCATATTGTCAGAATACACGCACATTAGCATAATTTATTATGATTTGAACCCCCCCTCCTAAAAAAAAGAAGCAAGTGGGGGATCGATGTGATTAGACAGATGGAGTGTGGGGCCCTGGCTGGTAGCCACAGAGACCCCTACAGTGCCTGATGAAGGGTGGAACATTCTGCAGCCCAATGGAAAGGCTGGCAGTTCAATTACAGAGTAATAAAGGGACATTCATCATTCAATTAGGCACCTGTCATGCTTTACAAAAGGGAAAACTTCGAATCTGAAACTCAGGGGAGACAATGCTACATCGGGATGCAAGTAAGTAAATGAAAATAAAGAGGACAAAGTCAATTGCTGGGCAACCAGACAGGGGGCAAAGTGTATTAGATAGGAGGCTCCCCACCCCTCCTGATGTGGGAAGAGAGAGCTATAGACTGGAGGAATCCTAAATCCAACTTTATCCCCAGGTTCTAAAGAAGGGTCTCAAAATGTTCACTCTGTGTTTCTCTCTCCATAGAAGCTGCCAGATCTGCTGAGTTTCTCCAGCACTTATTTGTTCCAGATTTCCAACATCTGCAGTCCTTTGTTCCCTGAACGGGGTTGGCTCTTGCCCAGTTCACTGTGGAGAAGAGGAAGGATCAGGAGTGTGAGTGTGTGTGTGTGTGTGGAGGGGGAGGGAAAGTTAATTATTGATGAGCTGAGTGGCCTGATAGGGAGTGCTCATTAAATCATCCTGAGGCTTCATTAAGTAGCATAATGCTATCTTCCTCGCATGCTTCCTCCTGAGTGTTGATGAGGCAGTGAGCACCTCCCCTCATATGTCAAAATGTGGGCTGTTTTATTCTGTGCCAGCTGCTCAATAAGATGCAAGAGCCTCATGCGAGCAGTTCTGTAACCTGTCTCTATTCCCAGGCCTCCTGCCCTAGGTCCCTAACCATGACGGTAAGACCTAGTGAATTATATATTAAGATAAATGATAATTGCTCTGGTTTTACCATCGTTTAATGAGGACCATAAATTAAAAAATGAAAAATACAAACACTACTTTGCAATACTGCCTACTCTTTAAACACATCAGAGTCATTAGGACTCGAAACACAAATGCCTGCAAGAAATGGGAACCCTGAATTGTACTTGAGCAGTTGCTGTTCGATTTGCCCTGGCCTTTTGTGTGAAAGTTCATACGTTTCCTGAAAGATTATTAAGTTCCATAAACCATAAATGGCCCTTTGACTGAAAGACTTCACTTTTCGTAACTATACAGGGAGCAAGACATTGAAACTAAGAAACAAAATCATGTAACCACTGTGACCTCTTTACATCAATAAGGGTCAGTTAGCTCATTTGGCTGGATGGCTGGTTGAATCCACAAAGCCTATCTACCATCTACAAGGCATAAGTCAGGAGTGTGATGGAATACTCCCCACTTGCCTGCAGCTCCAACAACACTCAAGAAGCCCGACACCATCCAGGACAAAGCAACCCGCATGATTGGCACTACACCCACAAGCATCCATTCCCTCCACCACAGACTCTCAGTAGCAACAGTGTGTACTATCTACAAGAATTCACTGCAGAAATTCACCGAAGATCCTCAGACAGCACCTTCCAAACCCACGACAACTTGCATCCAGAAGAACAAGGGGTGTGGGTGTATGGGAATGCTAACCCCTGCAGGTTCCCCTCCAAGCCACTCACTATTCTGACTTGGAAATCATTGTTCCTTCAGTGTTGCTGGGTCAAGACCCTACAGTTCCCTCCCTAAGGGCATTGTGGGTCTACCTACAGCACACGGACTGCAGCAGTTCAAGAAGGCAGCTTACCCCCACTTTCTCAAAGGGCAACTAGGGATGGGGCATTGAATGCTGGCCTAACCAATGAAGCCCACATCTCTTGGATGAAAGAAGGAAAGCATTCACTGAGTGCAGCATGTACAGGAAGATAACAAGGTCACAGAGAACTGCAATTCTGCAATCCGAGATGTGGAAGCTGCTGACCGTTCTGAACCTGCTATTTCACACGGACTGGAGACCGGTGACCAGCAGTGTTCCACACGGATTGGTACTGGGTCCACTTTTATTGGTCACTTATGGAAATGATTTGGATGAGAATTTACAGGACATGGTTGGTAAGTTTGTGGTTGGCACCAAAATTGGTGGGATAGTGAACAGTGAAGCAGATTATCTAAAATGACAAAGTGATCTTGGTCAATTGGGCCAGTGGGCTGAGGAGCAGCAGATGGAGTTTGATTTGGATAAATGCAAGGTATTGCATTTTGGTAAAACAACCAAAGGCAAGATTTATACAGTTAATGACAGGGCCCTGGGAAGTGTTGTAGAACAGAGAGACCTATGGGTTCAGGGATACAATTCTTTTAAATTTGTGTCACAGGTAGATAGAGTGGTTAAGAAGGCATCTTGCACACTTGCCTTCATTGCTTAGACCTTTGAGTATAGGAGTTGGGACGTCATGTTGAGTTTGTACAGGCCTTTGGTGAGGCCTCTTCTGGAGTTCTCTGTCCAGTTCTAGTCGCTCTGCTATAAGAAGGACATTGTTAAACTGGAAAGAGTTCAGAATAGATTTACCAGAATGTTGCCGGGGCTGGAAGGTTTGAGTTATAAGGAGAGGCTGGATAGGCTGAGACATTTTTCACTGGAGCGTAGAAGGTTGAGGGGTGACCTCATTGAGGTTTATAAAATCATGAGGGGCGAATAGCAATGGTCCTTTCCATAGCATGGGGGAGTTCAAAACTAAGGGACAAATTTTTAAGGTGAGAGGAGAAAGACTTGTAAAGGGCATGAGGTGCAATTATTTTTTCCAGAGTGGTTCATGTGTGAAATGAAGTGCCTGAGGAATGGTGGATGTGAATACAGTTACAACATTTCAAAGACATTTGGATAATGTACACGAATGGGAAAGGGTTGGAGGGATGTGGGCCATACACAGGCAGGTGGGGCCTGGGTGGTTTTGGGAACACGGTCAGCGTAGGATGAAGGGTCTGTTTCTATGCTGTGTGACTGGAAACCTACATCACATGAAGCTTTGTTGCTGTGCTGGGATTCTGCTGCTGTAGTTTAAGGCGCCAGAATGTATCCTTCAGCCTGCCTTCACCTAGGAGTACACCCTCTCCTCTCCACCTGCTGTGTTCTAGATCAGAGTGGTGCTGGAAGAGCACAGCAGGTCAGGCAGCATCCGAAGAGCAGGAAAATCAACGTTTTGGGCAAAAGCCCTTCATCAGGCACACTCTAATCTAGAATCTGGTTTCCAACATCTGCAGTCCTTGTTTTTACCTCTCCACCTGCTGTGCGCTGCCGGAGTCACTTCATTTAAGTTTGCTCACTACACACTGGAACAATTCCATGGCCTCAGACCGGACCTGGGAGAGGAAAATCACATGACCAACTTTTCTGTTAACTTTCAACGTGAATTTGCCCATATTAGATTATGTTTTTGTTTAAATTCTCCTTTCCCACTGCAATCCTGCACTCACCTCCATATTCCATCTGTCTTGTTAACCTTTTCTGTTTCTTTAGTGCATCTGTTTGTGGAGAATAACATTTTCTATCCTCTGCATTTAGCAGCTTGACTGCATGTTTGTGAACGATATACATGCCTCTCACTGGTGTAAACTGCAATTAAATCTTCGCTTTCCTTCCAAATTAAAACCATCAATCTGTCCACTGTGCCTGAGTGCACAGAAGCTTCAGACATGCAAGAGGGAGCGAAGGGATTTAGTGGAGATGTTTGGAATTTGAGAGGACCCCAGGCACAGTACGATGATACGGTGCATCCTTGGACCCACATGCTTTAGTTGATCAGCAATAAAGGTGCAACACTAACAGAGAAACTTGATTCCAATTTCTTACCAGGATGAGTGGAAAATTCCTTGGATGACCAAAATCTCATGCAGCCCTGGCTGTTCCACATTAGATCAAATGAAGAAAGGTGTGTACTGAAGCAGCACAATTCACAATCACTGGATGTCCCATGTTAAAGCCAATTAATTGCTTTTAAAGTATGGTTACCGATGTAATGGAAGTAATACAGTGACCTGTTGTCTGGCAGCAAGATCCCACAGACAACAACATGAGCAAATCCTAGACTTCCTACAGAATGGAAATAGGCCATTCGACCCAATAAGTCCATACACCAACCTTCCGAAGAGCATCCCACCCAGACCCACCCACCTGTCCTTGTAACCTTGCATCTCCCATGGCTAATCCACCTAACCTACACATCCCTGAACACTATGGACAATTTAATATAGCCAATCTACCCTAACCTGCACAGCTTTGGACTGTGGGAGGAAACTAGAGCACCCGGAGGAAACCCACGCAGACATGGGGAGAATGTGCAAACTCCACACAGAGAGTTGTCCGAGACTGAAATTGAACCTGGGTCCCTGATGCTGTGAGGCAGCAGTGTTAACGACTAAACCACCATGCCAATAATCTAATCATCCATACTGAAAGGTTACTAATACTCTGGAGTGCAGTCTGCTCTTGGATTGGGACTGTGTAATCCTCCCTTCAGGGCAAAAAGGATCTTGTTTAATGTCACAACTGAGAGATCCCAAAGCTGATCTGGTCTAATCAAATGGTCTTCTGGAATAGTGGTATATTTAATTGAGGGGTTGGTGGGGGTAGGGTGGAGGAGATCGTGGTTGGCAATAGTCACTGTGAGGGACAAAATAATCTTTGGAAAAAAATTGTAGCCAAACTGACATCATTGTTTTTACCTCGTTGATTTTAACCCTACTGCGAATCCTCTTGCAAGGATGCCTAACTTGAAGAAGTTTTCCTCCTCTCTCTACAAGAATCTCAGGGAGTCCCTCTCCCACTGCAACTCCCAGGTCATTTCCTCTGCCCTGAAGCTCTTAATCTCTCCTCACCCCCACCCCCCTCTAGCTTATCTCTCCAAACTTCAGGCTCACTGCCTTTATTCCTGATGAAGGGCTTTTGCCCGAAACGTTGATTTCGCTGCTCCTTGGATGCTGCCTGAACTGCTGTGCTCTTCCAGCACCACTGATCCAGAATCTGGTTTCCAGCATCTGCAGTCATTGTTTTTACCACCTTAATTTGATAACAATCAATTGGACCCAAGGGATAAAGAAACAAAAGTAAAATAATGCAAACCATGCTTTTGAAATATGAAAGTAGGCAGATTATCACATATTTGACAGAAATAAAAATGAGCACAGGTTTTATGTGCAGTTCTGGAATCCACATTCTAGGAGGGATGAGATCGCACTGGGGAGAGCGGACAGGGAGATTGACCAGGGTATAGCCTGGGCTGGTGGGCTTTAATTATGAAGAGAGGGCGGGCAGATGAAGGTTGTTAAAATGATAAGTGACATAGATAGGGCAGACAAGAAGGTTGTTTTACCCTTGTTGTAGGGATCAATGCCTGGCAGAATCGATTTGCAGGTCCCGGGCAAGCTGTTTAGAGGATACGTGAGGAAGTTGCTCTCCCCCAGAAGGTGGTCGAAATCTGGGTGGGAGAGGCAAAAACCCTCACAACATTTAAGATGCAGTTAGGTGGCATTTGCAATGCTAAGGCATGCACGACTGTAGGAGAAAGTGAGGACTGCAGATGCTGGAGATCAGAGCTGAAAATGTGTTGCTGGAAAAGCGCAGCAGGTCAGGCAGCATCCAAGGAGCAGGAGAGTCGACCTGAAGAAAGACTCATGCCCGAAACGTCAACTCTCCTGCTCCTTGGATGCTGCCTGGCCTGCTGCGCTTTTCCAGCAACACATTTTCATGCATGACTGTAGACCAAGTACAGGAAATGGGATTAGAATAATTAAATGGCTATTTTTGCCTGGCACAGACCTGATGGGTTGAAGGGCCTTTTTCTGCACTGAAGACCTCTTTATGACTCTCAAACAGAAAGGAGAGAGGTTGGTAAAATGGAATGAGAGCACAGTGAACCGTGAAATTTAGTATGTTTCTTCTTTAGAAATTATTTCAAGTGTGGATTCTAGTCATAAAAAGTTATAACATAAATAGCATAAAGCTACTTCTGTTACGGAACAATATTTACTCCTGGAAAATGACAATAGCTTTCAGAATTACAGACCTCTGAGAAATTGTAAGAAAGATTTGAATTTACATCAGGTCTTTCATGATGCCATGGCGTTCCAAAGGGCTTTATAGCCAATGAAGAACTTTGTGAAGTATTTTTGATTTTTAAGTGGGATGTCAGCATTGTTAGGTAGATCAGTATTTACTGTTATCCCACCAAATGTCAGACTTCCGGATTTGCTGATGACATAAAATTGAGAAGGAAAGTTGTATGTTTTGAGGATGAGCAAGAAAGAATCAAGGGGACTTGAAAAGGTTAAATGAATGGGCAAGAGCATGGCAGATGAAATATGCCAGTCATAGTCAGAGAGATGTAATGTAGCGATTGTACCAGCCTCCACCACATCCTCTGGCAGCTCATTCCATACACGTACCACCCTCTGCGTGAAAAAGTTGCCCCTTAGGTCCCTTTTATATCTTTCCCCTCTCACCCTAAACCTGTGCCCTCTAGTGCTAGAAATGAGTAGGTACAAGTTTAATCCAATTTGGTAAACACAAACTGAAAGACAGTGCATTCCCTCAAAGATGAAATGTTGAGAATTCTTGATGTCCAACTGGTCCCGGGAGTGTTTCTTCACAAGTCACTTAAAGTAGCATGCAGCTGTAGCAAGAAGTTAGAACAGCAGATGGTATGTTGGTCTTGATCACAAAGGATTGATTACTGGAGTAGAGATGTCTTGCTGTAGTTCCATAGAAACGTGAGACAGTGCCTGGACTATTGTGTCCTGTTTGAGTTTCCTTATCTTAGGAAGGATATACTTTCCAGAGAGGGAATTCAATGGAGTGTCACCAGGTTAACCACTGGAGTGACAGGATTGTCTTCTGACTCTAGATTAGAATGTGGAAAAGCACAGCAGGTCAGGCAGCATCCGAGGAGCAGGAAAACCAACGTTTCGGGCAAAAGCCCTTCATCAGGAATACAGGCTGAGAGCCTGAAGGGTGGAGAGATAAATGAGAGGAGGGTAGGGGTGGGGAGAAAGTCTTCTGAGGATAGACTTAGGAAACTGAGGCCTTATTCTCTAGTTTCAAAGACAGGTCTCATTGAGAGTTGTAAAATTCTTCAGAATATGACAGGATGGATGTGAATGGGATCTTTTCCATGTCTGGTGACTCTAAAACCAGGGCCATAGTTTCAGAATAATGGGCTGGAGGTTCGGGCTGAGATGAGGGGGAACTTCTTCACTCAGAAGGTGACGAGAGTTTGGATTCTCTACCCTAGAGGCTCATGGAGGCTCGTTTGTTAAATAGATCCAAGACTGAGATTGATCAATTTCTGGATATGAATTACACCAAGGAATACAGGTATAGTCCGGATATGAAGTACACTGAGAGATATGGGACAGTCTGGATATTAATTACACTGAGGGATATAGGGATTGTCTGGGTACTAGTGACACCATGGGATAGGGGACAGTAGGGTGAAAATGGTATCATTCTGTTTGAATGGCAGAGCAGGCTCGATGGGCAGCATGGCCTACTCCTGTTCCTATATTCCTATCCTCCTATTTGCCTTTGAGAAGGTGGTAGTCAGCTGCCTTTTTAAACCATTGCAGTCCATCTGGTGCAGGTGCCCCTGGAGTGTAGTGACATTAAGAATTTCAAGATATTGACCTAGTAACTGCGAAGGAGCGGTGAGAATTTCCAAATCCTGATGATAAGTGGCTTAGAAGAGTACAAAATAAAACCAAGAGTGGACCATTCAGCCCTTCAAGTCTGCACTACTATTCAAACAGATCATGTCTGATCAATCAACTCAGTCCCCTGTTCCCACTTTCTCTCAATACCTTTTGATCACTTTATTTCTAAGAACTATAACTAACTCCTCCATGTTAATACATCGATATTTTGGCCTCACCTACTTTCTGTGTCGGAGAATTCCACAGGCTCCACACTCTCTGGGTGAAGAAATTTCTCCTCATCTCCATCCTAAATGGCCAATCCCGTATCCTTAGACAGTGACCCCTAGAGGAGAGATTGCTGGTGCTGGTGTGTCCTTGGCCTTCTGATGGTAGTGCTCACAGATTTGGAAGCTGCCATATCAGCCGCGTCCGTGAGTTGTTGCAGTGCATCCTGTAGATGATGCATATCTACTGCTACTGTGCATTGATGGTAAAGGAAACGGCTGGTGGGGGGTTGTTGAAGCCTTTCAAGCGGGCTGCTTTGTCCTGGATGGTGTCGAGCTTCTTGAATGTTGTTGGAGCTGCCCCCATCCAGGGCAAGTGGGGAGTAATCCATCACACTCCTGAGTTGTGCCTTGTAGATGGTGGACAGGCTTTGGGGAGGAGTGAGTTACCTGTTGCAATATTCCAAATAATGACTGTTGTAGTGTAGGCAATACAGCAACAAACATGTGCACATCAACACAAATGGCGAAGCGATAATGACCAGATAAAGTATCAAAATCTGATGTTGATTGAGAGTTAAATATTAACCAGTTCACTACAGTGGTTGAGGTGAGGGCACTGTTTTTGGAACAGAGGTCTGAAGAGACCAGTTAAAAGTGGATGGGCATCACATGCCTTATGCTGGCAGAGACTTGGTCAATATGTAGATTGGTATCCAAGGGCATTACTGCTGTATTAACCTGAGGATGAAATTTGAGAGTGAACTTGCATTGACGTTGAGTCCATTGAGGATGTCGATCACGTGTGGCGCTGGAAAAAGCACAGCAGGTCAGGCAGCATCCGAGCAGCAGGAGAGTCAAGATATCAGGCAAAACCCTACATTAGGACCTAACCCGACTGGCTGAACAATGTTAGTGTGTGACTTTAATCTCCTTCCATTCTGTTACATGTCAATTTATCATCCTGTCAGCCATAGCACTGCATTCGGGAATCACAGTGGGGAAAAAAAAATCAACTTGCTGGTGCAAAAATTCTTGAAAATGTTTTGCAGCAATGGGAAGTTTTCCAAAATGTAAACACTCCCAACGATTTACTTTTATTTTGTTGCCATTGGCAATTAGCACAGAACAACAACAGTGACACCACCTGAGGGAGCTAATTGTGACTATTTGGTTAATTTCACAAGAACAGAGAACAAGCATCACAGGATGGGTTACATGGCTTCCTGGCCAATATTTATTCCCTCAGCCAACATCGTAAAAAAAATGAGCTAGTCAATGCGACATTGTGGGATTGTTCTGTGTACAGTTCTGCTGCCATGTTACCTAAATGACAACAGGGACTAGACTTCAAAAACTCGTTCATTGGCTGGAAAGCACTTTGAGTCGCCCAGTGGTTTTGAAGAAACAATCTCAGTGTGAGTCTTTCTGTATCTGCCTCTCACAGGATGAGTACTTTCTGTAACCCTTGACCAGTTCCCCAGCAGCCTGTTTGGAAAGGCAGCAAAAGAGCCAAGAAGCATCCAAACAAGTTCCAATCCTTACTTTGTCTGTGTCGTTGTCCCGAACTTTAACACTGTGATATCCTCTACCCTCACAAACCTCTGTGATCTCTGCTGTCCTCTGTATTCACCTACCTACACTCCATTTTACTTGTTCCACCGTTGATCACTATGACTTTGAACTGAAGTTCTTTCATTTCCTCCCGACATTTCTCTGATTCTCTGTTATTTCCACCCATCCCTCCCCTGCCCTTCCCCCCCTCCCCTCCCCAGGCTCCATTTATCAATATTTAAGAATTTTTTTTTGATTAGATTAGACTTACAGTGTGGAAACAGGCCCTTCGGCCCAACAAGTCCACACCGACCCGCCGAAGCGAAACCCACCCATGCCCCTACATTACCCCTTACCTAACACTACGGGCAATTTAGCATGGCCAATTCACCTGACCCGCACATCTTTGGACTGTGGGAGGAAACCGGAGTACCCGGAGGAAACCCACGCAGACACGGGGAGAACGTGCAAACTCCACACAGTCAGTCGCCTGAGTCGGGAATTGAACCCGGGTCTTCAGGCGCTGTGAGGCAGCAGTGCTAACCACTGTGCCACCGTGCCACCCACATATCTCAACTTTGAGAAGGTCTTAGCCATTACCATACCTCCGCATGTGATCTGGGCACCTGCTTTGTATCCTAGCACACTATCGAGATCGTTGGCTAACTGAGTTTGTCCCTGGTCTTCGCTTTACATTTACTAACAACTTTTGGGTACCCACTGCTGTCTCAACAACAGAATTTCCTTTAATTGAAGAGGGAGACGGAAGTTGGGAGGGCTGATCGAGGAAGGATCGGAGCTAAAATAAACAAGGAGGCCAAGAAATGGGGAAATCAGACAATGATGGATAGTCTGTTCGTACTGAATGCTGTGCGGTGGTAAGTGGAGCAGATAAGATGAACCTCTATGAAATAAAACTCTCCTTGTTTCATTTCACAAAGTGTGATGGCTCCTTTGTGTGTGACAGAAAGACTGACTCAGCTGAAGGGACAATTCTGTGAAGCAGCTCCAGGGAGCCACTTGGTGAGAAGAAAGCAGCATTGCCAAACAGCTGCTGCAAACAAAGGGAATCTGCATAAATTCATATTTCATAAATTAGCCAAGCAGCTTGCCAAACATTAGCAAGGGGGAATCATCTGATGTCTAATTAGCTTAAGTGTTCAGACTCTGAAAACTGGAAATACATCCATAAAATCTGTTCTTCTTAAGCCCACAGTGTCTATGATAATAACTACAGCACAAATTAAAGAAAATTGATCTCTTCTAAGCAGGATGTGTTTCAATAAATTTGATCGATGGACCTGGTTATGGAGTATTATGAACTTGATCTTTTAAACCAATCTGGTGCTACTTGTCAGTGTACTATGGACTGAACACCAAACTAGTCTACAATAGGTGCTCAGTGTGTAAGGAGAAGGTGCTAACAAGCATGAGAATTAGAAACTGGAGTAGACGTTGATCTGTCAGTCAATGGATCGAGGAAATGGGAATGGGGACTGAGTTGGTTGATCTGCTTGAATATTAGAGCAAACTCGAAGAGCTGAATGGTCTCCTCTCGGTTTTATTTTCTACGTTTCTAAGCCACTTACCACTGTGACTTGGAAATATCTCACTGTTACTTGGAACCCTCTTCTTCACTGCACTTTAGGGGCCTGCACTGGTTTAAAAAAGCAGTCATGGATGGTCATCTGCCTTAATCCCACCTTACCACACCATCCCTTTAACTCACTTAATATCCAAACATCTATCAACTCTGCCTTGGATATACTGGGCATCTCTGGGATAAAGAATAACAAAGATTCATAATCCTCTGAGAGAAGGAATTTCTCCTCATCTCAGTCCTAAATTACGGTCGCCTGATGCTGAGACTGTACTAGATTGCTCAATCAGAAGAGAAAGCATTTTCTCAGCACCTAGGCGGTTTTGGTTAATCATCTCTCAATCTTCTAAACAACATAGGCTGAACACTCCCAGTCTCCTCAATAGACAATTCAACTGAAAGACATTTTAGAGTAATTTTCCCCAAGACGGTTTAAAATTTGTTTTAGATCCTGCAAAGTGACATAAAATAATGTTGAATCTAACAATTAGTTTGTTAGAATACAACCAGTTAGAAATTAGATAGCAACTCCGAGTAACTAGATGGAAGGTGCTAGAACCTATTGGCCATCCTAGCTGACAGTGTAAATAATCTGACATGGCTATTCAACAAATCCATATCGTTGTCGAAAACTGTGGCCCTGGAAGTGGGTAGGGGAATGGCTCTGGGTGGGTTACTCTCTGGAGGGTTGGTGTAGACTTGTTGGGCTGAATGGCCTGTTTCCACACTGTAGGGATTGTACGATTCTATGATACAAATCATTTCCCATTATCTTACTCCAGAATCAGAGACTTGAATCACTTGAAGGGCCAGTTTTCACTTGTATCTCAACCAACCCTGAATATTCCAGCAGATATTCTGTCATGCTTTGTAAACTTATAACACTTGGAAGATATAATAAGATGGCCAATATACACAGCCTCTACCCCATCCTTTTGAATTGCCCTTTCATCTGTTTAGTCTCTACAACTCTCTGTGCTCCTCCCAGTCTGACCTCTGGACAATCCATGGTTTTATTCCCTTTTCTATTGGTGGCCCTGCCTTCACCTACCTGGGCCTAGAGGTCAGGAGTCACTATCCTCCCCACCACCCTTCAAATCTACTTTTCTGACCAGGCTACTAGTTACTTGTTCTAATTGCTTCCATCTCATCAGCTCTGAAGGAATCTCCAAGAAAGTGAGCACTGCAGACATTGGAGATCAGAGTCAAGAGTGTGGCGCTGGGGAATCACAGCTGGTCAGGCAGCATCCGTGGAGCAGGAGAATCGACATCAGGAATGAAGTCTTAAGGAATGTCAGACTTAGCAGATGGATATTTTTATAAGTGATGTTGACTGAGGGCTGATTATTGTTAGCATACCAGGGAGAGCTGCCGAACTTCCATTGGGCCTGCTCCACGCAATGGACTGGGGGCCTTGTTTTAACTCTTCATCAGAGAGACAGTACCTCTGACAGTGTGGCGCTCCTTCAGCACTGCGCTGGAGGGTCAGGTTAGACATCATTCGCTTTGGGCCTGGAGTGGGACTCAAACACACAGCCTCATGGCTTACAGGCGAGTATACCATCCAGTGAGCTATAGCTGACACACTGAAGGTTAGGTTGCCAGACTGTAGGGTTACTCATTACCAAGAGACAACTTGCTGGTCGTTTAACCTGAAGATGGAGGGACCTGCATGGGAACCTCAGCCAATGGAGAAACTCAACCCACGCTGTTAATATTGCAAACCAGCCGTCCACCCAACCGAGCTGAGGAAATAAAAATATCTGTTGAGTCTGACGAAGTGGGGATTTAAAGAGAGGGGAATTGATTTTCCCGTCCTTGTCAGGTTGTAACGGGAGTGACACAAAAATCATTAAACATGGTGCAAAAGGTGAAAGACCCACAGACACACCCTGCTCTGGTTAACACAGGGCACTATATCTTAATGTCCATCCCCCTCATGTTCACTGCTCACATACTCCCTTGGCTGTTCTCACATCCTGCTACAACACCAGCCTTTTCCACAAGACAAGAGAACACATTAAAGGAGTTGGCAGACAAATTGAAAGCAGTTGGTGGCACTAATGACAGAAAGGCGATTGCCAAGGCCAAGTCTGAATTCTGACAGAAAGTAAACAGAGAGTGAGTGAAAAATCATTTGAAAAAATAAATAAATTTTGCATTGTTTAAAAACCTGTCACATCTTGAGTTGGGAACAAATTGCTGAAGTTTTCCCTCAACTGGCACTGGGTGCCCATCAGAAATGTGACAGGCTGGCAACGCTTGTCAGTACATTGTGTGTTTGCTGTGTAATGGTGTTATCATCCTGTGTATTAAAATGTCACTGTGTCAGTGAGGATATGGGAGACTGGGTTTATTTCACCGGAACAGTTTGCATGAGCCAGTCAACAAAAGAGAACTCATTTCATGAATGGTTTCGAATGGAGATCTAACTCGGATAAAATTGATCAGAGAAAAGAAAATCTGCTCTGGGCTTTTTGTCCCAAGGTCATACTGAACAGCCCAGCTTCCGGGCTTGGAACCTGGAAATGGAGGTAAAGTTTGGTGTGGTATCTTCATTGGTCAGTGTGGCTACAGTACACTGACTCCAGTGCAAGTGTGGCAGGTATTTTCTGATCAGCCTGTCCAGGGGTGTTAAAGTTCATTTCTGGAGCAGCTGGAACTTCTGGTCGAGAGACAAGGACACTACCACTGCTCCACAAGAGCCCAATGCACATGCTGCGCACTACACTGACCCACAAAGGAGCCTGTGAAAGGGGCTTGGATGGTGTCCGGGCTCCCTGACCCATAGTTGCACAAACCTGAGTAAGATTCCATTGTTTGCCGGTGTTTGTGCAGATAGTCATGGAGAGACCCAGGCTACATATTCAAAAGAAGGTCCATGGGACTTCCTGCCCATCAGGAAGTTCAAGGGGCAGCACCGAAGTACCAGGAGTGGGGGGAAGTCGTTGTGTGGGGACTCGATGAGGGTAATATTTCCTGGTGTGGGGGATATGGAGAAAGAGGGCAGTAGAGGTCAGGAGCAAGGAAGAATAGGTGTCTGCTAATGGTTACATCTCCCGAGATACTGCCCTATAGCCG